>NW_026558890.1:0-300000 GCF_026930045.1 Uloborus diversus | reverse complement strand
CAGTCAGTCAGTCAGTCCAGTCTCAGTCAGTCAGGCAGTTAGTCAGTCAGTCTCGGTCAGTCAGTCAGTATCAGTCAGTCAGTGAGTCAGTCTGTCAGTCAGGCAGTATCAGTCAGGCAGTAAGACTCCGCTCGACAGAACTCCGATAGCCTAATGGCTAGACCGCTGGTCTTCCAAGCGAGTGGCCTGGGTTCGAGTCCCAGCCGGAGCGAATATCTTCAATGTATATATTTCTTTTCTAATTTGAAAATTCTTTTTTTTTTCAATTTCTTTCCTTTGCAATTATTGATTATTTATGTAGGGAAGAAAATTCTGAGTCAGTTTAATTTTTCGACACGAAGATTTCAAAGTGTTTAAATAAACAATTACCAAGGTGCATTTTTTGTTTTTATTATATTTAAAATTCCCACCAACAGAGCTCCCATAGACTAATGGCTAGAGTGTTAGGCTTCCAAGCGAGTGGCCCTGGGTTCGAGTCCCAGCCTGAACGAAAATCTTCAATGTATACTTTTAGTTTCTAATTTGAAATTTCTTCTTCTTTTTTTTTAAATTTTTCTCTTTTGCGAATATTGATTATTTATGTAGGGAGAAAAATTCTGAGTCAGTTTAATTATTCGACCTGTAAATTTCAAAGTGTTTGAATCAATAATTACCAAGGTACATTTTTTGTTTTTATTATATTTAAGACTTCCATCGACAGAGCTCCGATAGCCTAATGGCTAGACCGTTGGGTTCCAAGCGCGTGGTACTGGGTTCGAGTCCCGGCCGGAACGAAAATCTTCCATGTATATATTTCTCTTCTAATTTGAAGATTCTTTTTTTTTTCAATTTCTTTCTTTTGCAAATATGGATTATTTATGTACGGAAGAAAATTCTGAGTCAGTTTAATCATTCGACCTTTAGATTTCAAAGATTTTAGATCAATAATTACTAAGGTGCATTTTTTGTTTTTATTATAATTAAGACACCGATCAACAGAGATCCGATAGTATATTGGCGAGAGCGTTGGGCTTCCATGAGTGTCGCCCTGGGTTCAAATCCCAGCCGGAAAGGAAATCTTAAATGCAAATATTTTTTTCTAATTTTATAATTCTTTTTTTTTTTATTTTTCCCTTTTGCGAAGTCAGTCAGTCAGTCTGACAGTCAATCAGTCAAGCACTCAGTCATTCAGTCTCAGTCAGTCAGTCCAGTCAGTCAGTCACTCAGTCAGTCAGTTAGTCCTTCAGCCAGTCAGTCAAGTAGTCAGTCATTTAGTCTCAGTCAGTCAGTCATTCAGTCAGTCAGTCATTCAGTCAGTCAGGCAGTCAGTCAGTCAGTCAGTCGGTCAGTCCTGTGCAGTCAGTTAGTCACTAAAGCAGTCAGTCAGTCTCAGTCAGTCAGTCAGTCAGTCAGTCCAGTCTCAGTCAGTCAGTCAGTCAGTCAGTCTCGGTCAGTCAGTCAGTCAGTCATTCAGTCAGTCAGTCAGGCAGTCAGTCAGTCAGTCGGTCAGCCTTATTCAGTCAGTCTGTCAGTCAATCAGTCAGTCAGCCTTATTCAGTCAGTCTGTCAGTCATCCTTATTCAGTCAGTCTGTCAGTCAGTCAGTCGGTCAGTCCTGTCCAGTCAGTTAGTCAGTCAAGCAGTCAGTCAGGTAGTCAAGCAGTCAGTCAGTCAGTGTCAGTCAGTCATTTAGTCATTCAGTCAGTCAGTGTAATAGCCAGTCAGAGAGTCAAGCAGTCAGTCAGTCAGTCTCAGTCAGTCAGTTAGTCAGTCAGTCAGTCAGTCAGTCAGTCAGTCAGTCAGTCAGTCAGTCAGGCAGTTAGTCAGTCAGTCTCGGTCAGTCAGTGAGTCAGTCAGTCAGTATCAGTCAGTCAGTGAGTCAGTCTGTCAGTCAGGCAGTATCAGTCAGGCAGTAAGACTCCGCTCGACAGAACTCCGATAGCCTAATGGCTAGACCGCTGGTCTTCCAAGCGAGTGTCTGGGTTCGAGTCCCAGCCGGAGCGAATATTTTCAATGTATATATTTCTTTTCTAATTTGAAAATTCTTTTTTTTTTTCAATTTCTTTCCTTTGCAATTATTGATTATTTATGTAGGGAAGAAAATTCTGAGTCAGTTTAATTTTTCGACACGAAGATTTCAAAGTGTTTAAATAAACAATTACCAAGGTGCATTTTTTGTTTTTATTATATTTAAAACTTCCACCGACAGAGCTCCCATAGACTAATGGCTAGAGTGTTAGGCTTCCAAGCGAGTGGCCCTGGGTTCGAGTCCCAGCCTGAACGAAAATCTTCAATGTATACTTTTAGTTTCTAATTTGAAATTTCTTCTTCTTTTTTTTTAATTTTTCTCTTTTGCGAATATTGATTATTTATGTAGGGAGAAAAATTCTGAGTCAGTTTAATTATTCGACCTGTAAATTTCAAAGTGTTTGAATCAATAATTACCAAGGTGCATTTTTTGTTTTTATTATATTTAAGACTTCCATCGAAAGAGCTCCGATAGCCTAATGGCTAGACCGTTGGGTTCCAAGCGCGTGGTACTGGGTTCTAGTCCCGGCCGGAACGAAAATCTTCCATGTATATATTTCTCTTCTAATTTGAAGATTCTTTTTTTTTTCAATTTCTTTCTTTTGCAAATATGGATTATTTATGTACGGAAGAAAATTCTGAGTCAGTTTAATCATTCGACCTTTAGATTTCAAAGATTTTAGATCAATAATTACTAAGGTGCATTTTTTGTTTTTATTATAATTAAGACACCGATCAACAGAGATCCGATAGTATATTGGCGAGAGCGTTGGGCTTCCATGAGTGTCGCCCTGGGTTCAAATCCCAGCCGGAAAGGAAATCTTAAATGCAAATATTTTTTTCTAATTTTATAATTCTTTTTTTTTTATTTTTCCCTTTTGCGAAGTCAGTCAGTCAGTCTGACAGTCAATCAGTCAAGCACTCAGTCATTCAGTCTCAGTCAGTCAGTCCAGTCAGTCAGTCACTCAGTCAGTCAGTTAGTCCTTCTGCCAGTCAGTCAAGCAGTCAGTCATTTAGTCTCAGTCAGTCAGTCATTCAGTCAGTCAGTCAGTCAGTCAGTCGGTCAGTCCTGTGCAGTCAGTTAGTCACTAAAGCAGTCAGTCAGTCTCAGTCAGTCAGTCAGTCAGTCAGTCCAGTCCAGTCTCAGTCAGTCAGTCTGTCAGTCTCGGTCAGTCAGTCAGTCAGTCATTCAGTCAGTCAGTCAGTCAGGCAGTCAGTCAGTCGGTCAGCCTTATTCAGTCAGTCTGTCAGTCAGTCAGTCAGTCAGCCTTATTCAGTCAGTCTGTCAGTCATCCTTATTCAGTCAGTCTGTCAGTCAGTCAGTCGGTCAGTCCTGTCCAGTCAGTTAGTCAGTCAAGCAGTCAGTCAGGTAGTCAAGCAGTCAGTCAGTCAGTGTCAGTCAGTCATTTAGTCATTCAGTCAGTCAGTGAAATAGCCAGTCAGAGAGTCAAGCAGTCAGTCAGTCAGTCTCAGTCAGTCTCAGTCAGTCAGTTAGTCAGTCAGTCAGTCAGTCAGTCAGTCAGTCCAGTCTCAGTCAGTCAGGCAGTTAGTCAGTCAGTCTCGGTCAGTCAGTGAGTCAGTCAGTCAGTATCAGTCAGTCAGTGAGTCAGTCTGTCAGTCAGGCAGTATCAGTCAGGCAGTAAGACTCCGCTCGACAGAACTCCGATAGCCTAATGGCTAGACCGCTGGTCTTCCAAGCGAGTGGCCTGGGTTCGAGTCCCAGCCGGAGCGAATATCTTCAATGTATATATTTCTTTTCTAATTTGAAAATTCTTTTTTTTTTCAATTTCTTTCCTTTGCAATTATTGATTATTTATGTAGGGAAGAAAATTCGGAGTCAGTTTAATTTTTCGACACAAAGATTTCAAAGTGTTTAAATAAACAATTACCAAGGTGCATTTTTTGTTTTTATTATATTTAAAACTCCCACCGACAGAGCTCCCATAGACTAATGGCTAGAGTGTTAGGCTTCCAACCGAGTGGCCCTGGGTTCGAGTCCCAGCCTGAACGAAAATCTTCAATGTATACTTTTAGTTTCTAATTTGAAATTTCTTCTTCTTTTTTTTTTAATTTTTCTCTTTTGCGAATATTGATTATTTATGTAGGGAGAAAAATTCTGAGTCAGTTTAATTGTTCGACCTGTAAATTTCAAAGTGTTTGAATCAATAATTACCAAGGTGCATTTTTTGTTTTTATTATAATTAAGACTTCCATCGACAGAACTCCGATAGCTTAATGGCTAGACCGTTGGGTTCCTAGCGCGTGGTACTGGGTTCGAGTCCCGGCCGGAAAGGAAATCTTAAATGCAAATATTTTTTTCTAATTTTATAATTCTTTTTTTTTATTTTTCCCTTTTGCGAAGTCAGTCAGTCAGTCTGACAGTCAATCAGTCAAGCACTCAGTCATTCAGTCTCAGTCAGTCAGTCCAGTCAGTCAGTCACTCAGTCAGTCAGTTAGTTCTTCAGCCAGTCAGTCAAGCAGTCAGTCATTTAGTCTCAGTCAGTCAGTCATTCAGTCAGTCAGTCAGTCAGGCAGTCAGTCAGTCAGTCAGTCGGTCAGTCCTGTGCAGTCAGTTAGTCACTAAAGCAGTCAGTCAGTCTCAGTCAGTCAGACAGTCCAGTCCAGTCTCAGTCAGTCAGTCAGTCAGTCTCGGTCAGTCAGTCAGTCAGTCATTCAGTCAGTCAGTCAGTCAGGCAGTCAGTCAGTCGGTCAGCCTTATTCAGTCAGTCTGTCAGTCAGTCAGTCAGTCAGCCTTATTCAGTCAGTCTGTCAGTCAGTCAGTCAGTCAGCCTTATTCAGTCAGTCTGTCAGTCATCCTTATTCAGTCAGTCTGTCAGTCAGTCAGTCGGTCAGTCCTGTCCAGTCAGTTAGTCAGTCAAGCAGTCAGTCAGGTAGTCAAGCAGTCAGTCAGTCAGTGTCAGTCAGTCATTTAGTCATTCAGTCAGTCAGTGAAATAGCCAGTCAGAGAGTCAAGCAGTCAGTCAGTCAGTCTCAGTCAGTCAGTTAGTCAGTCAGTCAGTCAGTCAGTCAGTCAGTCAGTCCAGTCTCAGTCAGTCCAGTCTCAGTCAGTCAGGCAGTTAGTCAGTCAGTCTCGGTCAGTCAGTGAGTCAGTCAGTCAGTATCAGTCAGTCAGTGAGTCAGTCTGTCAGTCAGGCAGTATCAGTCAGGCAGTAAGACTCCGCTCGACAGAACTCCGATAGCCTAATGGCTAGACCGCTGGTCTTCCAAGCGAGTGGCGTGGGTTCGAGTCCCAGCCGGAGCGAATATCTTCAATGTATATATTTCTTTTCTAATTTGAAAATTCTTTTTTTTTTCAATTTCTTTCCTTTGCAATTATTGATTATTTATGTAGGGAAGAAAATTCTGAGTCAGTTTAATTTTTCGACACGAAGATTTCAAAGTGTTTAAATAAACAATTACCAAGGTGCATTTTTTGTTTTTATTATATTTAAGACTTCCATCGACAGAGCTCCGATAGCCTAATGGCTAGACCGTTGGGTTCCTAGCGCGCGGTACTGGGTTCGAGTCCCGGCCGGAAAGGAAATCTTAAATGCAAATATTTTTTTCTAATTTTATAATTCTTTTTTTTTTATTTTTCCCTTTTGCGAAGTCAGTCAGTCAGTCTGACAGTCAATCAGTCAAGCACTCAGTCATTCAGTCTCAGTCAGTCAGTCCAGTCAGTCAGTCACTCAGTCAGTCAGTTAGTCCTTCAGCCAGTCAGTCAAGCAGTCAGTCATTTAGTCTCAGTCAGTCAGTCAGGCAGTCAGTCAGTCAGTCAGGCAGTCAGTCTGTCAGTCAGTCGGTCAGTCCTGTGCAGTCAGTTAGTCACTAAAGCAGTCAGTCTGTCAGTCAGTCGGTCAGTCCTGTGCAGTCAGTTAGTCACTAAAGCAGTCAGTCAGTCTCAGTCAGTCAGTCAGTGAGTCAGTCCAGTCCAGTCTCAGTCAGTCAGTCAGTCAGTCTCGGTCAGTCAGTCAGTCAGTCATTCAGTCAGTCAGTCAGTCAGGCAGTCAGTCAGTCGGTCAGCCTAAGTTAGTCAGTCTGTCAGTCAGTCAGTCAGTCAGCCTTATTCAGTCAGTCTGTCAGTCATCCTTATTCAGTCAGTCTGTCAGTCAGTCAGTCGGTCAGTCCTGTCCAGTCAGTTAGTCAGTCAAGCAGTCAGTCAGTCAGTGTCAGTCAGTCATTTAGTCATTCAGTCAGTCAGTGAAATAGCCAGTCAGAGAGTCAAGCAGTCAGTCAGTCAGTCTCAGTCAGTCAGTTAGTCAGTCAGTCAGTCAGTCAGTCCAGTCTCAGTCAGTCAGGCAGTTAGTCAGTCAGTCTCGGTCAGTCAGTGAGTCAGTCAGTCAGTATCAGTCAGTCAGTGAGTCAGTCTGTCAGTCAGGCAGTATCAGTCAGGCAGTAAGACTCCGCTGGACAGAACTCCGATAGCCTAATGGCTAGACCGCTGGTCTTCCAAGCGAGTGGCCTGGGTTCGAGTCCCAGCCGGAGCGAATATCTTCAATGTATATATTTCTTTTCTAATTTGAAAATTCTTTTTTTTTCAATTTCTTTCCTTTGCAATTATTGATTATTTATGTAGGGAAGAAAATTCTTAGTCAGTTTAATTTTTCGACACGAAGATTTCAAAGTGTTTAAATAAACAATTACCAAGGTGCATTTTTTGTTTTTATTATATTTAAAACTCCCACCGACAGAGCTCCCATAGACTAATGGCTAGAGTGTTAGGTTTCCAAGCGAATGGCCCTGGGTTCGAGTCCCAGCCTGAACGAAAATCTTCAATGTATACTTTTAGTTTCTAATTTGAAATTTCTTCTTCTTTTTTTTTTAATTTTTCTCTTTTGCGAATATTGATTATTTATGTAGGGAGAAAAATTCTGAGTCAGTTTAATTATTCGACCTGTAAATTTCAAAGTGTTTGAATCAATAATTACCAAGGTGCATTTTTTGTTTTTATTATATTTAAGACTTCCATCGACAGAGCTCCGATAGCCTAATGGCTAGACCGTTGGGTTCCTAGCGCGTGGTACTGGGTTCGAGTCCCGGCCGGAAAGGAAATCTTAAATGCAAATATTTTTTTCTAATTTTATAATTCTTTTTTTTTATTTTTCCCTTTTGCGAAGTCAGTCAGTCAGTCTGACAGTCAATCAGTCAAGCACTCAGTCATTCAGTCTCAGTCAGTCAGTCCAGTCAGTCAGTCACTCAGTCAGTCAGTTAGTCCTTCAGCCAGTCAGTCAAGCAGTCAGTCATTTAGTCTCAGTCAGTCAGTCATTCAGTCAGTCAGTCAGTCAGGCAGTCAGTCAGTCAGTCAGGCAGTCAGTCAGTCAGTCAGTCGGTCAGTCCTGTGCAGTCAGTTAGTCACTAAAGCAGTCAGTCAGTCTCAGTCAGTCAGTCAGTCAGTCAGTCCAGTCCAGTCTCAGTCAGTCAGTCAGTCAGTCTCGGTCAGTCAGTCAGTCAGTCATTCAGTCAGTCAGTCAGTCAGGCAGTCAGTCAGTCGGTCAGCCTTATTCAGTCAGTCTGTCAGTCAGTCAGTCAGTCAGCCTTATTCAGTCAGTCTGTCAGTCATCCTTATTCAGTCAGTCTGTCAGTCAGTCAGTCGGTCAGTCCTGTCCAGTCAGTTAGTCAGTCAAGCAGTCAGTCAGGTAGTCAAGCAGTCAGTCAGTCAGTGTCAGTCAGTCATTTAGTCATTCAGTCAGTCAGTGAAATAGCCAGTCAGAGAGTCAAGCAGTGAGTCAGTCAGTCTCAGTCAGTCAGTTAGTCAGTCAGTCAGTCAGTCAGTCAGTCCAGTCTCAGTCAGTCAGGCAGTTAGTCAGTCAGTCTCGGTCAGTCAGTGAGTCAGTCTCAGTCAGTCAGTTAGTCAGTCAGTCAGTCAGTCAGTCAGTCAGTCCAGTCTCAGTCAGTCAGGCAGTTAGTCAGTCAGTCTCGGTCAGTCAGTGAGTCAGTCTCAGTCAGTCAGTTAGTCAGTCAGTCAGTCAGTCCAGTCTCAGTCAGTCAGGCAGCTAGTCAGTCAGTCTCGGTCAGTCAGTGAGTCAGTCAGTCAGTATCAGTCAGTCAGTGAGTCAGTCTGTCAGTCAGGCAGTATCAGTCAGGCAGTAAGTGTCCGCTCGACAGAACTCCGATAGCCTAATGGCTAGACCGCTGGTCTTCCAAGCGAGTGGCCTGGGTTCGAGTCCCAGCCGGAGCGAATATCTTCAATGTATATATTTCTTTTCTAATTTGAAAATTCTTTTTTTTTTCAATTTCTTTCCTTTGCAATTATTGATTATTTATGTAGGGAAGAAAATTCTCAGTCAGTTTAATTTTTCGACACGAAGATTTCAAAGTGTTTAAATAAACAATTACCAAGGTGCATTTTTTGTTTTTATTATATTTAAAACTCCCACCGACAGAGCTCCCATAGACTAATGGCTAGAGTGTTAGGCTTCCAAGCGAGTGGCCCTGGGTTCGAGTCCCAGCCTGAACGAAAATCTTCAATGTATACTTTTAGTTTCTAATTTGAAATTTCTTCTTCTTTTTTTTTTAATTTTTCTCTTTTGCGAATATTGATTATTTATGTAGGGAGAAAAATTCTGAGTCAGTTTAATTATTCGACCTGTAAATTTCAAAGTGTTTGAATCATTAATTACCAAGGTGCATTTTTTGTTTTTATTATATTTAAGACTTCCATTGACCGAGCTCCGATAGCCTAATGGCTAGACCGTTGGGTTCCTAGCGCGTGGTACTGGGTTCGAGTCCCGGCCGGAAAGGAAATCTTAAATGCAAATATTTTTTTCTAATTTTATAATTCTTTTTTTTTTATTTTTCCCTTTTGCGAAGTCAGTCAGTCAGTCTGACAGTCAATCAGTCAAGCACTCAGTCATTCAGTCTCAGTCAGTCAGTCCAGTCAGTCAGTCACTCAGTCAGTCAGTTAGTCCTTCAGCCAGTCAGTCAAGCAGTCAGTCATTTAGTCTCAGTCAGTCAGTCATTCAGTCAGTCAGTCAGTCAGGCAGTCAGTCAGTCAGTCAGTCGGTCAGTCCTGTGCAGTCAGGCAGTCAGTCAGTCGGTCAGTCCTGTGCAGTCAGTTAGTCACTAAAGCAGTCAGTCAGTCTCAGTCAGTCAGTCAGTCACTAAAGCAGTCAGTCAGTCTCAGTCAGTCAGTCCAGTCCAGTCTCAGTCAGTCAGTCAGTCAGTCTCGGTCAGTCAGTCAGTCAGTCATTCAGTCAGTCAGTCAGTCAGGCAGTCAGTCAGTCGGTCAGCCTTATTCAGTCAGTCTGTCAGTCAGTCAGTCAGTCAGCCTTATTCAGTCAGTCTGTCAGTCATCCTTATTCAGTCAGTCTGTCAGTCAGTCAGTCGGTCTGTCCTGTCCAGTCAGTCAGGTAGTCAAGCAGTCAGTCAGGTAGTCAAGCAGTCAGTCAGTCAGTGTCAGTCAGTCATTTAGTCATTCAGTCAGTCAGTGAAATAGCCAGTCAGATAGTCAAGCAGTCAGTCAGTCAGTCTCAGTCAGTCAGTCAGTCAGTCAGTCAGTCCAGTCTCAGTCAGTCAGGCAGTTAGTCAGTCAGTCTCGGTCAGTCAGTGAGTCAGTCAGTCAGTATCAGTCAGTCAGTGAGTCAGTCTGTCAGTCAGGCAGTATCAGTCAGGCAGTAAGACTCCGCTCGACAGAACTCCTATAGCCTAATGGCTAGACCGCTGGTCTTCCAAGCGAGTGGCCTGGGTTCGAGTCCCAGCCGGAGCGAATATCTTCAATGTATATATTTCTTTTCTAATTTGAAAATTCTTTTTTTTTTCAATTTCTTTCCTTTGCAATTATTGATTATTTATGTAGGGAAGAAAATTCTGAGTCAGTTTAATTTTTCGACACGAAGATTTCAAAGTGTTTAAATAAACAATTACCAAGGTGCATTTTTTGTTTTTATTATATTTAAAACTCCCACCGACAGAGCTCCCATAGACTAATGGCTAGAGTGTTAGGCTTCCAAGCGAGTGGCCCTGGGTTCGAGTCCCAGCCTGAACGAAAATCTTCAATGTATACTTTTAGTTTCTAATTTGAAATTTCTTCTTCTTTTTTTTTAATTTTTCTCTTTTGCGAATATTGATTATTTATGTAGGGAGAAAAATTCTGAGTCAGTTTAATTATTCGACCTGTAAATTTCAAAGTGTTTGAATCATTAATTACCAAGGTGCATTTTTTGTTTTTATTATATTTAAGACTTCCATTGACCGAGCTCCGATAGCCTAATGGCTAGACCGTTGGGTTCCTAGCGCGTGGTACTGGGTTCGAGTCCCGGCCGGAAAGGAAATCTTAAATGCAAATATTTTTTTCTAATTTTATAATTCTTTTTTTTTTATTTTTCCCTTTTGCGAAGTCAGTCAGTCAGTCTGACAGTCAATCAGTCAAGCACTCAGTCATTCAGTCTCAGTCAGTCAGTCCAGTCAGTCAGTCACTCAGTCAGTCAGTTAGTCCTTCAGCCAGTCAGTCAAGCAGTCAGTCATTTAGTCTCAGTCAGTCAGTCATTCAGTCAGTCAGTCAGTCAGGCAGTCAGTCAGTCAGTCAGTCGGTCAGTCCTGTGCAGTCAGTTAGTCACTAAAGCAGTCAGTCAGTCTCAGTCAGTCAGTCAGTCACTAAAGCAGTCAGTCAGTCTCAGTCAGTCAGTCAGTCAGTCAGTCCAGTCCAGTCTCAGTCAGTCAGTCAGTCAGTCTCGGTCAGTCAGTCAGTCAGTCATTCAGTCAGTCAGTCAGTCAGGCAGTCAGTCAGTCGGTCAGCCTTATTCAGTCAGTCTGTCAGTCAGTCAGTCAGTCAGCCTTATTCAGTCAGTCTGTCAGTCATCCTTATTCAGTCAGTCTGTCAGTCAGTCAGTCGGTCAGTCCTGTCCAGTCAGTCAGGTAGTCAAGCAGTCAGTCAGGTAGTCAAGCAGTCAGTCAGTCAGTGTCAGTCAGTCATTTAGTCATTCAGTCAGTCAGTGAAATAGCCAGTCAGAGAGTCAAGCAGTCAGTCAGTTAGTCAGTCAGTCAGTCAGTCAGTCAGTCAGTCCAGTCTCAGTCAGTCAGGCAGTTAGTCAGTCAGTCTCGGTCAGTCAGTGAGTCAGTCAGTCAGTATCAGTCAGTCAGTGATTCAGTCTGTCAGTCAGGCAGTATCAGTCAGGCAGTAAGACTCCGCTCGACAGAACTCCGATAGCCTAAAGGCTAGACCGCTGGTCTTCCAAGCGAGTGGCCTGGGTTCGAGTCCCAGCCGGAGCGAATATCTTCAATGTATATATTTCTTTTCTAATTTGAAAATTCTTTTTTTTTTCAATTTCTTTCCTTTGCAATTATTGATTATTTATGTAGGGAAGAAAATTCTGAGTCAGTTTAATTTTTCGACACGAAGATTTCAAAGTGTTTAAATAAACAATTACCAAGGTGCATTTTTTGTTTTTATTATATTTAAAACTCCCACCGACAGAGCTCCCATAGACTAATGGCTAGAGTGTTAGGCTTCCAAGCGAGTGGCCCTGGGTACGAGTCCCAGCCTGAACGAAAATCTTCAATGTATAATTTTAGTTTCTAATTTGAAATTTCTTCTTCTTTTTTTTTTTAATTTTTCTCTTTTGCGAATATTGATTATTTATGTAGGGAGAAAAATTCTGAGTCAGTTTAATTATTCGACCTGTAAATTTCAAAGTGTTTGAATCAATAATTACCAAGGTGCATTTTTTGTTTTTATTATATTTAAGACTTCCATAGACAGAGCTCCGATAGCCTAATGGCTAGACCGATGGGTTCCAAGCGCGTGGTACTGGGTTCGAGTCCCGGCCGGAACGAAAATCTTCCATGTATATATTTCTCTTCTAATTTGAAGATTCTTTTTTTTTTCAATTTCTTTCTTTTGCAAATATGGATTATTTATGTACGGAAGAAAATTCTGAGTCAGTTTAATCATTCGACCTTTAGATTTCAAAGATTTTAGATCAATAATTACTAAGGTGCATTTTTTGTTTTTATTATAATTAAGACACCGATCAACAGAGATCCGATAGTATATTGGCGAGAGCGTTGGGCTTCCATGAGTGTCGCCCTGGGTTCAAATCCCAGCCGGAAAGGAAATCTTAAATGCAAATATTTTTTTCTAATTTTTTTTTTATTTTTCCCTTTTACGAAGTCAGTCAGTCAGTCTGACAGTCAATCAGTCAAGCACTCAGTCATTCAGTCTCAGTCAGTCAGTCACTCAGTCAGTCAGTTAGTCCTTCAGCCAGTCAGTCAAGCAGTCAGTCATTTAGTCTCAGTCAGTCAGTCATTCAGTCAGTCAGTCAGTCAGGCAGTCAGTCAGTCAGTCAGTCGGTCAGTCCTGTGCAGTCAGTTAGTCACTAAAGCAGTCAGTCAGTCTCAGTCAGTCAGTCAGTCAGTCAGTCCAGTCCAGTCTCAGTCAGTCAGTCAGTCAGTCTCGGTCAGTCAGTCAGTCAGTTTCGGTCAGTCAGTCAGTCAGTCATTCAGTCAGTCAATCAGTCAGGCAGTCAGTCAGTCGGTCAGCCTTATTCAGTCAGTCTGTCAGTCAGTCAGTCAGTCAGCCTTATTCAGTCAGTCTGTCAGTCATCCTTATTCAGTCAGTCTGTCAGTCAGTCAGTCGGTCAGTCCTGTCCAGTCAGTTAGTCAGTCAAGCAGTCAGTCAGGTAGTCAAGCAGTCAGTCAGTCAGTGTCAGTCAGTCATTTAGTCATTCAGTCAGTCAGTGAAATAGCCAGTCAGAGAGTCAAGCAGTCAGTCAGTCAGTCTCAGTCAGTTAGTCAGTCAGTCAGTCAGTCAGTCCAGTCTCAGTCAGTCAGGCAGTTAGTCAGTCAGTCTCGGTCAGTCAGTGAGTCAGTCAGTCAGTATCAGTCAGTCAGTGAGTCAGTCTGTCAGTCAGGCAGTATCAGTCAGGCAGTAAGACTCCGCTCGACAGAACTCCGATAGCCTAATGGCTAGACCGCTGGTCTTATAAGCGAGTGGCCTGGGTTCGAGTCCCAGCCGGAGCGAATATCTTCAATGTATATATTTCTTTTCTAATTTGAAAATTCTTTTTTTTTTCAATTTCTTTCCTTTGCAATTATTGATTATTTATGTAGGGAAGAAAATTCTGAGTCAGTTTAATTTTTCGACACGAAGATTTCAAAGTGTTTAAATAAACAATTACCAAGGTGCATTTTTTTTTTTATTATATTTAAAACTCCCACCGACAGAGCTCCCATAGACTAATGGCTAGAGTGTTAGGCTTCCAAGCGAGTGGCCCTGGGTTCGAGTCCCAGCCTGAACGAAAATCTTTAATGTATACTTTTAGTTTCTAATTTGAAATTTCTTCTTCTTTTTTTTTTAATTTTTCTCTTTTGCGAATATTGATTATTTATGTAGGGAGAAAAATTCTGAGTCAGTTTAATTATTCGACCTGTAAATTTCAAAGTGTTTGAATCAATAATTACCAAGGTGCATTTTTTGTTTTTATTATATTTAAGACTTCCATCGACCGAGCTCCGATAGCCTAATGGCTAGACCGTTGGGTTCCTAGCGCGTGGTACTGGGTTCGAGTCCCGGCCGGAAAGGAAATCTTAAATGCAAATATTTTTTTCTAATTTTATAATTCTTTTTTTTTATTTTTCCCTTTTGCGAAGTCAGTCAGTCAGTCTGACAGTCAATCAGTCAAGCACTCAGTCATTCAGTCTCAGTCAGTCAGTCCAGTCAGTCAGTCACTCAGTCAGTCAGTTAGTCCTTCAGCCAGTCAGTCAAGCAGTCAGTCATTTAGTCTCAGTCAGTCAGTCATTCAGTCAGTCAGTCAGTCAGGCAGTCAGTCAGTCAGTCAGTCGGTCAGTCCTGTGCAGTCAGTTAGTCACTAAAGCAGTCAGTCAGTCTCAGTCAGTCAGTCAGTCAGTCAGTCCAGTCCAGTCTCAGTCAGTCAGTCAGTCAGTCTCGGTCAGTCAGTCAGTCAGTCATTCAGTCAGACAGTCAGTCAGGCAGTCAGTCAGTCGGTCAGCCTTATTCAGTCAGTCTGTCAGTCAGTCAGTCAGTCAGCCTTATTCAGTCAGTCTGTCAGTCATCCTTATTCAGTCAGTCTGTCAGTCAGTCAGTCGGTCAGTCCTGTCCAGTCAGTTAGTCAGTCAAGCAGTCAGTCAGGTAGTCAAGCAGTCAGTCAGTCAGTGTCAGTCAGTCATTTAGTCATTCAGTCAGTCAGTGAAATAGCCAGTCAGAGAGTCAAGCAGTCAGTCAGTCAGTCTCAGTCAGTCAGTCAGTCAGTCAGTCAGTCCAGTCTCAGTCAGTCAGGCAGTTAGTCAGTCAGTCTCGGTCAGTCAGTGAGTCAGTCAGTCAGTATCAGTCAGTCAGTGAGTCAGTCTGTCAGTCAGGCAGTATCAGTCAGGCAGTAAGACTCCGCTCGACAGAACTCCGATAGCCTAATGGCTAGACCGCTGGTCTTCCAAGCGAGTGGCCTGGGTTCGAGTCCCAGCCGGAGCGAATATCTTCAATGTATATATTTCTTTTCTAATTTGAAAATTCTTTTTTTTTTCAATTTCTTTCCTTTGCAATTATTGATTATTTATGTAGGGAAGAAAATTCTGAGTCAGTTTAATTTTTCGAAACGAAGATTTCAAAGTGTTTAAATAAACAATTACCAAGGTGCATTTTTTGTTTTTATTATATTTAAAACTCCCACCGACAGAGCTCCCATAGACTAATGGCTAGAGTGTTAGGCTTCCAAGCGAGTGGCCCTGGGTTCGAGTCCCAGCCTGAACGAAAATCTTCAATGTATACTTTTAGTTTCTAATTTGAAATTTCTTCTTCTTTTTTTTTTAATTTTTTTCTTTTGCGAATATTGATTATTTATGTAGGGAGAAAAATTCTGAGTCAGTTTAATTATTCGACCTGTAAATTTCAAGGTGTTTGAATCAATAATTACCAAGGTGCATTTTTTGTTTTTATTATATTTAAGACTTCCATCGACAGAGCTCCGATAGCCTAATGGCTAGACCGTTGGGTTCCAAGCGCGTGGTACTGGGTTCGAGTCCCGGCCGGAACGAAAATCTTGCATGTATATATTTCTCTTCTAATTTGAAGATTCTTTTTTTTTCAATTTCTTTCTTTTGCAAATATGGATTATTTATGTACGGAAGAAAATTCTGAGTCAGTTTAATCATTCGAACTTTAGATTTCAAAGATTTTAGATCAATAATTACTAAGGTGCATTTTTTGTTTTTATTATAATTAAGACACCGATCAACAGAGATCCGATAGTATATTGGCGAGAGCGTTGGGCTTCCATGAGTGTCGCCCTGGGTTCAAATCCCAGCCGGAAAGGAAATCTTAAATGCAAATATTTTTTTCTAATTTTATAATTCTTTTTTTTTATTTTTCCCTTTTGCGAAGTCAGTCAGTCAGTCTGACAGTCAATCAGTCAAGCACTCAGTCATTCAGTCTCAGTCAGTCAGTCCAGTCAGTCAGTCACTCAGTCAGTCAGTTAGTCCTTCAGCCAGTCAGTCAAGCAGTCAGTCATTTAGTCTCAGTCAGTCAGTCATTCAGTCAGTCAGTCAGTCAGGCAGTCAGTCAGTCAGTCAGTCGGTCAGTCCTGTGCAGTCAGTTAGTCACTAAAGCAGTCAGTCAGTCTCAGTCAGTCAGTCAGTCAGTCAGTCCAGTCCAGTCTCAGTCATTCAGTCAGTCATTCAGTCAGTCAGTCAGTCAGGCAGTCAGTCAGTCGGTCAGCCTTATTCAGTCAGTCTGTCAGTCAGTCAGTCAGTCAGCCTTATTCAGTCAGTCTGTCAGTCATCCTTATTCAGTCAGTCTGTCAGTCAGTCAGTCGGTCAGTCCTGTCCAGTCAGTTAGTCAGTCAAGCAGTCAGTCAGGTAGTCAAGCAGTCAGTCAGTCAGTGTCAGTCAGTCATTTAGTCATTCAGTCAGTCAGTGAAATAGCCAGTCAGAGAGTCAAGCAGTCAGTCAGTCAGACTCAGTCAGTCAGTTAGTCAGTCAGTCAGTCAGTCAGTCAGTCAGTCCAGTCTCAGTCAGTCAGGCAGTTAGTCAGTCAGTCTCGGTCAGTCAGTGAGTCAGTCAGTCAGTATCAGTCAGTCAGTGAGTCAGTCTGTCAGTCAGGCAGTATCAGTCAGGCAGTAATACTCCGCTCGACAGAACTCCGATAGCCTAATGGCTAGACCGCTGGTCTTCCAAGCGAGTGGCCTGGGTTCGAGTCCCAGCCGGAGCGAATATCTTCATTGTATATATTTCTTTTCTAATTTGAAAATTCTTTTTTTTTCAATTTCTTTCCTTTGCAATTATTGATTATTTATGTAGGGAAGAAAATTCTGAGTCAGTTTAATTTTTCGACACGAAGATTTCAAATTGTTTAAATAAACAATTACCAAGTTGCATTTTTTGTTTTTATTATATTTAAAACTCCCACCGACAGAGCTCCCATAGACTAATGGCTAGAGTGTTAGGCTTCCAAGCGAGTGGCCCTGGGTTCGAGTCCCAGCCTGAACGAAAATCTTCAATGTATACTTTTAGTTTCTAATTTGAAATTTCTTCTTCTTTTTTTTTTTAATTTTTCTCTTTTGCGAATATTGATTATTTATGTAGGGAGAAAAATTCTGAGTCAGTTTAATTATTCGACCTGTAAATTTCAAAGTGTTTGAATCAATAATTACCAAGGTGCATTTTTTGTTTTTATTATATTTAAGACTTCCATCGACAGAGCTCCGATAGCCTAATGGCTAGACCGTTGGGTTCCTAGCGCGTGGTACTGGGTTCGAGTCCCGGCCGGAAAGGAAATCTTAAATGCAAAGGTTTTTTTCTAATTTTATAATTCTTTTTTTTTATTTTTCCCTTTTGCGAAGTCAGTCAGTCAGTCTGACAGTCAATCAGTCAAGCACTCAGTCATTCAGTCTCAGTCAGTCAGTCCAGTCAGTCAGTCACTCAGTCAGTCAGTTAGTCCTTCAGCCAGTCAGTCAAGCAGTCAGTCATTTAGTCTCAGTCAGTCAGTCATTCAGTCAGTCAGTCAGTCAGGCAGTCAGTCAGTCAGTCAGTCAGTCAGTCAGGCAGTCAGTCAGTCGGTCAGTCCTGTGCAGTCAGTTAGTCACTAAAGCAGTCAGTCAGTCTCAGTCAGTCAGTCAGTCAGTCAGTCCAGTCCAGTCTCAGTCAGTCAGTCAGTCAGTCTCGGTCAGTCAGTCATTCAGTCAGTCAGTCAGTCAGGCAGTCAGTCAGTCAGTCGGTCAGCCTTATTCAGTCAGTCTGTCAGTCAGTCAGTCAGTCAGCCTTATTCAGTCAGTCTGTCAGTCATCCTTATTCAGTCAGTCTGTCAGTCAGTCAGTCGGTCAGTCCTGTCCAGTCAGTTAGTCAGTCAAGCAGTCAGTCAGGTAGTCAAGCAGTCAGTCAGTCAGTGTCAGTCAGTCATTTAGTCATTCAGTCAGTCAGTGAAATAGCCAGTCAGAGAGTCAAGCAGTCAGTCAGTCAGTCTCAGTCAGTCAGTTAGTCAGTCAGTCAGTCAGCCAGTCAGTCAGTCCAGTCTCAGTCAGTCAGGCAGTTAGTCAGTCAGTCTCGGTCAGTCAGTGAGTCAGTCAGTCAGTATCAGTCAGTCAGTGATTCAGTCTGTCAGTCAGGCAGTATCAGTCAGGCAGTAAGACTCCGCTCGACAGAACTCCGATAGCCTAATGGCTAGACCGCTGGTCTTCCAAGCGAGTGGCCTGGGTTCGAGTCCCAGCCGGAGCGAATATCTTCAATGTATATATTTCTTTTCTAATTTGAAAATTCTTTTTTTTTAAAATTTCTTTCCTTTGCAATTATTGATTATTTATGTAGGGAAGAAAATTCTGAGTCAGTTTAATTTTTCGACACGAAGATTTCAAAGTGTTTAAATAAACAATTACCAAGGTGCATTTTTTGTTTTTATTATATTTAAAACTCCCACCGACAGAGCTCCCATAGACTAATGGCTAGAGTGTTAGGCTTCCAAGCGAGTGGCCCTGGGTTCGAGTCCCAGCCTGAACGAAAATCTTCAATGTATACTTTTAGTTTCTAATTTGAAATTTCTTCTTCTTTTTTTTTTAATTTTTCTCTTTTGCGAATATTGATTATTTATGTAGGGAGAAAAATTCTGAGTCAGTTTAATTATTCGACCTGTAAATTTCAAAGTGTTTGAATCAATAATTACCAAGGTGCATTTTTTGTTTTTATTATATTTAAGACTTCCATCGACAGAGCTCCGATAGCCTAATGGCTAGACCGTTGGGTTCCTAGCGCGTGGTACTGGGTTCGAGTCCCGGCCGGAAAGGAAATCTTAAATGCAAATGTTTTTTTCTAATTTTATAATTCTTTTTTTTTTTATTTTTCCCTTTTGCGAAGTCAGTCAGTCAGTCTGACAGTCAATCAGTCAAGCACTCAGTCATTCAGTCTCAGTCAGTCAGTCCAGTCAGTCAGTCACTCAGTCAGTCAGTTAGTCCTTCAGCCAGTCAGTCGAGCAGTCAGTCATTTAGTCTCAGTCAGTCAGTCATTCAGTCAGTCAGTCAGTCAGGCAGTCAGTCAGTCAGTCAGTCGGTCAGTCCTGTGCAGTCAGTTAGTCACTAAAGCAGTCAGTCAGTCTCAGTCAGTCAGTCAGTCAGTCAGTCCAGTTCAGTCTCAGTCAGTCAGTCAGTCAGTCTCGGTCAGTCAGTCAGTCAGTCATTCAGTCAGTCAGTCAGTCAGGCAGTCAGTCAGTCGGTCAGCCTTATTCAGTCAGTCTGTCAGTCAGTCAGTCAGTCAGCCTTATTCAGTCAGTCTGTCAGTCATCCTTATTCGGTCAGTCTGTCAGTCAGTCAGTCGGTCAGTCCTGTCCAGTCAGTTAGTCAGTCAAGCAGTCAGTCAGGTAGTCAAGCAGTCAGTCAGTCAGTGTCAGTCAGTCATTTAGTCATTTAGTCATTCAGTCAGTCAGTGAAATAGCCAGTCAGAGAGTCAAGCAGTCAGTCAGTCAGTCTCAGTCAGTCAGTCAGTCAGTCAGTCAGTCAGTCAGTCAGTCAGTCAGTCAAGCAGTCAGTCATTTAGTCTCAGTCAGTCAGTCATTCAGTCAGTCAGTCAGTCAGGCAGTCAGTCAGTCAGTCAGTCGGTCAGTCCTGTGCAGTCAGTTAGTCACTAAAGCAGTCAGTCAGTCTCAGTCAGTCAGTCAGTCAGTCAGTCCAGTCCAGTCTCAGTCAGTCAGTCAGTCAGTCTCGGTCAGTCAGTCATTCAGTCAGTCAGTCAGTCAGGCAGTCAGTCAGTCAGTCGGTCAGCCTTATTCAGTCAGTCTGTCAGTCAGTCAGTCAGTCAGCCTTATTCAGTCAGTCTGTCAGTCATCCTTATTCAGTCAGTCTGTCAGTCAGTCAGTCGGTCAGTCCTGTCCAGTCAGTTAGTCAGTCAAGCAGTCAGTCAGGTAGTCAAGCAGTCAGTCAGTCAGTGTCAGTCAGTCATTTAGTCATTCAGTCAGTCAGTGAAATAGCCAGTCAGAGAGTCAAGCAGTCAGTCAGTCAGTCTCAGTCAGTCAGTTAGTCAGTCAGTCAGTCAGCCAGTCAGTCAGTCCAGTCTCAGTCAGTCAGGCAGTTAGTCAGTCAGTCTCGGTCAGTCAGTGAGTCAGTCAGTCAGTATCAGTCAGTCAGTGATTCAGTCTGTCAGTCAGGCAGTATCAGTCAGGCAGTAAGACTCCGCTCGACAGAACTCCGATAGCCTAATGGCTAGACCGCTGGTCTTCCAAGCGAGTGGCCTGGGTTCGAGTCCCAGCCGGAGCGAATATCTTCAATGTATATATTTCTTTTCTAATTTGAAAATTCTTTTTTTTTTAAATTTCTTTTCTTTGCAATTATTGATTATTTATGTAGGGAAGAAAATTCTGAGTCAGTTTAATTTTTCGACACGAAGATTTCAAAGTGTTTAAATAAACAATTACCAAGGTGCATTTTTTGTTTTTATTATATTTAAAACTCCCACCGACAGAGCTCCCATAGACTAATGGCTAGAGTGTTAGGCTTCCAAGCGAGTGGCCCTGGGTTCGAGTCCCAGCCTGAACGAAAATCTTCAATGTATACTTTTAGTTTCTAATTTGAAATTTCTTCTTCTTTTTTTTTTAATTTTTCTCTTTTGCGAATATTGATTATTTATGTAGGGAGAAAAATTCTGAGTCAGTTTAATTATTCGACCTGTAAATTTCAAAGTGTTTGAATCAATAATTACCAAGGTGCATTTTTTGTTTTTATTATATTTAAGACTTCCATCGACAGAGCTCCGATAGCCTAATGGCTAGACCGTTGGGTTCCTAGCGCGTGGTACTGGGTTCGAGTCCCGGCCGGAAAGGAAATCTTAAATGCAAATGTTTTTTTCTAATTTTATAATTCTTTTTTTTTTATTTTTCCCTTTTGCGAAGTCAGTCAGTCAGTCTGACAGTCAATCAGTCAAGCACTCAGTCATTCAGTCTCAGTCAGTCAGTCCAGTCAGTCAGTCACTCAGTCAGTCAGTTAGTCCTTCAGCCAGTCAGTCGAGCAGTCAGTCATTTAGTCTCAGTCAGTCAGTCATTCAGTCAGTCAGTCAGTCAGGCAGTCAGTCAGTCAGTCAGTCGGTCAGTCCTGTGCAGTCAGTTAGTCACTAAAGCAGTCAGTCAGTCTCAGTCAGTCAGTCAGTCAGTCAGTCCAGTTCAGTCTCAGTCAGTCAGTCAGTCAGTCTCGGTCAGTCAGTCAGTCAGTCATTCAGTCAGTCAGTCAGTCAGGCAGTCAGTCAGTCGGTCAGCCTTATTCAGTCAGTCTGTCAGTCAGTCAGTCAGTCAGCCTTATTCAGTCAGTCTGTCAGTCATCCTTATTCGGTCAGTCTGTCAGTCAGTCAGTCGGTCAGTCCTGTCCAGTCAGTTAGTCAGTCAAGCAGTCAGTCAGGTAGTCAAGCAGTCAGTCAGTCAGTGTCAGTCAGTCATTTAGTCATTTAGTCATTCAGTCAGTCAGTGAAATAGCCAGTCAGAGAGTCAAGCAGTCAGTCAGTCAGTCTCAGTCAGTCAGTCAGTCAGTCAGTCAGTCAGTCAGTCAGTCAGTCAGTCAAGCAGTCAGTCATTTAGTCTCAGTCAGTCAGTCATTCAGTCAGTCAGTCAGTCAGGCAGTCAGTCAGTCAGTCAGTCGGTCAGTCCTGTGCAGTCAGTTAGTCACTAAAGCAGTCAGTCAGTCTCAGTCAGTCAGTCAGTCAGTCAGTCCAGTCCAGTCTCAGTCAGTCAGTCAGTCAGTCTCGGTCAGTCAGTCATTCAGTCAGTCAGTCAGTCAGGCAGCCAGTCAGTCGGTCAGCCTTATTCAGTCAGTCTGTGAGTCAGTCAGTCAGTCAGCCTTATTCAGTCAGTCTGTCAGTCATCCTTATTCAGTCAGTCTGTCAGTCAGTCAGTCGGTCAGTCCTGTCCAGTCAGTTAGTCAGTCAAGCAGTCAGTCAGGTAGTCAAGCAGTCAGTCAGTCAGTGTCAGTCAGTCATTTAGTCATTCAGTCAGTCAGTGAAATAGCCAGTCAGAGAGTCAAGCAGTCAGTCAGTCAGTCTCAGTCAGTCAGTTAGTCAGTCAGTCAGTCAGTCTGTCAGTCAGTCCAGTCTCAGTCAGTCAGGCAGTTAGTCAGTCAGTCTCGGTCAGTCAGTGAGTCAGTCAGTCAGTATCAGTCAGTCAGTGAGTCAGTCTGTCAGTCAGGCAGTATCAGTCAGGCAGTAAGACTCCGCTGGACAGAACTCCGATAGCCTAATGGCTAGACCGCTGGTCTTCCAAGCGAGTGGCCTGGGTTCGAGTCCCAGCCGGAGCGAATATCTTCAATGTATATATTTCTTTTCTAATTTGAAAATTCTTTTTTTTTCAATTTCTTTCCTTTGCAATTATTGATTATTTATGTAGGGAAGAAAATTCTGAGTCAGTTTAATTTTTCGACACGAAGATTTCAAAGTGTTTAAATAAACAATTACCAAGGTGCATTTTTTGTTTTTATTATATTTAAAACTCCCACCGACAGAGCTCCCATAGACTAATGGCTAGAGTGTTAGGCTTCCAAGCGAGTGGCCCTGGGTTCGAGTCCCAGCCTGAACGAAAATCTTCAATGTATACTTTTAGTTTCTAATTTGAAATTTCTTCTTCATTTTTTTTTAATTTTTCTCTTTTGCGAATATTGATTATTTATGTAGGGAGAAAAATTCTGAGTCAGTTTAATTATTCGACCTGTAAATTTCAAAGTGTTTGAATCAATAATTACCAAGGTGCATTTTTTGTTTTTATTATATTTAAGACTTCCATCGAAAGAGCTCCGATAGCCTAATGGCTAGACCGTTGGGTTCCTAGCGCGTGGTACTGGGTTCGAGTCCCGGCCGGAAAGGAAATCTTAAATGCAAATGTTTTTTTCTAATTTTATAATTCTTTTTTTTTTTTATTTTTCCCTTTTGCGAAGTCAGTCAGTCAGTCTGACAGTCAATCAGTCAAGCACTCAGTCATTCAGTCTCAGTCAGTCAGTCCAGTCAGTCAGTCACTCAGTCAGTCAGTTAGTCCTTCAGCCAGTCAGTCGAGCAGTCAGTCATTTAGTCTCAGTCAGTCAGTCATTCAGTCAGTCAGTCAGTCAGGCAGTCAGTCAGTCAGTCAGTCGGTCAGTCCTGTGCAGTCAGTTAGTCACTAAAGCAGTCAGTCAGTCTCAGTCAGTCAGTCAGTCAGTCAGTCCAGTTCAGTCTCAGTCAGTCAGTCAGTCAGTCTCGGTCAGTCAGTCAGTCAGTCATTCAGTCAGTCAGTCAGTCAGGCAGTCAGTCAGTCGGTCAGCCTTATTCAGTCAGTCTGTCAGTCAGTCAGTCAGTCAGCCTTATTCAGTCAGTCTGTCAGTCATCCTTATTCGGTCAGTCTGTCAGTCAGTCAGTCGGTCAGTCCTGTCCAGTCAGTTAGTCAGTCAAGCAGTCAGTCAGGTAGTCAAGCAGTCAGTCAGTCAGTGTCAGTCAGTCATTTAGTCATTTAGTCATTCAGTCAGTCAGTGAAATAGCCAGTCAGAGAGTCAAGCAGTCAGTCAGTCAGTCTCAGTCAGTCAGTCAGTCAGTCAGTCAGTCAGTCAGTCAGTCAAGCAGTCAGTCATTTAGTCTCAGTCAGTCAGTCATTCAGTCAGTCAGTCAGTCAGGCAGTCAGTCAGTCAGTCAGTCGGTCAGTCCTGTGCAGTCAGTTAGTCACTAAAGCAGTCAGTCAGTCTCAGTCAGTCGGTCAGTCAGTCAGTCCAGTCCAGTCTCAGTCAGTCAGTCAGTCAGTCTCGGTCAGTCAGTCATTCAGTCAGTCAGTCAGTCAGGCAGTCAGTCAGTCGGTCAGCCTTATTCAGTCAGTCTGTGAGTCAGTCAGTCAGTCAGCCTTATTCAGTCAGTCTGTCAGTCATCCTTATTCAGTCAGTCTGTCAGTCAGTCAGTCGGTCAGTCCTGTCCAGTCAGTTAGTCAGTCAAGCAGTCAGTCAGGTAGTCAAGCAGTCAGTCAGTCAGTGTCAGTCAGTCATTTAGTCATTCAGTCAGTCAGTGAAATAGCCAGTCAGAGAGTCAAGCAGTCAGTCAGTCAGTCTCAGTCAGTCAGTTAGTCAGTCAGTCAGTCAGTCTGTCAGTCAGTCCAGTCTCAGTCAGTCAGGCAGTTAGTCAGTCAGTCTCGGTCAGTCAGTGAGTCAGTCAGTCAGTATCAGTCAGTCAGTGAGTCAGTCTGTCAGTCAGGCAGTATCAGTCAGGCAGTAAGACTCCGCTCGACAGAACTCCGATAGCCTAATGGCTAGACCGCTGGTCTTCCAAGCGAGTGGCCTGGGTTCGAGTCCCAGCCGGAGCGAATATCTTTAATGTATATATTTCTTTTCTAATTTGAAAATTCTTTTTTTTTCAATTTCTTTCCTTTGCAATTATTGATTATTTATGTAGGGAAGAAAATTCTGAGTCAGTTTAATTTTTCGACACGAAGATTTCAAAGTGTTTAAATAAACAATTACCAAGGTGCATTTTTTGTTTTTATTATATTTAAAACTCCCACCGACAGAGCTCCCATAGACTAATGGCTAGAGTGTTAGGCTTCCAAGCGAGTGGCCCTGGGTTCGAGTCCCAGCCTGAACGAAAATCTTCAATGTATACTTTTAGTTTCTAATTTGAAATTTCTTCTTCTTTTTTTTTTAATTTTTCTCTTTTGCGAATATTGATTATTTATGTAGGGAGAAAAATTCTGAGTCAGTTTAATTATTCGACCTGTAAATTTCAAAGTGTTTGAATCAATAATTACCAAGGTGCATTTTTTGTTTTTATTATATTTAAGACTTCCATCGACAGAGCTCCGATAGCCTAATGGCTAGACCGTTGGGTTCCTAGCGCGTGGTACTGGGTTCGAGTCCCGGCCGGAAAGGAAATCTTAAATGCAAATGTTTTTTTCTAATTTTATAATTCTTTTTTTTTATTTTTCCCTTTTGCGAAGTCAGTCAGTCAGTCTGACAGTCAATCAGTCAAGCACTCAGTCATTCAGTCTCAGTCAGTCAGTCCAGTCAGTCAGTCACTCAGTCAGTCAGTTAGTCCTTCAGCCAGTCAGTCGAGCAGTCAGTCATTTAGTCTCAGTCAGTCAGTCATTCAGTCAGTCAGTCAGTCAGGCAGTCAGTCAGTCAGTCAGTCGGTCAGTCCTGTGCAGTCAGTTAGTCACTAAAGCAGTCAGTCAGTCTCAGTCAGTCAGTCAGTCAGTCAGTCCAGTCCAGTCTCAGTCAGTCAGTCAGTCAGTCTCGGTCAGTCAGTCAGTCAGTCATTCAGTCAGTCAGTCAGTCAGGCAGTCAGTCAGTCGGTCAGCCTTATTCAGTCAGTCTGTCAGTCAGTCAGTCAGTCAGCCTTATTCAGTCAGTCTGTCAGTCATCCTTATTCAGTCAGTCTGTCAGTCAGTCAGTCGGTCAGTCCTGTCCAGTCAGTTAGTCAGTCAAGCAGTCAGTCAGGTAGTCAAGCAGTCAGTCAGTCAGTGTCAGTCAGTCTTTTAGTCATTCAGTCAGTCAGTGAAATAGCCAGTCAGAGAGTCAAGCAGTCAGTCAGTCAGTCTCAGTCAGTCAGTTAGTCAGTCAGTCAGTCAGTCAGTCAGTCCAGTCTCAGTCAGTCAGGCAGTTAGTCAGTCAGTCTCGGTCAGTCAGTGAGTCAGTCAGTCAATATCAGTCAGTCAGTGAGTCAGTCTGTCAGTCAGGCAGTATCAGTCAGGCAGTAAGACTCCGCTCGACAGAACTCCGATAGCCTAATGGCTAGACCGCTGGTCTTCCAAGCGAGTGGCCTGGGTTCGAGTCCCAGCCTGAACGAAAATCTTCAATGTATACTTTTAGTTTCTAATTTGAAATTTCTTTTTCTTTTTTTTTAATTTTTCTCTTTTGCGAATATTGATTATTTATGTAGGGAGAAAAATTCTGAGTCAGTTTAATTATTCGACCTGTAAATTTCAAAGTGTTTGAATCAATAATTACCAAGGTGCATTTTTTGTTTTTATTATATTTAAGACTTCCATCGACAGAGCTCCGATAGCCTAATGGCTAGACCGTTGGGTTCCTAGCGCGTGGTACTGGGTTCGAGTCCCGGCCGGAAAGGAAATCTTAAATGCAAATACTTTTTTCTAATTTTATAATTCTTTTTTTTTATTTTTCCCTTTTGCGAAGTCAGTCAGTCAGTCTGACAGTCAATCAGTCAAGCACTCAGTCATTCAGTCTCAGTCAGTCAGTCCAGTCAGTCAGTCACTCAGTCAGTCAGTTAGTCCTTCAGCCAGTCAGTCAAGCAGTCAGTCATTTAGTCTCAGTCAGTCAGTCATTCAGTCAGTCAGTCAGTCAGGCAGTCAGTCAGTCAGTCAGTCGGTCAGTCCTGTGCAGTCAGTTAGTCACTAAAGCAGTCAGTCAGTCTCAGTCAGTCAGTCAGTCAGTCAGTCCAGTCCAGTCTCAGTCAGTCAGTCAGTCAGTCTCGGTCAGTCAGTCATTCAGTCAGTCAGTCAGTCAGGCAGTCAGTCAGTCGGTCAGCCTTATTCAGTCAGTCTGTCAGTCAGTCAGAAAGTCAGCCTTATTCAGTCAGTCTGTCAGTCATCCTTATTCAGTCAGTCTGTCAGTCAGTCAGTCGGTCAGTCCTGTCCAGTCAGTTAGTCAGTCAAGCAGTTAGTCAGGTAGTCAAGCAGTCAGTCAGTCAGTGTCAGTCAGTCATTTAGTCATTCAGTCAGTCAGTGAAATAGCCAGTCAGAGAGTCAAGCAGTCAGTCAGTCAGTCTCAGTCAGTCAGTTAGTCAGTCAGTCAGTCAGCCAGTCAGTCAGTCCAGTCTCAGTCAGTCAGGCAGTTAGTCAGTCAGTCTCGGTCAGTCAGTGAGTCAGTCAGTCAGTATCAGTCGGTCAGTGAGTCAGTCTGTCAGTCAGGCAGTATCAGTCAGGCAGTAAGACTCCGCTCGACAGAACTCCGATAGCCTAATGGCTAGACCGCTGGTCTTCCAAGCGAGTGGCCTGGGTTCGAGTCCCAGCCGGAGCGAATATCTTCAATGTATATATTTCTTTTCTAATTTGAAAATTCTTTTTTTTTTCAATTTCTTTCCTTTGCAATTATTGATTATTTATGTAGGGAAGAAAATTCTGAGTCAGTTTAATTTTTCGACACGAAGATTTCAAAGTGTTTAAATAAACAATTACCAAGGTGCATTTTTTGTTTTTATTATATTTAAAACCCCCACCGACAGAGCTCCCATAGACTAATGGCTAGAGTGTTAGGCTTCCAAACGAGTGGCCCTGGGTTCGAGTCCCAGCCTGAACGAAAATCTTCAATGTATACTTTCAGTTTCTAATTTGAAATTTCTTCTTCTTTTTTTTAAATTTTTCTCTTTTGCGAATATTGATTATTTATGTAGGGAGAAAGATTCTGAGTCAGTTTAATTATTCGACCTGTAAATTTCAAAGTGTTTGAATCAATAATTACCAAGGTGCATTTTTTGTTTTTATTATATTTAAGACTTCCATCGACAAAGCTCCGATAGCCTAATGGCTAGACCGTTGGGTTCCTAGCGCGTGGTACTGGGTTCGAGTCCCGGCCGGAAAGGAAATCTTAAATGCAAATGTTTTTTTCTAATTTTATAATTCTTTTTTTTTATTTTTCCCTTTTGCGAAGTCAGTCAGTCAGTCTGACAGTCAATCAGTCAAGCACTCAGTCATTCAGTCTCAGTCAGTCAGTCCAGTCAGTCAGTCACTCAGTCAGTCAGTTAGTCCTTCAGCCAGTCAGTCGAGCAGTCAGTCATTTAGTCTCAGTCAGTCAGTCATTCAGTCAGTCAGTCAGTCAGGCAGTCAGTCAGTCAGTCAGTCGGTCAGTCCTGTGCAGTCAGTTAGTCACTAAAGCAGTCAGTCAGTCCAGTCCAGTCTCAGTCAGTCAGTCAGTCAGTCTCGGTCAGTCAGTCAGTCAGTCATTCAGTCAGTCAGTCAGTCAGGCAGTCAGTCAGTCAGGCAGCCTTATTCAGTCAGTCTGTCAGTCAGTCAGTCAGTCAGCCTTATTCAGTCAGTCTGTCAGTCAGCCTTATTCATTCAGTCTGTCAGTCATCCTTATTCAGTCAGTCTGTCAGTCAGTCAGTCGGTCAGTCCTGTGCAGTCAGTTAGTCACTAAAGCAGTCAGTCAGTCTCAGTCAGTCAGTCAGTCAGTCAGTCCAGTCCAGTCTCAGTCAGTCAGTCAGTCAGTCTCGGTCAGTCAGTCATTCAGTCAGTCAGTCAGTCAGGCAGTCAGTCAGTCGGTCAGCCTTATTCAGTCAGTCTGTGAGTCAGTCAGTCAGTCAGCCTTATTCAGTCAGTCTGTCAGTCATCCTTATTCAGTCAGTCTGTCAGTCAGTCAGTCGTTCAGTCCTGTCCAGTCAGTTAGTCAGTCAAGCAGTCAATCAGGTAGTCAAGCTGTCAGTCAGTCAGTGTCAGTCAGTCATTTAGTCATTCAGTCAGTCAGTGAAATAGCCAGTCAGAGAGTCAAGCAGTCAGTCAGTCAGTCTCAGTCAGTCAGTTAGTCAGTCAGTCAGTCAGTCAGTCAGTCAGTCCAGTCTCAGTCAGTCAGGCAGTTAGTCAGTCAGTCTCGGTCAGTCAGTGAGTCAGTCAGTCAGTATCAGTCAGTCAGTGAGTCAGTCTGTCAGTCAGGCAGTATCAGTCAGGCAGTAAGACTCCGCTCGACAGAACTCCGATAGCCTAATGGCTAGACCGCTGGTCTTCCAAGCGAGTGGCCTGGGTTCGAGTCCCAGCCGGAGCGAATATCTTCAATGTATATATTTCTTTTCTAATTTGAAAATTCTTTTTTTTTCAATTTCTTTCCTTTGCAATTATTGATTATTTATGTAGGGAAGAAAATTCTGAGTCAGTTTAATTTTTTGACACGAAGATTTCAAAGTGTTTAAATAAACAATTACCAAGGTGCATTTTTTGTTTTTATTATATTTAAAACTCCCACCGACAGAGCTCCCATAGACTAATGGCTAGAGTGTTAGGCTTCCAAGCGAGTGGCCCTGGGTTCGAGTCCCAGCCTGAACGAAAATCTTCGATGTATACTTTTAGTTTCTAATTTGAAATTTCTTCTTCTTTTTTTTTTAATTTTTCTCTTTTGCGAATATTGATTATTTATGTAGGGAGAAAAATTCTGAGTCAGTTTAATTATTCGACCTGTAAATTTCAAAGTGTTTGAATCAATAATTACCAAGGTGCATTTTTTGTTTTTATTATATTTAAGACTTCCCTCGACAGAGCTCCGATAGCCTAATGGCTAGACAGTTGGGTTCCTAGCGCGTGGTACTGGGTTCGAGTCCCGGCCGGAAAGGAAATCTTAAATGCAAATGTTTCTTTCTAATTTTATAATTCTTTTTTTTTATTTTTCCCTTTTGCGAAGTCAGTCAGTCAGTCTGACAGTCAATCAGTCAAGCACTCAGTCATTCAGTCTCAGTCAGTCAGTCCAGTCAGTCAGTCACTCAGTCAGTCAGTTAGTCCTTCAGCCAGTCAGTCGAGCAGTCAGTCATTTAGTCTCAGTCAGTCAGTCATTCAGTCAGGCAGTCAGTCAGTCAGTCAGTCGGTCAGTCCTGTGCAGTCAGTTAGTCACTAAAGCAGTCAGTCAGTCTCAGTCAGTCAGTCAGTCAGTCAGTCCAGTCCAGTCTCAGTCAGTCAGTCAGTCAGTCAGTCTCGGTCAGTCAGTCAGTCAGTAATTCAGTCAGTCAGTCAGTCAGGCAGTCAGTCAGTCGGTCAGCCTTATTCAGTCAGTCTGTCAGTCAGTCAGTCAGTCAGCCTTATTCAGTCAGTCTGTCAGTCATCCTTATTCAGTCAGTCTGTCAGTCAGTCAGTCGGTCAGTCCTGTCCAGTCAGTTAGTCAGTCAAGCAGTCAGTCAGGTAGTCAAGCAGTCAGTCAGTCAGTGTCAGTCAGTCATTTAGTCATTCAGTCAGTCAGTGAAATAGCCAGTCAGAGAGTCAAGCAGTCAGTCAGTCAGTCTCAGTCAGTCAGTTAGTCAGTCAGTCAGTCAGTCAGTCAGTCAGTCCAGTCTCAGTCAGTCAGGCAGTTAGTCAGTCAGTCTCGGTCAGTCAGTGAGTCAGTCAGTCAGTATCAGTCAGTCAGTGAGTCAGTCTGTCAGTCAGGCAGTATCAGTCAGGCAGTAAGACTCCGCTCGACAGAACTCCGATAGCCTAATGGCTAGACCGCTGGTCTTCCAAGCGAGTGGCCTGGGTTCGAGTCCCAGCCGGAGCGAATATCTTCAATGTATATATTTCTTTTCTAATTTGAAAATTCTTTTTTTTTCAATTTCTTTCCTTTGCAATTATTGATTATTTATGTAGGGAAGAAAATTCTGAGTCAGTTTAATTTTTCGACACGAAGATTTCAAAGTGTTTAAATAAACAATTACCAAGGTGCATTTTTTGTTTTTATTATATTTAAAACTCCCACCGACAGAGCTCCCATAGACTAATGGCTAGAGTGTTAGGCTTCCAAGCGAGTGGCCCTGGGTTCGAGTCCCAGCCTGAACGAAAATCTTCAATGTATACTTTTAGTTTCTAATTTGAAATTTCTTCTTCTTTTTTTTTTTAATTTTTCTCTTTTGCGAATATTGATTATTTATGTAGGGAGAAAAATTCTGAGTCAGTTTAATTATTCGACCTGTAAATTTCAAAGTGTTTGAATCAATAATTACCAAGGTGCATTTTTTGTTTTTATTATATTTAAGACTTCCATCGACAAAGCTCCGATAGCCTAATGGCTAGACCGTTGGGTTCCTAGCGCGTGGTACTGGGTTCGAGTCCCGGCCGGAAAGGAAATCTTAAATGCAAATGTTTTTTTCTAATTTTATAATTCTTTTTTTTTATTTTTCCCTTTTGCGAAGTCAGTCAGTCAGTCTGACAGTCAATCAGTCAAGCACTCAGTCATTCAGTCTCAGTCAGTCAGTCCAGTCAGTCAGTCGAGCAGTCAGTCATTTAGTCTCAGTCAGTCAGTCATTCAGTCAGTCAGTCAGTCAGGCAGTCAGTCAGTCAGTCAGTCGGTCAGTCCTGTGCAGTCAGTTAGTCACTAAAGCAGTCAGTCAGTCCAGTCCAGTCTCAGTCAGTCAGTCAGTCAGTCTCGGTCAGTCAGTCAGTCAGTCATTCAGTCAGTCAGTCAGTCATTCAGTCAGTCAGTCAGTCAGGCAGTCAGTCAGTCAGGCAGCCTTATTCAGTCAGTCTGTCAGTCAGTCAGTCAGTCAGCCTTATTCAGTCAGTCTGTCAGTCAGCCTTATTCATTCAGTCTGTCAGTCATCCTTATTCAGTCAGTCTGTCAGTCAGTCAGTCGGTCAGTCCTGTCCAGTCAGTTAGTCAGTCAAGCAGTCAGTCAGGTAGTCAAGCAGTCAGTCAGTCAGTGTCAGTCAGTCATTTAGTCATTCAGTCAGTCAGTGAAATAGCCAGTCAGAGAGTCAAGCAGTCAGTCAGTCAGTCTCAGTCAGTCAGTTAGTCAGTCAGTCAGTCAGTCAGTCAGTCAGTCCAGTCTCAGTCAGTCAGGCAGTTAGTCAGTCAGTCTCGGTCAGTCAGTGAGTCAGTCAGTCAGTATCAGTCAGTCAGTGAGTCAGTCTGTCAGTCAGGCAGTATCAGTCAGGCAGTAAGACTCCGCTCGACAGAACTCCGATAGCCTAATGGCTAGACCGCTGGTCTTCCAAGCGAGTGGCCTGGGTTCGAGTCCCAGCCGGAGCGAATATCTTCAATGTATATATTTCTTTTCTAATTTGAAAATTCTTTTTTTTTCAATTTCTTTCCTTTGCAATTATTGATTATTTATGTAGGGAAGAAAATTCTGAGTCAGTTTAATTTTTCGACACGAAGATTTCAAAGTGTTTAAATAAACAATTACCAAGGTGCATTTTTTGTTTTTATTATATTTAAAACTCCCACCGACAGAGCTCCCATAGACTAATGGCTAGAGTGTTAGGCTTCCAAGCGAGTGGCCCTGGGTTCGAGTCCCAGCCTGAACGAAAATCTTCAATGTATACTTTTAGTTTCTAATTTGAAATTTCTTCTTCTTTTTTTTTTAATTTTTCTCTTTTGCGAATATTGATTATTTATGTAGGGAGAAAAATTCTGAGTCAGTTTAATTATTCGACCTGTAAATTTCAAAGTGTTTGAATCAATAATTACCAAGGTGCATTTTTTGTTTTTATTATATTTAAGACTTCCATCGACAGAGCTCCGATAGCCTAATGGCTAGACCGTTGGGTTCCTAGCGCGTGGTACTGGGTTCGAGTCCCGGCCGGAAAGGAAATCTTAAATGCAAATGTTTTTTTCTAATTTTATAATTCTTTTTTTTTATTTTTCCCTTTTGCGAAGTCAGTCAGTCAGTCTGACAGTCAATCAGTCAAGCACTCAGTCATTCAGTCTCAGTCAGTCAGTCCAGTCAGTCAGTCACTCAGTCAGTCAGTTAGTCCTTCAGCCAGTCAGTCGAGCAGTCAGTCATTTAGTCTCAGTCAGTCAGTCATTCAGTCAGTCAGTCAGTCAGGCAGTCAGTCAGTCAGTCAGTCGGTCAGTCCTGTGCAGTCAGTTAGTCACTAAAGCAGTCAGTCAGTCTCAGTCAGTCAGTCAGTCAGTCAGTCCAGTCCAGTCTCAGTCAGTCAGTCAGTCAGTCTCGGTCAGTCAGTCAGTCAGTCATTCATTCAGTCAGTCAGTCAGTCAGGCAGTCAGTCAGTCGGTCAGCCTTATTCAGTCAGTCTGTCAGTCAGTCAGTCAGTCATCCTTATTCAGTCAGTCTGTCAGTCATCCTTATTCAGTCAGTCTGTCAGTCGGTCAGTCGGTCAGTCCTGTCCAGTCAGTTAGTCAGTCAAGCAGTCAGTCAGGTAGTCAAGCAGTCAGTCAGTCAGTGTCAGTCAGTCTTTTAGTCATTCAGTCAGTCAGTGAAATAGCCAGTCAGAGAGTCAAGCAGTCAGTCAGTCAGTCTCAGTCAGTCAGTTAGTCAGTCAGTCAGTCAGTCAGTCAGTCAGTCCAGTCTCAGTCAGTCAGGCAGTTAGTCAGTCAGTCTCGGTCAGTCAGTGAGTCAGTCAGTCAATATCAGTCAGTCAGTGAGTCAGTCTGTCAGTCAGGCAGTATCAGTCAGGCAGTAAGACTCCGCTCGACAGAACTCCGATAGCCTAATGGCTAGACCGCTGGTCTTCCAAGCGAGTGGCCTGGGTTCGAGTCCCAGCCTGAACGAAAATCTTCAATGTATACTTTTAGTTTCTAATTTGAAATTTCTTCTTCTTTTTTTTTAATTTTTCTCTTTTGCGAATATTGATTATTTATGTAGGGAGAAAAATTCTGAGTCAGTTTAATTATTCGACCTGTAAATTTCAAAGTGTTTGAATCAATAATTACCAAGGTGCATTTTTTGTTTTTATTATATTTAAGACTTCCATCGACAGAGCTCCGATAGCCTAATGGCTAGACCGTTGGGTTCCTAGCGCGTGGTACTGGGTTCGAGTCCCGGCCGGAAAGGAAATCTTAAATGCAAATACTTTTTTCTAATTTTATAATTCTTTTTTTTTATTTTTCCCTTTTGCGAAGTCAGTCAGTCAGTCTGACAGTCAATCAGTCAAGCACTCAGTCATTCAGTCTCAGTCAGTCAGTCCAGTCAGTCAGTCACTCAGTCAGTCAGTTAGTCCTTCAGCCAGTCAGTCAAGCAGTCAGTCATTTAGTCTCAGTCAGTCAGTCATTCAGTCAGTCAGTCAGTCAGGCAGTCAGTCAGTCAGTCAGTCGGTCAGTCCTGTGCAGTCAGTTAGTCACTAAAGCAGTCAGTCAGTCTCAGTCAGTCAGTCAGTCAGTCAGTCCAGTCCAGTCTCAGTCAGTCAGTCAGTCAGTCTCGGTCAGTCAGTCATTCAGTCAGTCAGTCAGTCAGGCAGTCAGTCAGTCGGTCAGCCTTATTCAGTCAGTCTGTCAGTCAGTCAGTCAGTCAGCCTTATTCAGTCAGTCTGTCAGTCATCCTTATTCAGTCAGTCTGTCAGTCAGTCAGTCGGTCAGTCCTGTCCAGTCAGTTAGTCAGTCAAGCAGTCAGTCAGGTAGTCAAGCAGTCAGTCAGTCAGTGTCAGTCAGTCATTTAGTCATTCAGTCAGTCAGTGAAATAGCCAGTCAGAGAGTCAAGCAGTCAGTCAGTCAGTCTCAGTCAGTCAGTTAGTCAGTCAGTCAGTCAGCCAGTCAGTCAGTCCAGTCTCAGTCAGTCAGGCAGTTAGTCAGTCAGTCTCGGTCAGTCAGTGAGTCAGTCAGTCAGTATCAGTCGGTCAGTGAGTCAGTCTGTCAGTCAGGCAGTATCAGTCAGGCAGTAAGACTCCGCTCGACAGAACTCCGATAGCCTAATGGCTAGACCGCTGGTCTTCCAAGCGAGTGGCCTGGGTTCGAGTCCCAGCCGGAGCGAATATCTTCAATGTATATATTTCTTTTCTAATTTGAAAATTCTTTTTTTTTCAATTTCTTTCCTTTGCAATTATTGATTATTTATGTAGGGAAGAAAATTCTGAGTCAGTTTAATTTTTCGACACGAAGATTTCAAAGTGTTTAAATAAACAATTACCAAGGTGCATTTTTTGTTTTTATTATATTTAAAACTCCCACCGACAGAGCTCCCATAGACTAATGGCTAGAGTGTTAGGCTTGCAAGTGAGTGGCCCTGGGTTCGAGTCCCAGCCTGAAGGAAAATCTTCAATGTATACTTTTAGTTTCTAATTTGAAATTTCTTCTTCTTTTTTTTTTAATTTTTCTCTTTTGCGAATATTGATTATTTATGTAGGGAGAAAAATTCTGAGTCAGTTTAATTATTCGACCTGTAAATTTCAAAGTGTTTGAATCAATAATTACCAAGGTGCATTTTTTGTTTTTATTATATTTAAGACTTCCATCGACAGAGCTCCGATAGCCTAATGGCTAGACCGTTGGGTTCCTAGCGCGTGGTACTGGGTTCGAGTCCCGGCCGGAAAGGAAATCTTAAATGCAAATGTTTTTTTCTAATTTTATAATTCTTTTTTTTTATTTTTCCCTTTTGCGAAGTCAGTCAGTCAGTCTGACAGTCAATCAGTCAAGCACTCAGTCATTCAGTCTCAGTCAGTCAGTCCAGTCAGTCAGTCACTCAGTCAGTCAGTTAGTCCTTCAGCCAGTCAGTCGAGCAGTCAGTCATTTAGTCTCAGTCAGTCAGTCATTCAGTCAGTCAGTCAGTCAGGCAGTCAGTCAGTCAGTCAGTCGGTCAGTCCTGTGCAGTCAGTTAGTCACTAAAGCAGTCAGTCAGTCTCAGTCAGTCAGTCAGTCAGTCAGTCCAGTCCAGTCTCAGTCAGTCAGTCAGTCAGTCTCGGTCAGTCAGTCAGTCAGTCATTCAGTCAGTCAGTCAGTCAGGCAGTCAGTCAGTCGGTCAGCCTTATTCAGTCAGTCTGTCAGTCAGTCAGTCAGTCAGCCTTATTCAGTCAGTCTGTCAGTCATCCTTATTCAGTCAGTCTGTCAGTCAGTCAGTCGGTCAGTCCTGTCCAGTCAGTTAGTCAGTCAAGCAGTCAGTCAGGTAGTCAAGCAGTCAGTCAGTCAGTGTCAGTCAGTCTTTTAGTCATTCAGTCAGTCAGTGAAATAGCCAGTCAGAGAGTCAAGCAGTCAGTCAGTCAGTCTCAGTCAGTCAGTTAGTCAGTCAGTCAGTCAGTCAGTCAGTCAGTCCAGTCTCAGTCAGTCAGGCAGTTAGTCAGTCAGTCTCGGTCAGTCAGTGAGTCAGTCAGTCAATATCAGTCAGTCAGTGAGTCAGTCTGTCAGTCAGGCAGTATCAGTCAGGCAGTAAGACTCCGCTCGACAGAACTCCGATAGCCTAATGGCTAGACCGCTGGTCTTCCAAGCGAGTGGCCTGGGTTCGAGTCCCAGCCTGAACGAAAATCTTCAATGTATACTTTTAGTTTCTAATTTGAAATTTCTTCTTCTTTTTTTTTAATTTTTCTCTTTTGCGAATATTGATTATTTATGTAGGGAGAAAAATTCTGAGTCAGTTTAATTATTCGACCTGTAAATTTCAAATTGTTTGAATCAATAATTACCAAGGTGCATTTTTTGTTTTTATTATATTTAAGACTTCCATCGACAAAGCTCCGATAGCCTAATGGCTAGACCGTTGGGTTCCTAGCGCGTGGTACTGGGTTCGAGTCCCGGCCGGAAAGGAAATCTTAAATGCAAACGTTTTTTTCTAATTTTATAATTCTTTTTTTTTATTTTTCCCTTTTGCGAAGTCAGTCAGTCAGTCTGACAGTCAATCAGTCAAGCACTCAGTCATTCAGTCTCAGTCAGTCAGTCCAGTCAGTCAGTCACTCAGTCAGTCAGTTAGTCCTTCAGCCAGTCAGTCGAGCAGTCAGTCATTTAGTCTCAGTCAGTCAGTCATTCAGTCAGTCAGTCAGTCAGGCAGTCAGTCAGTCAGTCAGTCGGTCAGTCCTGTGCAGTCAGTTAGTCACTAAAGCAGTCAGTCAGTCAGTCCAGTCCAGTCTCAGTCAGTCAGTCAGTCAGTCTCGGTCAGTCAGTCAGTCAGTCATTCAGTCAGTCAGTCAGTCAGGCAGTCAGTCAGTCAGGCAGCCTTATTCAGTCAGTCTGTCAGTCAGTCAGTCAGTCAGCCTTATTCAGTCAGTCTGTCAGTCAGCCTTATTCATTCAGTCTGTCAGTCATCCTTATTCAGTCAGTCTGTCAGTCAGTCAGTCGGTCAGTCCTGTGCAGTCAGTTAGTCACTAAAGCAGTCAGTCAGTCTCAGTCAGTCAGTCAGTCAGTCAGTCCAGTCCAGTCTCAGTCAGTCAGTCAGTCAGTCTCGGTCAGTCAGTCATTCAGTCAGTCAGTCAGTCAGGCAGTCAGTCAGTCGGTCAGCCTTATTCAGTCAGTCTGTGAGTCAGTCAGTCAGTCAGCCTTATTCAGTCAGTCTGTCAGTCATCCTTATTCAGTCAGTCTGTCAGTCAGTCAGTCGTTCAGTCCTGTCCAGTCAGTTAGTCAGTCAAGCAGTCAATCAGGTAGTCAAGCAGTCAGTCAGTCAGTGTCAGTCAGTCATTTAGTCATTCAGTCAGTCAGTGAAATAGCCAGTCAGAGAGTCAAGCAGTCAGTCAGTCAGTCTCAGTCAGTCAGTTAGTCAGTCAGTCAGTCAGTCAGTCAGTCAGTCCAGTCTCAGTCAGTCAGGCAGTTAGTCAGTCAGTCTCGGTCAGTCAGTGAGTCAGTCAGTCAGTATCAGTCAGTCAGTGAGTCAGTCTGTCAGTCAGGCAGTATCAGTCAGGCAGTAAGACTCCGCTCGACAGAACTCCGATAGCCTAATGGCTAGACCGCTGGTCTTCCAAGCGAGTGGCCTGGGTTCGAGTCCCAGCCGGAGCGAATATCTTCAATGTATATATTTCTTTTCTAATTTGAAAATTCTTTTTTTTTTCAATTTCTTTCCTTTGCAATTATTGATTATTTATGTAGGGAAGAAAATTCTGAGTCAGTTTAATTTTTCGACACGAAGATTTCAAAGTGTTTAAATAAACAATTACCAAGGTGCATTTTTTGTTTTTATTATATTTAAAACTCCCACCGACAGAGCTCCCATAGACTAATGGCTAGAGTGTTAGGCTTCCAAGCGAGTGGCCCTGGGTTCGAGTCCCAGCCTGAACGAAAATCTTCAATGTATACTTTTAGTTTCTAATTTGAAATTTCTTCTTCTTTTTTTTTTTAATTTTTCTCTTTTGCGAATATTGATTATTTATGTAGGGAGAAAAATTCTGAGTCAGTTTAATTATTCGACCTCTAAATTTCAAAGTGTTTGAATCAATAATTACCAAGGTGCATTTTTTGTTTTTATTATATTTAAGACCTCCATCGACAAAGCTCCGATAGCCTAATGGCTAGACCGTTGGGTTCCTAGCGCGTGGTACTGGGTTCGAGTCCCGGCCGGAAAGGAAATCTTAAATGCAAATGTTTTTTTCTAATTTTATAATTCTTTTTTTTTATTTTTCCCTTTTGCGAAGTCAGTCAGTCAGTCTGAAAGTCAATCAGTCAAGCACTCAGTCATTCAGTCTCAGTCAGTCAGTCCAGTCAGTCAGTCACTCAGTCAGTCAGTTAGTCCTTCAGCCAGTCAGTCGAGCAGTCAGTCATTTAGTCTCAGTCAGTCAGTCATTCAGTCAGTCAGTCAGTCAGGCAGTCAGTCAGTCAGTCAGTCGGTCAGTCCTGTGCAGTCAGTTAGTCACTAAAGCAGTCAGTCAGTCCAGTCCAGTCTCAGTCAGTCAGTCAGTCAGTCTCGGTCAGTCAGTCAGTCAGTCAGTCAGGCAGTCAGTCAGTCAGGCAGCCTTATTCAGTCAGTCTGTCAGTCAGTCAGTCAGTCAGCCTTATTCAGTCAGTCTGTCAGTCAGTCTGTCAGTCAGTCAGTCGGTCAGTCCTGTCCAGTCAGTTAGTCAGTCAAGCAGTCAGTCAGGTAGTCAAGCAGTCAGTCAGTCAGTGTCAGTCAGTCATTTAGTCATTCAGTCAGTCAGTGAAATAGCCAGTCAGAGAGTCAAGCAGTCAGTCAGTCAGTCTCAGTCAGTCAGTTAGTCAGTCAGTCAGTCAGTCAGTCAGTCAGTCCAGTCTCAGTCAGTCAGGCAGTTAGTCAGTCAGTCTCGGTCAGTCAGTGAGTCAGTCAGTCAATATCAGTCAGTCAGTGAGTCAGTCTGTCAGTCAGGCAGTATCAGTCAGGCAGTAAGACTCCGCTCGACAGAACTCCGATAGCCTAATGGCTAGACCGCTGGTCTTCCAAGCGAGTGGCCTGGGTTCGAGTCCCAGCCGGAGCGAATATCTTCAATGTATATATTTCTTTTCTAATTTGAAAATTCTTTTTTTTTTCAATTTCTTTCCTTTGCAATTATTGATTATTTATGTAGGGAAGAAAATTCTGAGTCAGTTTAATTTTTCGACACGAAGATTTCAAAGTGTTTAAATAAACAGTTACCAAGGTGCATTTTTTGTTTTTATTATATTTAAGACTTCCATCGACAGAGCTCCGATAGCCTAATGGCTAGACCGTTGGGTTCCTAGCTTGTGGTACTGGGTTCGAGTCCCGGCCGGAAAGGAAATCTTAAATGCAAATATTTTTTTCTAATTTTATAATTCTTTTTTTTTATTTTTCCCTTTTGCGAAGTCAGTCAGTCAGTCTGACAGTCAATCAGTCAAGCACTCAGTCATTCAGTCTCAGTCAGTCAGTCCAGTCAGTCAGTCACTCAGTCAGTCAGTTAGTCCTTCAGCCAGTCAGTCAAGCAGTCAGTCATTTAGTCTCAGTCAGTAAGTCATTCAGTCAGTCAGTCAGTCAGGCAGTCAGTCAGTCAGTCAGTCGGTCAGTCCTGTGCAGTCAGTTAGTCACTAAAGCAGTCAGTCAGTCTCAGTCAGTCAGTCAGTCAGTCAGTCCAGTCCAGTCTCAGTCAGTCAGTCAGTCAGGCAGTCAGTCAGTCGGTCAGCCTTATTCAGTCAGTCTGTGAGTCAATCAGTCAGTCAGCCTTATTCAGTCAGTCTGTCAGTCATCCTTATTCAGTCAGTCTGTCAGTCATCCTTATTCAGTCAGTCTGTCAGTCAGTCAGTCGTTCAGTCCTGTCCAGTCAGTTAGTCAGTCAAGCAGTCAATCAGGTAGTCAAGCAGTCAGTCAGTCAGTGTCAGTCAGTCATTTAGTCATTCAGTCAGTCAGTGAAATAGCCAGTCAGAGAGTCAAGCAGTCAGTCAGTCAGTCTCAGTCAGTCAGTTAGTCAGTCAGTCAGTCAGTCCAGTCTCAGTCAGTCAGGCAGTTAGTCAGTCAGTCTCGGTCAGTCAGTGAGTCAGTCAGTCAGTATCAGTCAGTCAGTGAGTCAGTCTGTCAGTCAGGCAGTATCAGTCAGGCAGTAAGACTCCGCTCGACAGAACTCCGATAGCCTAATGGCTAGACCGCTGGTCTTCCAAGCGAGTGGCCTGGGTTCGAGTCCCAGCCGGAGCGAATATCTTCAATGTATATATTTCTTTTCTAATTTGAAAATTCTTTTTTTTCAATTTCTTTCCTTTGCAATTATTGATTATTTATGTAGGGAAGAAAATTCTGAGTCAGTTTAATTTTTCGACACAAAGATTTCAAAGTGTTTAAATAAACAATTACCAAGGTGCATTTTTTGTTTTTATTATATTTAAAACTCCCACCGACAGAGCTCCCATAGACTAATGGCTAGAGTGTTAGGCTTCCAAGCGAGTGGCCCTGGGTTCGAGTCCCAGCCTGAACGAAAATCTTCGATGTATACTTTTAGTTTCTAATTTGAAATTTCTTCTTCTTTTTTTTTTAATTTTTCTCTTTTGCGAATATTGATTATTTATGTAGGGAGAAAAATTCTGAGTCAGTTTAATTATTCGACCTGTAAATTTCAAAGTGTTTGAATCAATAATTACCAAGGTGCATTTTTTGTTTTTATTATATTTAAGACTTCCATCGACAGAGCTCCGATAGCCTAATGGCTAGACAGTTGGGTTCCTAGCGCGTGGTACTGGGTTCGAGTCCCGGCCGGAAAGGAAATCTTAAATGCAAATGTTTTTTTCTAATTTTATAATTCTTTTTTTTTATTTTTCCCTTTTGCGAAGTCAGTCAGTCAGTCTGACAGTCAATCAGTCAAGCACTCAGTCATTCAGTCTCAGTCAGTCAGTCCAGTCAGTCAGTCACTCAGTCAGTCAGTTAGTCCTTCAGCCAGTCAGTCGAGCAGTCAGTCATTTAGTCTCAGTCAGTCAGTCATTCAGTCAGGCAGTCAGTCAGTCAGTCAGTCGGTCAGTCCTGTGCAGTCAGTTAGTCACTAAAGCAGTCAGTCAGTCTCAGTCAGTCAGTCAGTCCAGTCCAGTCTCAGTCAGTCAGTCAGTCAGTCAGTCTCGGTCAGTCAGTCAGTCAGTAATTCAGTCAGTCAGTCAGTCAGGCAGTCAGTCAGTCGGTCAGCCTTATTCAGTCAGTCTGTCAGTCAGTCAGTCAGTCAGCCTTATTCAGCCAGTCTGTCAGTCATCCTTATTCAGTCAGTCTGTCAGTCAGTCAGTCGGTCAGTCCTGTCCAGTCAGTTAGTCAGTCAAGCAGTCAGTCAGGTAGTCAAGCAGTCAGTCAGTCAGTGTCAGTCAGTCATTTAGTCATTCAGTCAGTCAGTGAAATAGCCAGTCAGAGAGTCAAGCAGTCAGTCAGTCAGTCTCAGTCAGTCAGTTAGTCAGTCAGTCAGTCAGTCCAGTCTCAGTCAGTCAGGCAGTTAGTCAGTCAGTCTCGGTCAGTCAGTGAGTCAGTCAGTCAGTATCTGTCAGTCAGTGAGTCAGTCTGTCAGTCAGGCAGTATCAGTCAGGCAGTAAGACTCCGCTCGACAGAACTCCGATAGCCTAATGGCTAGACCGCTGGTCTTCCAAGCGAGTGGCCTGGGTTCGAGTCCCAGCCGGAGCGAATATCTTCAATGTATATTTTTCTTTTCTAATTTGAAAATTCTTCTTTTTTTTCAATTTCTTTCCTTTGCAATTATTGATTATTTATGTAGGGAAGAAAATTCTGAGTCAGTTTAATTTTTCGACACAAAGATTTCAAAGTGTTTAAATAAACAATTACCAAGGTGCATTTTTTGTTTTTATTATATTAAAAACTCCCACCGACAGAGCTCCCATAGACTAATGGCTAGAGTGTTAGGCTTCCAAGCGAGTGGCCCTGGGTTCGAGTCCCAGCCTGAACGAAAATCTTCAATGTATACTTTTAGTTTCTAATTTGAAATTTCTTCTTCTTTTTTTTTAATTTTTCTCTTTTGCGAATATTGATTATTTATGTAGGGAGAAAAATTCTGAGTCAGTTTAATTATTCGACCTGTAAATTTCAAAGTGTTTGAATCAATAATTACCAAGGTGCATTTTTTGTTTTTATTATATTTAAGACTTCCATCGACAGAGCTCCGATAGCCTAATGGCTAGACCGTTGGGTTCCTAGCGCGTGGTACTGGGTTCGAGTCCCGGCCGGAAAGGAAATCTTAAATGCAAATATTTTTTTCTAATTTTATAATTCTTTTCTTTTATTTTTCCCTTTTGCGAAGTCAGTCAGTCAGTCTGACAGTCAATCAGTCAAGCACTCAGTCATTCAGTCTCAGTCAGTCAGTCCAGTCAGTCAGTCACTCAGTCAGTCAGTTAGTCCTTCAGCCAGTCAGTCAAGCAGTCAGTCATTTAGTCTCAGTCAGTCAGTCATTCAGTCAGTCAGTCAGTCAGGCAGTCAGTCAGTCAGTCAGTCGGTCAGTCCTGTGCAGTCAGTTAGTCACTAAAGCAGTCAGTCAGTCTCAGTCAGTCAGTCAGTCAGTCAGTCCAGTCCAGTCTCAGTCAGTCAGTCAGTCAGTCATTCAGTCAGTCAGTCAGTCAGGCAGTCAGTCAGTCGGTCAGCCTTATTCAGTCAGTCTGTCAGTCAGTCAGTCAGTCAGCCTTATTCAGTCAGTCTGTCAGTCATCCTTATTCAGTCAGACTGTCAGTCACTCAGTCGGTCAGTCCTTTCCAGTCAGTTAGTCAGTCAAGCAGTCAGTCAGGTAGTCAAGCAGTCAGTCAGTCAGTGTCAGTCAGTCATTTAGTCATTCAGTCAGTCAGTGAAATAGCCAGTCAGAGAGTCAAGCAGTCAGTCAGTCAGTCTCAGTCAGTCAGTTAGTCAGTCAGTCAGTCAGTCAGTCAGTCAGTCCAGTCTCAGTCAGTCAGTCAGTTAGTCAGTCAGTCTCGGTCAGTCAGTGAGTCAGTCAGTCAGTATCGGTCAGTCAGTGAGTCAGTCTGTCAGTCAGGCAGTATCAGTCAGGCAGTAAGACTCCTCTCGACAGAACTCCGATAGCCTGATGGCTAGACCGCTGGTCTTCCAAGCGAGTGGCCTGGGTTCGAGTCCCAGCCGGAGCGAATATCTTCAATGTATATATTTCTTTTCTAATTTGAAAATTCTTTTTTTTTTTCAATTTCTTTCCTTTGCAATTATTGATTATTTATGAAGGGAAGAAAATTCTGAGTCAGTTTAATTTTTCGACACGAAGATTTCAAAGTGTTTAAATAAACAATTACCAAGGTGCATTTTTTGTTTTTATTATATTTAAAACTCCCACCGACAGAGCTCCCATAGACTAATGGCTAGAGTGTTAGGCTTCCAAGCGAGTGGCCCTGGGTTCGAGTCCCAGCCTGAACGAAAATCTTCAATGTATACTTTTAGTTTCTAATTTGAAATTTCTTCTTCTTTTTTTTTTAATTTTTCTCTTTTGCGAATATTGATTATTTATGTAGGGAGAAAAATTCTGAGTCAGTTTAATTATTCGACATGTAAATTTCAAAGTGTTTGAATCAATAATTACCAAGGTGCATTTTTTGTTTTTATTATATTTAAGACTTCCATCGACAGAGCTCCGATAGCCTAATGGCTAGACCGTTGGGTTCCTAGCGCGTGGTACTGGGTTCGAGTCCCGGCCGGAAAGGAAATCTTAAATGCAAATATTTTTTTCTAATTTTATAATTCTTTTCTTTTATTTTTCCCTTTTGCGAAGTCAGTCAGTCAGTCTGACAGTCAATCAGTCAAGCACTCAGTCATTCAGTCTCAGTCAGTCAGTCCAGTCAGTCAGTCACTCAGTCAGTCAGTTAGTCCTTCAGCCAGTCAGTCAAGCAGTCATTCATTTAGTCTCAGTCAGTCAGTCATTCAGTCAGTCAGTCAGTCAGGCAGTCAGTCAGTCAGTCAGTCGGTCAGTCCTGTGCAGTCAGTTAGTCACTAAAGCAGTCAGTCAGTCTCAGTCAGTCAGTCAGTCAGTCAGTCCAGTCCAGTCTCAGTCAGTCAGTCAGTCAGTCTCGGTCAGTCAGTCAGTCAGTCATTCAGTCAGTCAGTCAGTCAGGCAGTCAGTCAGTCGGTCAGCCTTATTCAGTCAGTCTGTCAGTCAGTCAGTCAGTCAGCCTTATTCAGTCAGTCTGTCAGTCATCCTTATTCAGTCAGTCTGTCAGTCACTCAGTCGGTCAGTCCTGACCAGTCAGTTAGTCAGTCAAGCAGTCAGTCAGGTAGTCAAGCAGTCAGTCAGTCAGTGTCAGTCAGTCATTTAGTCATTCAGTCAGTCAGTGAAATAGCCAGTCAGAGAGTCAAGCAGTCAGTCAGTCAGTCTCAGTCAGTCAGTTAGTCAGTCAGTCAGTCAGTCAGTCAGTCCAGTCTCAGTCAGTCAGGCAGTTAGTCAGTCAGTCTCGGTCAGTCAGTGAGTCAGTCAGTCAGTATCGGTCAGTCAGTGAGTCAGTCTGTCAGTCAGGCAGTATCAGTCAGGCAGTAAGACTCCTCTCGACAGAACTCCGATAGCCTGATGGCTAGACCACTGGTCTTCCAAGCGAGTGGCCTGGGTTCGAGTCCCAGCCGGAGCGAATATCTTCAATGTATATATTTCTTTTCTAATTTGAAAATTCTTTTTTTTTTTTCAATTTCTTTCCTTTGCAATTATTGATTATTTATGTAGGGAAGAAAATTCTGAGTCAGTTTAATTTTTCGACACGAAGATTTCAAAGTGTTTAAATAAACAATTTCCAAGGTGCATTTTTTGTTTTTATTATATTTAAAACTCCCACCGACAGAGCTCCCATAGACTAATGGCTAGAGTGTTAGGCTTCCAAGCGAGTGGCCCTGGGTCCGAGTCCCAGCCTGAACGAAAATCTGCAATGTATACTTTTAGTTTCTAATTTGAAATTTCTTCTTCTTTTTTTTTTAATTTTTCTCTTTTGCGAATATTGATTATTTATGTAGGGAGAAAAATTCTGAGTCAGTTTAATTATTCGACATGTAAATTTCAAAGTGTTTGAATCAATAATTACCAAGGTGCATTTTTTGTTTTTATTATATTTAAGACTTCCATCGACAGAGCTCCGATAGCCTAATGGCTAGACCGTTGGGTTCCTAGCGCGTGGTACTGGGTTCGAGTCCCGGCCGGAAAGGAAATCTTAAATGCAAATATTTTTTTCTAATTTTATAATTCTTTTTTTTTTATTTTTCCCTTTTGCGAAGTCAGTCAGTCAGTCTGACAGTCAATCAGTCAAGCACTCAGTCATTCAGTCTCAGTCAGTCAGTCCAGTCAGTCAGTCAGTCAGTTAGTCCTTCAGCCAGTCAGTCAAGCAGTCAGCCATTTAGTCTCAGTCAGTCAGTCATTCAGTCAGTCAGTCAGTCAGGCAGTCAGTCAGTCAGTCAGTCGGTCAGTCCTGTGCAGTCAGTTAGTCACTAAAGCAGTCAGTCAGTCTCAGTCAGTCAGTCAGTCAGTCAGTCCAGTCCAGTCTCAGTCAGTCAGTCAGTCAGTCTCGGTCAGTCAGTCATTCAGTCAGTCAGTCAGTCAGGCAGTCAGTCAGTCGGTCAGCCTTATTCAGTCAGTCGGTCAGCCTTATTCAGTCAGTCTGTCAGTCAGTCAGTCAGTCAGCCTTATTCAGTCAGTCTGTCAGTCATCCTTATTCAGTCAGTCTGTCAGTCACTCAGTCGGTCAGTCCTGTCCAGTCAGTTAGTCAGTCAAGCAGTCAGTCAGGTAGTCAAGCAGTCAGTCAGTCAGTGTCAGTCAGTCATTTAGTCATTCAGTCAGTCAGTGAAATAGCCAGTCAGAGAGTCAAGCAGTCAGTCAGTCAGTCTCAGTCAGTCAGTCAGTTAGTCAGTCAGTCAGTCAGTCAGTCAGTCCAGTCTCAGTCAGTCAGGCAGTTAGTCAGTCAGTCTCGGTCAGTCAGTGAGTCAGTCAGTCAGTATCAGTCAGTCAGTGAGTCAGTCTGTCAGTCAGGCAGTACAGTCAGGCAGTAAGACTCCGCTCGACAGAACTCCGATAGCCTAATGGCTAGACCGCTGGTCTTCCAAGCGAGTGGCCTGGGTTCGAGTCCCAGCCGGAGCGAATATCTTCAATGTATATATTTCTTTTCTAATTTGAAAATTCTTTTTTTTTTCAATTTCTTTCCTTTGCAATTATTGATTATTTATGTAGGGAAGAAAATTCTGAGTCAGTTTAATTTTTCGACACGAAGATTTCAAAGTGTTTAAATAAACAATTACCAAGGTGCATTTTTTGTTTTTATTATATTTAAAACTCCCACCGAGAGAGCTCCCATAGACTAATGGCTAGAGTGTTAGGCTTCCAAGCGAGTGGCCCTGGGTTCGAGTCCCAGCCTGAACGAAAATCTTCAATGTATACTTTTAGTTTCTAATTTGAAATTTCTTCTTCTTTTTTTTTTAATTTTTCTCTTTTGCGAATATTGATTATTTATGTAGGGAGAAAAATTCTGAGTCAGTTTAATTATTCGACCTGTAAATTTCAAAGTGTTTGAATCAATAATTACCAAGGTGCATTTTTTGTTTTTATTATATTTAAGACTTCCATCGACAGAGCTCCGATAGCCTAATGGCTAGACCTTTGGGTTCCTAGCGCGTGGTACTGGGTTCGAGTCCCGGCCGGAAAGGAAATCTTAAATGCAAATGTTTTTTTCTAATTTTATAATTCTTTTTTTTATTTTTCCCTTTTGCGAAGTCAGTCAGTCAGTCTGACAGTCAATCAGTCAAGCACTCAGTCATTCAGTCTCAGTCAGTCAGTCCAGTCAGTCAGTCACTCAGTCAGTCAGTTAGTCCTTCAGCCAGTCAGTCAAGCAGTCAGTCATTTAGTCTCAGTCAGTCAGTCATTCAGTCAGTCAGTCAGTCAGGCAGTCAGTCAGTCAGTCAGTCGGTCAGTCCTGTGCAGTCAGTTAGTCACTAAAGCAGTCAGTCAGTCTCAGTCAGTCAGTCAGTCAGTCAGTCCAGTCCAGTCTCAGTCAGTCAGTCAGTCAGTCTCGGTCAGTCAGTCAGTCATTCAGTCAGTCAGGCAGTCAGTCAGTCGGTCAGCCTTATTCAGTCAGTCTGTCAGTCAGTCAGTCAGTCAGCCTTATTCAGTCAGTCTGTCAGTCATCCTTATTCAGTCAGTCTGTCAGTCAGTCCGTCAGTCAGTCAGTCCAGTCTCAGTCAGTCAGGCAGTTAGTCAGTCAGTCTCGGTCAGTCAGTGAGTCAGTCAGTCAGTATCAGTCAGTCAGTGAGTCAGTCTGTCAGTCAGGCAGTATCAGTCAGGCAGTAAGACTCCGCTGGACAGAACTCCGATAGCCTAATGGCTAGACCGCTGGTCTTCCAAGCGAGTGGCCTGGGTTCGAGTCCCAGCCGGAGCGAATATCTTCAATGTATATATTTCTTTTCTAATTTGAAAATTCTTTTTTTTTTCAATTTCTTTCCTTTGCAATTATTGATTATTTATGTAGGGAAGAAAATTCTGAGTCAGTTTAATTTTTCGACACGAAGATTTCAAAGTGTTTAAATAAACAATTACCAAGGTGCATTTTTTGTTTTTATTATATTTAAAACTCCGACCGACAGAGCTCCCATAGACTAATGGCTAGAGTGTTAGGCTTCCAAGCGAGTGGCCCTGGGGTCGAGTCCCAGCCTGAACGAAAATCTTCAATGTATACTTTTAGTTTCTAATTTGAAATTTCTTCTTCTTTTTTTTTTAATTTTTCTCTTTTGCGAATATTGATTATTTATGTAGGGAGAAAAATTCTGAGTCAGTTTAATTATTCGACCTGTAAATTTCAAAGTGTTTGAATCAATAATTACCAAGGTGCATTTTTTGTTTTTATTATATTTAAGACTTCCATCGACAGAGCTCCGATAGCCTAATGGCTAGACCGTTGGGTTCCAAGCGCGTGGTACTGGGTTCGAGTCCCGGCCGGAACGAAAATCTGCCAAGTATATATTTCTCTTCTAATTTGAAGATTCTTTTTTTTTTTTCAATTTCTTTCTTTTGCAAATATGGATTATTTATGTACCGAAGAAAATTCTGAGTCAGTTTAATCATTCGACCTTTAGATTTCAAAGATTTTAGATCAATAATTACTAAGGTGCATTTTTTGTTTTTATTATAATTAAGACACCGATCAACAGAGATCCGAAAGTATATTGGCGAGATCGTTGGGCTTCCATGAGTGTCGCCCTGGGTTCAAATCCCAGCCGGAAAGGAAATCTTAAATGCAAATATTTTTTTCTAATTTTATAATTCTTTTTTTTTTATTTTTCCCTTTTGCGAAGTCAGTCAGTCAGTCTGACAGTCAATCAGTCAAGCACTCAGTCATTCAGTCTCAGTCAGTCAGTCCAGTCAGTCAGTCACTCAGTCAGTCAGTTAGTCCTTCAGCCAGTCAGTCAAGCAGTCAGTCATTTAGTCTCAGTCATTCAGTCAGTCAGTCAGTCAGGCAGTCAGTCAGTCAGTCGGTCAGTCCTGTGCAGTCAGTTAGTCACTAAAGCAGTCAGTCAGTCTCAGTCAGTCAGTCAGTCAGTCAGTCCAGTTCAGTCTCGGTCAGTCAGTCAGTCAGTCTCGGTCAGTCAGTCAGTCAGTCATTCAGTCAGTCAGTCAGTCAGGCAGTCAGTCAGTCGGTCAGCCTTATTCAGTCAGTCTGTCAGTCAGTCAGTCAGTCAGCCTTATTCAGTCAGTCTGTCAGTCATCCTTATTCAGTCAGTCTGTCAGTCAGTCAGTCGGTCAGTCCTGTCCAGTCAGTTAGTCAGTCAAGCAGTCAGTCAGGTAGTCAAGCAGTCAGTCAGTCAGTGTCAGTCAGTCATTTAGTCATTCAGTCAGTCAGTGAAATAGCCAGTCAGAGAGTCAAGCAGTCAGTCAGTCAGTCTCAGTCAGTCAGTTAGTCAGTCAGTCACTCAGTCAGTCAGTCAGTCCAGTCTCAGTCAGTCAGGCAGTTAGTCATTTAGTCTCAGTCATTCAGTCATTCAGTCAGTCAGTCAGTCAGGCAGTCAGTCAGTCAGTCAGTCGGTCAGTCCTGTGCAGTCAGTTAGTCACTAAAGCAGTCAGTCAGTCTCAGTCAGTCAGTCAGTCAGTCAGTCCAGTCCAGTCTCAGTCAGTCAGTCAGTCAGTCATTCAGTCAGTCCGTCAGTCATTCAGTCAGTCAGTCCGTCAGTCATTCAGTCAGTCGGTCAGCCTTATTCAGTCAGTCTGTCAGTCAGTCAGTCAGTCAGCCTTATTCAGTCAGTCTGTCAGTCATCCTTATTCAGTCAGTCTGTCAGTCAGTCAGTCGGTCAGTCCTGTCCAGTCAGTTAGTCAGTCAAGCAGTCAGTCAGGTACTCAAGCAGTCAGTCAGTCAGTGTCAGTCAGTCATTTAGTCATTCAGTCAGTCAGTGAAATAGCCAGTCAGAGAGTCAAGCAGTCAGTCTCAGTCAGTCAGTTAGTCAGTCAGTCAGTCAGTCAGTCAGTCAGTCCAGTCTCAGTCAGTCAGGCAGTTAGTCAGTCAGTCTCGGTCAGTCAGTGAGTCAGTCAGTCAGTATCAGTCAGTCAGTGAGTCAGTCTGTCAGTCAGGCAGTAAGACTCCGCTCGACAGAACTCCGATAGCCTAATGGCTAGACCGCTGGTCTTCCAAGCGAGTGGCCTGGGTTCGAGTCCCAGCCGGAGCGAATATCGTCAATGTATATATTTCTTTTCTAATTTGAAAATTCTTTTTTTTTCAATTTCTTACCTTTGCAATTATTGATTATTTATGTAGGGAAGAAAATTCTGAGTCAGTTTAATTTTTCGACACGAAGATTTCAAAGTGTTTAAATAAACAATTACCAAGGTGCATTTTTTGTTTTTATTATATTTAAAACTCCCACCGACAGAGCTCCCATAGACTAATGGCTAGAGTGTTAGGCTTCCAAGCGAGTGGCCCGGGGTTCGAGTCCCGGCCGGAAAGGAAATCTTAAATGAAAAAATTTTTTTCTAATTTTATAATTCTTTTTTTTTTATTTTTCCCTTTTGCGAAGTCAGTCAGTCAGTCTGAAAGTCAATCAGTCAAGCACTCAGTCATTCAGTCTCAGTCAGTCAGTCCAGTCAGTCAGTCACTCAGTCAGTCAGTTAGTCCTTCAGCCAGTCAGTCAAGCAGTCAGTCATTTAGTCTCAGTCAGTCAGTCATTCAGTCAGTCAGTCAGTCAGGCAGTCAGTCAGTCAGTCAGTCGATCAGTCCTGTGCAGTCAGTCAGTCACTAAAGCAGTCAGTCAGTCTCAGTCAGTCAGTCAGTCAGTCAGTCCAGTCCAGTCTCAGTCAGTCAGTCAGTCAGTCTCGGTCAGTCAGTCAGTCAGTCATTCAGTCAGTCAGTCAGTCAGGCAGTCAGTCAGTCGGTCAGCCTTATTCAGTCAGTCTGTCAGTCAGTCTGTCAGTCAGCCTTATTCAGTCAGTCTGTCAGTCATCCTTATTCAGTCAGTCTGTCAGTCAGTCAGTCGGTCAGTCCTGTCCAGTCAGTTAGTCAGTCAAGCAGTCAGTCAGGTAGTCAAGCAGTCAGTCAGTCAGTGTCAGTCAGTCATTTAGTCATTCAGTCAGTCAGTGAAATAGCCAGTCAGAGAGTCAAGCAGTCAGTCAGTCAGTCTCAGTCAGTCAGTTAGTCAGTCAGTCAGTCAGTCAGTCCAGTCTCAGTCAGTCAGGCAGTTAGTCAGTCAGTCTCGGTCAGTCAGTGAGTCAGTCAGTCAGTATCAGTCAGTCAGTGAGTCAGTCTGTCAGTCAGGCAGTATCAGTCAGGCAGTAAGACTCCGCTCGACAGAACTCCGATAGCCTAATGGCTAGACCGCTGGTCTTCCAAGCGAGTGGCCTGGGTTCGAGTCCCAGCCGGAGCGAATATCTTCAATGTATATATTTCTTTTCTAATTTGAAAATTCTTTTTTTTTCAATTTCTTTCTTTTGCAAATATGGATTATTTATGTACGGAAGAAAATTCTGAGTCAGTTTAATCATTCGACCTTTAGATTTCAAAAATTTTAGATCAATAATTACTAAGGTGCATTTTTTGTTTTTATTATAATTAAGACACCGATCAACAGAGATCCGATAGTATATTGGCGAGAGCGTTGGGCTTCCATGAGTGTCGCCCTGGGTTCAAATCCCAGCCGGAAAGGAAATCTTAAATGCAAATATTTTTTTCTAATTTTATAATTCTTTTTTTTTATTTTTCCCTTTTGCGAAGTCAGTCAGTCAGTCTGACAGTCAATCAGTCAAGTACTCAGTCATTCAGTCTCAGTCAGTCAGTCCAGTCCGTCAGTCACTCAGTCAGTCAGTTAGTCCTTCAGCCAGTCAGTCAAGCAGTCAGTCATTTAGTCTCAGTCAGTCAGTCATTCAGTCAGTCAGTCAGTCAGGCAGTCAGTCAGTCAGTCAGTCGGTCAGTCCTGTGCAGTCAGTTAGTCACTAAAGCAGTCAGTCAGTCTCAGTCAGTCAGTCAGTCAGTCAGTCCAGTCCAGTCTCAGTCAGTCAGTCAGTCAGTCATTCAGTCAGTCCGTCAGTCATTCAGTCAGTCAGTCCGTCAGTCATTCAGTCAGTCGGTCAGCCTTATTCAGTCAGTCTGTCAGTCAGTCAGTCAGTCAGCCTTATTCAGTCAGTCTGTCAGTCATCCTTATTCAGTCAGTCTGTCAGTCAGTCAGTCGGTCAGTCCTGTCCAGTCAGTTAGTCAGTCAAGCAGTCAGTCAGGTACTCAAGCAGTCAGTCAGTCAGTGTCAGTCAGTCATTTAGTCATTCAGTCAGTCAGTGAAATAGCCAGTCAGAGAGTCAAGCAGTCAGTCTCAGTCAGTCAGTTAGTCAGTCAGTCAGTCAGTCAGTCAGTCAGTCCAGTCTCAGTCAGTCAGGCAGTTAGTCAGTCAGTCTCGGTCAGTCAGTGAGTCAGTCAGTCAGTATCAGTCAGTCAGTGAGTCAGTCTGTCAGTCAGGCAGTATCAGTCAGGCAGTAAGACTCCGCTCGACAGAACTCCGATAGCCTAATGGCTAGACCTCTGGTCTTCCAAGCGAGTGGCCTGGGTTCGAGTCCCAGCCGGAGCGAATATCTTCAATGTATATATTTCTTTTCTAATTTGAAAATTCTTTTTTTTTCAATTTCTTTCCTTTGCAATTATTGATTATTTATGTAGGGAAGAAAATTCTGAGTCAGTTTAATTTTTCGACACGAAGATTTCAAAGTGTTTAAATAAACAATTACCAAGGTGCATTTTTTGTTTTTATTATATTTAAAACTCCCACCGACAGAGCTCCCATAGACTAATGGCTAGAGTGTTAGGCTTCCAAGCGAGTGGCCCTGGGTTCGAGTCCCGGCCGGAAAGGAAATCTTAAATGCAAATATTTTTTTCTAATTTTATAATTCTTTTTTTTTTATTTTTCCCTTTTGCGAAGTCAGTCAGTCAGTCTGACAGTCAATCAGTCAAGCACTCAGTCATTCAGTCTCAGTCAGTCAGTCCAATCAGTCAGTCACTCAGTCAGTCAGTTAGTCCTTCAGCCAGTCAGTCAAGCAGTCAGTCATTTAGTCTCAGTCAGTCAGTCATTCAGTCAGTCAGTCAGTCAGGCAGTCAGTCAGTCAGTCAGTCGGTCAGTCCTGTGCAGTCAGTTAGTCACTAAAGCAGTCAGTCAGTCTCAGTCAGTCAGTCAGTCAGTCAGTCCAGTCCAGTCTCAGTCAGTCAGTCAGTCAGTCTCGGTCAGTCAGTCAGTCAGTCATTCAGTCAGTCAGTCAGTCAGGCAGTCAGTCAGTCGGTCAGCCTTATTCAGTCAGTCTGTCAGTCAGTCAGTCAGTCAGCCTTATTCAGTCAGTCTGTCAGTCATCCTTATTCAGTCAGTCTGTCAGTCAGTCAGTCGGTCAGTCCTGTCCAGTCAGTTAGTCAGTCAAGCAGTCAGTCAGGTAGTCAAGCAGTCAGTCAGTCAGTGTCAGTCAGTCATTTAGTCATTCAGTCAGTCAGTGAAATAGCCAGTCAGAGAGTCAAGCAGTCAGACAGTCAGTCTCAGTCAGTCAGTTAGTCAGTCAGTCAGTCAGTCAGTCCAGTCTCAGTCAGTCAGGCAGTTAGTCAGTCAGTCTCGGTCAGTCAGTGAGTCAGTCAGTCAGTATCAGTCAGTCAGTGAGTCAGTCTGTCAGTCAGGCAGTATCAGTCAGGCAGTAAGACTCCGATCGACAGAACTCCGATAGCCTAATGGCTAGACCGCTGGTCTTCCAAGCGAGTGGCCTGGGTTCGAGTCCCAGGCGGAGCGAATATCTTCAATGTATATATTTCTTTTCTAATTTGAAAATTCTTTTTTTTTCAATTTCTTTCCTTTGCAATTATTGATTATTTATGTAGGGAAGAAAATTCTGAGTCAGTTTAATTTTTCGACACGAAGATTTCAAAGTGTTTAAATAAACAGTTACCAAGGTGCATTTTTTGTTTTTATTATATTTAAAACTCCCACCGACAGAGCTCCCATAGAGTAATGGCTAGAGTGTTAGGCTTCCAAGCGAGTGGCCCTGGGTTCGAGTCCCAGCCTGAACGAAAATCTTCAATGAATACTTTTAGTTTCTAATTTAAAATTTCTTCTTCTTTTTTTTTAATTTTTCTCTTTTGCGAATATTGATTATTTATGTAGGGAGAAAAATTCTGAGTCAGTTTAATTATTCGACCTGTAAATTTCAAAGTGTTTGAATCAATAATTACCAAGGTGCATTTTTTGTTTTTATTATATTTAAGACTTCCATCGACAGAGCTCCGATAGCCTAATGGCTAGACCGTTGGGTTCCAAGCGCGTGGTACTGGGTTCGAGTCCCGGCCGGAACGAAAATCTTCCATGTATATATGTCTCTTCTAATTTGAAGATTCTTTTTTTTTTCAATTTCTTTCTTTTGCAAATATGGATTATTTATGTACGGAAGAAAATTCTGAGTGAGTTTAATCATTCGACCTTTAGATTTCAAAGATTTTAGATCAATAATTACTAAGGTGCATTTTTTGTTTTTATTATAATTAAGACACCGATCAACAGAGATCCGATAGTATATTGGCGAGAGCGTTGGTTTTCCATGAGTGTCGCCCTGGGTTCAAATCCCAGCCGGAAAGGAAATCTTAAATTCAAATATTTTTTTCTAATTTTATAATTCTTTTTTTTTATTTTTCCCTTTTGCGAAGTCAGTCAGTCAGTCTGACAGTCAATCAGTCAAGCACTCAGTCATTCAGTCTCAGTCAGTCAGTCCAGTCAGTCAGTCACTCAGTCAGTCAGTTAGTCCTTCAGCCAGTCAGTCAAGCAGTCAGTCATTTAGTCTCAGTCAGTCAGTCATTCAGTCAGTCAGTCAGTCAGGCAGTCAGTCAGTCAGTCAGTCGGTCAGTCCTGTGCAGTCAGTTAGTCACTAAAGCAGTCAGTCAGTCTCAGTCAGTCAGTCAGTCAGTCAGTCCAGTCCAGTCTCAGTCAGTCAGTCAGTCAGTCTCGGTCAGTCAGTCAGTCAGTCATTCAGTCAGTCAGTCAGTCAGGCAGTCAGTCAGTCGGTCAGCCTTATTCAGTCAGTCTGTCAGTCAGTCAGTCAGTCAGCCTTATTCAGTCAGTCTGTCAGTCATCCTTATTCAGTCAGTCTGTCAGTCAGTCAGTCGGTCAGTCCTGTCCAGTCAGTTAGTCAGTCAAGCAGTCAGTCAGGTAGTCAAGCAGTCAGTCAGTCAGTGTCAGTCAGTCATTTAGTCATTCAGTCAGTCAGTGAAATAGCCAGTCAGAGAGTCAAGCAGTCAGACAGTCAGTCTCAGTCAGTCAGTTAGTCAGTCAGTCAGTCAGTCAGTCAGTCAGTCCAGTCTCAGTCAGTCAGGCAGTTAGTCAGTCAGTCTCGGTCAGTCAGTGAGTCAGTCAGTCAGTATCAGTCAGTCAGTGAGTCAGTCTGTCAGTCAGGCAGTATCAGTCAGGCAGTAAGACTCCGATCGACAGAACTCCGATAGCCTAATGGCTAGACCGCTGGTCTTCCAAGCGAGTGGCCTGGGTTCGAGTCCCAGGCGGAGCGAATATCTTCAATGTATATATTTCTTTTCTAATTTGAAAATTCTTTTTTTTTCAATTTCTTTCCTTTGCAATTATTGATTATTTATGTAGGGAAGAAAATTCTGAGTCAGTTTAATTTTTCGACACGAAGATTTCAAAGTGTTTAAATAAACAGTTACCAAGGTGCATTTTTTGTTTTTATTATATTTAAAACTCCCACCGACAGAGCTCCCATAGACTAATGGCTAGAGTGTTAGGCTTCCAAGCGAGTGGCCCTGGGTTCGAGTCCCAGCCTGAACGAAAATCTTCAATGTATACTTTTAGTTTCTAATTTGAAATTTCTTCTTCTTTTTTTTTTAATTTTTCTCTTTTGCAAATATTGATTATTTATGTAGGAAGAAAAATTCTGAGTCAGTTTAATTATTCGACCTGTAAATTTCAAAGTGTTTGAATCAATAATTACCAAGGTGCATTTTTTGTTTTTATTATATTTAAGACTTCAATCGACAGAGCTCCGATAGCCTAATGGCTAGACCGTTGGGTTCCAAGCGCGTGGTACTGGGTTCGAGTCCCGGCCGGAACGAAAATCTTCCATGTATATATTTCTCTTCTAATTTGAAGATTCTTTTTTTTTTTCAATTTCTTTCTTTTGCAAATATGGATTATTTATGTACGGAAGAAAATTCTGAGTGAGTTTAATCATTCGACCTTTAGATTTCAAAGATTTTAGATCAATAATTACTAAGGTGCATTTTTTGTTTTTATTATAATTAAGACACCGATCAACAGAGATCCGATAGTATATTGGCGAGAGCGTTGGGCTTCCATGAGTGTCGCACTGGGTTCAAATCCCAGCCGGAAAGGAAATCTTAAATGCAAATATTTTTTTCTAATTTTATAATTCTTTTTTTTATTTTTCCCTTTTGCGAAGTCAGTCAGTCAGTCTGACAGTCAATCAGTCAAGCACTCAGTCATTCAGTCTCAGTCAGTCAGTCCAGTCAGTCAGTCACTCAGTCAGTCAGTTAGTCCTTCAGCCAGTCAGTCAAGCAGTCAGTCATTTAGTCTCAGTCAGTCAGTCATTCAGTCAGTCAGTCAGTCAGGCAGTCAGTCAGTCAGTCAGTCGGTCAGTCCTGTGCAGTCAGTTAGTCACTAAAGCAGTCAGTCAGTCTCAGTCAGTCAGTCAGTCAGTCAGTCCAGTCCAGTCTCAGTCAGTCAGTCAGTCAGTCTCGGTCAGTCAGTCAGTCAGTCATTCAGTCAGTCAGTCAGTCAGGCAGTCAGTCAGTCGGTCAGCCTTATTCAGTCAGTCTGTCAGTCAGTCAGTCAGTCAGCCTTATTCAGTCAGTCTGTCAGTCATCCTTATTCAGTCAGTCTGTCAGTCAGTCAGTCGGTCAGTCCTGTCCAGTCAGTTAGTCAGTCAAGCAGTCAGTCAGGTAGTCAAGCAGTCAGTCAGTCAGTGTCAGTCAGTCATTTAGTCATTCAGTCAGTCAGTGAAATAGCCAGTCAGAGAGTCAAGCAGTCAGTCAGTCAGTCTCAGTCAGTCAGTTAGTCAGTCAGTCAGTCAGTCAGTCAGTCCAGTCTCAGTCAGTCAGGCAGTTAGTCAGTCAGTCTCGGTCAGTCAGTGAGTCAGTCAGTCAGTATCAGTCAGTCAGTGAGTCAGTCTGTCAGTCAGGCAGTATCAGTCAGGCAGTAAGACTCCGATCGACAGAACTCCGATAGCCTAATGGCTAGACCGCTGGTCTTCCAAGCGAGTGGCCTGGGTTCGAGTCCCAGGCGGAGCGAATATCTTCAATGTATATATTTCTTTTCTAATTTGAAAATTCTTTTTTTTTCAATTTCTTTCCTTTGCAATTATTGATTATTTATGTAGGGAAGAAAATTCTGAGTCAGTTTAATTTTTCGACACGAAGATTTCAAAGTGTTTAAATAAACAGTTACCAAGGTGCATTTTTTGTTTTTATTATATTTAAAACTCCCACCGACAGAGCTCCCATAGACTAATGGCTAGAGTGTTAGGCTTCCAAGCGAGTGGCCCTGGGTTCGAGTCCCAGCCTGAACGAAAATCTTCAATGTATACTTTTAGTTTCTAATTTGAAATTTCTTCTTCTTTTTTTTTTTAATTTTTCTCTTTTGCAAATATTGATTATTTATGTAGGAAGAAAAATTCTGAGTCAGTTTAATTATTCGACCTGTAAATTTCAAAGTGTTTGAATCAATAATTACCAAGGTGCATTTTTTGTTTTTATTATATTTAAGACTTCAATCGACAGAGCTCCGATAGCCTAATGGCTAGACCGTTGGGTTCCAAGCGCGTGGTACTGGGTTCGAGTCCCGGCCGGAACGAAAATCTTCCATGTATATATTTCTCTTCTAATTTGAAGATTCTTTTTTTTTTTTCAATTTCTTTCTTTTGCAAATATGGATTATTTATGTACGGAAGAAAATTCTGAGTGAGTTTAATCATTCGACCTTTAGATTTCAAAGATTTTAGATCAATAATTACTAAGGTGCATTTTTTGTTTTTATTATAATTAAGACACCGATCAACAGAGATCCGATAGTATATTGGCGAGAGCGTTGGGCTTCCATGAGTGTCGCACTGGGTTCAAATCCCAGCCGGAAAGGAAATCTTAAATGCAAATATTTTTTTCTAATTTTATAATTCTTTTTTTTTATTTTTCCCTTTTGCGAAGTCAGTCAGTCAGTCTGACAGTCAATCAGTCAAGCACTCAGTCATTCAGTCTCAGTCAGTCAGTCCAGTCAGTCAGTCACTCAGTCAGTCAGTTAGTCCTTCAGCCAGTCAGTCAAGCAGTCAGTCATTTAGTCTCAGTCAGTCAGTCATTCAGTCAGTCAGTCAGTCAGGCAGTCAGTCAGTCAGTCAGTCGGTCAGTCCTGTGCAGTCAGTTAGTCACTAAAGCAGTCAGTCAGTCTCAGTCAGTCAGTCAGTCAGTCAGTCCAGTCCAGTCTCAGTCAGTCAGTCAGTCAGTCTCGGTCAGTCAGTCAGTCAGTCATTCAGTCAGTCAGTCAGTCAGGCAGTCAGTCAGTCGGTCAGCCTTATTCAGTCAGTCTGTCAGTCAGTCAGTCAGTCAGCCTTATTCAGTCAGTCTGTCAGTCATCCTTATTCAGTAAGTCTGTCAGTCAGTCAGTCGGTCAGTCCTGTCCAGTCAGTTAGTCAGTCAAGCAGTCAGTCAGGTAGTCAAGCAGTCAGTCAGTCAGTGTCAGTCAGTCATTTAGTCATTCAGTCAGTCAGTGAAATAGCCAGTCAGAGAGTCAAGCAGTCAGTCAGTCAGTCTCAGTCAGTCAGTTAGTCAGTCAGTCTTATTCAGTCAGTCTGTCAGTCATCCTTATTCAGTCAGTCTGTCAGTCAGTCAGTCGGTCAGTCCTGTCCAGTCAGTTAGTCAGTCAAGCAGTCAGTCAGGTAGGCAAGCAGTCAGTCAGTCAGTGTCAGTCAGTCATTTAGTCATTCAGTCAGTCAGTGAAATAGCCAGTCAGAGAGTCAAGCAGTCAGTCAGTCAGTCTCAGTCAGTCAGTTAGTCAGTCAGTCAGTCAGTCAGTCAGTCAGTCCAGTCTCAGTCAGTCAGGCAGTTATTCAGTCAGTCTCGGTCAGTCAGTGAGTCAGTCAGTCAGTATCAGTCAGTCAGTGAGTCAGTCTGTCAGTCAGGCAGTATCAGTCAGGCAGTAAGACTCCGCTCGACAGAACTCCGATAGCCTAATGGCTAGACCGCTGGTCTTCCAAGCGAGTGGCCTGGGTTCGAGTCCCAGCCGGAGCGAATATCTTCAATGTATATATTTCTTTTCTAATTTGAAAATTCTTTTTTTTTTCAATTTCTTTCCTTTGCAATTATTGATTATTTATGTAGGGAAGAAAATTCTGAGTCAGTTTAATTTTTCGACACGAAGATTTCAAAGTGTTTAAATAAATAATTACCAAGGTGCATTTTTTGTTTTTATTATATTTAAAACTCCCACCGACAGAGCTCCCATAGACTAATGGCTAGAGTGTTAGGCTTCCAAGCGAGTGGCCCTGGGTTCGAGTCCCAGCCTGAACGAAAATCTTCAATGTATACTTTTAGTTTCTAATTTGAAATTTCTTCTTCTTTTTTTTTTAATTTTCCTCTTTTGCGAATATTGATTATTTATGTAGGGAGAAAAATTCTGAGTCAGTTTAATTATTCGACCTGTAAATTTCAAAGTGTTTGAAACAATAATTACTAAGGTGCATTTTTTGTTTTTATTATATTTAAGACTTCCATCGACAGAGCTCCAATAGCCTAATGGCTAGACCGTTGGGTTCCTAGCGCGTGGTACTGGGTTCGAGTCCCGGCCGGAAAGGAAATCTTAAATGCAAATATTTTTTTCTAATTTTATAATTCTTTTTTTTTTATTTTTCCCTTTTGCGAAGTCAGTCAGTCAGTCTGACAGTCAATCAGTCAAGCACTCAGTCATTCAGTCTCAGTCAGTCAGTCCAGTCAGTCAGTCACTCAGTCAGTCAGTTAGGTCTTCAGCCAGTCAGTCAAGCAGTCAGTCATTTAGTCTCAGTCAGTCAGTCATTCAGTCAGTCAGTTAGTCACTAAAGCAGTCAGTCAGTCTCAGTCAGTCAGTCAGTCAGTCAGTCCAGTCCAGTCTCAGTCAGTCAGTCAGTCAGTCTCGGTCAGTCAGTCAGTCAGTCATTCAGTCAGTCAGTCAGTCAGGCAGTCAGTCTGTCGGTCAGCCTTATTCAGTCAGTCTGTCAGTCAGTCAGTCAGCCTTATTCAGTCAGTCTGTCAGTCATCCTTATTCAGTCAGTCTGTCAGTCAGTCAGTCGGTCAGTCCTGTCCAGTCAGTTAGTCAGTCAAGCAGTCAGTCAGGTAGTCAAGCAGTCAGTCAGTCAGTGTCAGTCAGTCATTTAGTCATTCAGTCAGTCAGTGAAATAGCCAGTCAGAGAGTCAAGCAGTCAGTCAGTCAGTCTCAGTCAGTCAGTTAGTCAGTCAGTCAGTCAGTCAGTCAGTCAGTCCAGTCTCAGTCAGTCAGGCAGTTAGTCAGTCAGTCTCGGTCAGTCAGTGAGTCAGTCAGTCAGTATCAGTCAGTCAGTGAGTCAGTCTGTCAGTCAGGCAGTATCAGTCAGGCAGTAAGACTCCGCTCGACAGAACTCCGATAGCCTAATGGCTAGACCGCTGGTCTTCCAAGCGAGTGGCCTGGGTTCGAGTCCCAGCCGGAGCGAATATCTTCAATGTATACTTTTACTTTCTAATTTGAAATTTCTTCTTCTTTTTTTTTTAATTTTTCTCTTTTGCGAATATTGATTATTTATGTAGGGAGAAAAATTCTGAGTCAGTTTAATTATTGGACCTGTAAATTTCAAAGTGTTTGAATCAATAATTACCAAGGTGCATTTTTTGTTTTTATTATATTTAAGACTTCCATCGACAGAGCTCCGATAGCCTAATGGCTAGACCGTTGGGTTCCTAGCGCGTGGTACTGGGTTCGAGTCCCGGCCGGAAAGGATATCTTAAATGCAAATACTTTTTTCTAATTTTATAATTCTTTTTTTTTATTTTTCCCTTTTGCGAAGTCAGTCAGTCAGTCTGACAGTCAATCAGTCAAGCACTCAGTCATTCAGTCTCAGTCAGTCAGTCCAGTCAGTCTGTCACTCAGTCAGTCAGTTAGTCCTTCAGCCAGTCAGTCAAGCAGTCAGTCATTTAGTCTCAGTCAGTCAGTCATTCAGTCAGTCATTCAGTCAGTCAGTCAGTCAGGCAGTCAGTCAGTCAGTCAGTCGGTCAGTCCTGTGCAGTCAGTTAGTCACTAAAGCAGTCAGTCAGTCTCAGTCAGTCAGTCAGTCAGTCAGTCCAGTCCAGTCTCAGTCAGTCAGTCAGTCAGTCTCGGTCAGTCAGTCAGTCAGTCATTCAGTCAGTCAGTCAGTCAGGCAGTCAGTCAGTCGGTCAGCCTTATTCAGTCAGTCTGTCAGTCAGTCAGTCAGTCAGCCTTATTCAGTCAGTCTGTCAGTCATCCTTATTCAGTCAGTCTGTCAGTCAGTCAGTCGGTCAGTCCTGTCCAGTCAGTTAGTCAGTCAAGCAGTCAGTCAGGTAGTCAAGCAGTCAGTCAGTCAGTGTCAGTCAGTCATTTAGTCATTCAGTCAGTCAGTGAAATAGCCAGTCAGAGAGTCAAGCAGTCAGTCAGTCAGTCTCAGTCAGTCAGTTAGTCAGTCAGTCAGTCAGTCAGTCAGTCAGTCCAGTCTCAGTCAGTCAGGCAGTTAGTCAGTCAGTCTCGGTCAGTCAGTGAGTCAGTCAGTCAGTATCAGTCAGTCAGTGAGTCAGTCTGTCAGTTAGGCAGTATCAGTCAGGCAGTAAGACTCCGCTCGACAGAACTCCGATAGCCTAATGGCTAGACCGCTGGTCTTCCAAGCGAGTGGCCTGGGTTCGAGTCCCAGCCGGAGCGAATATCTTCAATGTATATATTTCTTTTCTAATTTGAAAATTGTTTTTTTTTTCAATTTCTTTCCTTTGCAATTATTGATTATTTATGTAGGGAAGAAAATTCTGAGTCAGTTTAATTTTTCGACACGAAGATTTCAAAGTGTTTAAATAAACAATTACCAAGGTGCATTTTTTGTTTTTATTATATTTAAAACTCCCACCGACAGAGCTCCCATAGACTAATGGCTAGAGTGTTAGGCTTCCAAGCGAGCGGCCCTGGGTTCGAGTCCCAGCCTGAACGAAAATCTTCAATGTATGCTTTTAGTTTCTAATTTGAAATTTCTTCTTCTTTTTTTTTTAATTTTTCTCTTTTGCGAATATTGATTATTTATGTAGGGAGAAAAATTCTGAGTCAGTGTAATTATTCGACCTGTAAATTTCAAAGTGTTTGAATCAATAATTACCAAGGTGCATTTTTTGTTTTTATTATATTTAAGACTTCCATTGACAGAGCTCCGATAGCCTAATGGCTAGACCGTTGGGTTCCAAGCGCGTGGTACTGGGTTCGAGTCCCGGCCGGAACGAAAATCTTCCATGTATATATTTCTCTTCTAATTTGAAGATTCTTTTTTTTTTCAATTTCTTTCTTTTGCAAATATGGATTATTTATGTACGGAAGAAAATTCTGAGTCAGTTTAATCATTCGACCTTTAGATTTCAAAGATTTTAGATCAATAATTACTAAGGTGCATTTTTTGTTTTTATTATAATTAAGACACCGATCTACAGAGATCCGATAGTATATTGGCGAGAGCGATGGGCTTCCATGAGTGTCGCCCTGGGTTCAAATCCCAGCCGGAAAGGAAATCTTAAATGCAAATATTTTTTTCTAATTTTATAATTCTTTTTTTTTATTTTTCCCTTTTGCGAAGTCAGTCAGTCAGTCTGACAGTCAATCAGTTAAGCACTCAGTCATTCAGTCTCAGTCAGTCAGTCCAGTCAGTCAGTCACTAAGTCAGTCAGTTAGTCCTTCAGCCAGTCAGTCAAGCAGTCAGTCATTTAGTCTCAGTCAGTCAGTCATTCAGTCAGTCAGTCAGTCAGGCAGTCAGTCAGTCAGTCAGTCGGTCAGTCCTGTGCAGTCAGTTAGTCACTAAAGCAGTCAGTCAGTCTCAGTCAGTCAGTCAGTCCAGTCCAGTCTGTCAGTCAGTCAGTCAGTCTCGGTCAGTCAGTCAGTCAGTCATTCAGTCAGTCAGTCAGTCAGGCAGTCAGTCAGTCGGTCAGCCTTATTCAGTCAGTCTGTCAGTCAGTCAGTCAGTCAGCCTTATTCAGTCAGTCTGTCAGTCATCCTTATTCAGTCAGTCTGTCAGTCAGTCAGTCGGTCAGTCCTGTCCAGTCAGTTAGTCAGTCAAGCAGTCAGTCAGGTAGTCAAGCAGTCAGTCAGCCAGTGTCAGTCAGTCATTTAGTCATTCAGTCAGTCAGTGAAATAGCCAGTCAGAGAGTCAAGCAGTCAGTCAGTCAGTCAGTCAGTCAGTCCAGTCTCAGTCAGTCAGGCAGTTAGTCAGTCCGTCTCGGTCAGTCAGTGAGTCAGTCAGTCAGTATCAGTCAGTCAGTGAGTCAGTCTGTCAGTCAGGCAGTATCAGTCAGGCAGTAAGACTCCGCTCGACAGAACTCCGATAGCCTAATGGCTAGACCGCTGGTCTTCCAAGCGAGTGGCCTGGGTTCGAGTCCCAGCCGGAGCGAATGTCTTCAATGTATATATTTCTTTTCTAATTTGAAAATTCTTTTTTTTTTCAATTTCTTTCCTTTGCAATTATTGATTATTTATGTAGGGAAGAAAATTCTGAGTCAGTTTAATTTTTCGACACGATGATTTCAAAGTGTTTAAATAAACAATTACCAAGGTGCATTTTTTGTTTTTATTATATTTAAAACTCCCACCGACAGAGCTCCCATAGACTAATGGCTAGAGTGTTAGGCTTCCAAGCGAGTGGCCCTGGGTTCGAGTCCCAGCCTGAACGAAAATCTTCAATGTATACTTTTAGTTTCTAATTTGAAATTTCTTCTTCTTTTTTTTTTAATTTTTTTCTTTTGCGAATATTGATTATTTATGTAGGGAGAAAAATTCTGAGTCAGTTTAATTATTCGACCTGTATATTTCAAAGTGTTTGAATCAATAATTACCAAGGTGCATTTTTTGTTTTTATTAAATATAATAAAGACTTCCATCGACAGAGCTCCGATAGCCTAATGGCTAGACCGTTGGGTTCCTAGCGCGTGGTACTGGGTTCGAGTCCCGGCCGGAAAGGAAATCTTAAATGCAAATACTTTTTTCTAATTTTATAATTCTTTTTTTTTTATTTTTCCCTTTTGCGAAGTCAGTCAGTCAGTCTGACAGTCAATCAGTCAAGCACTCAGTCATTCAGTCTCAGTCAGTCAGTCCAGTCAGTCAGTCACTCTGTCAGTCAGTTAGTCCTTCAGCCAGTCAGTCAAGCAGTCAGTCATTTAGTCTCAGTCAGTCAGTCATTCAGTCAGTCAGTCAGTCAGTCAGTCAGTCAGTCAGTCAGTCGGTCAGTCCTGTGCAGTCAGTTAGTCACTAAAGCAGTCAGTCAGTCTCAGTCAGTCAGTCAGTCAGTCAGTCCAGTCCAGTCTCAGTCAGTCAGTCAGTCAGTCTCGGTCAGTCAGTCAGTCAGTCATTCAGTCAGTCAGTCAGTCAGGCAGTCAGTCAGTCGGTCAGCCTTATTCAGTCAGTCTGTCAGTCAGTCAGTCAGTCAGCCTTATTCAGTCAGTCTGTCAGTCATCCTTATTCAGTCAGTCTGTCAGTCAGTCAGTCGGTCAGTCCTGTCCAGTCAGTTAGTCAGTCAAGCAGTCAGTCAGGTAGTCAAGCAGTCAGTCAGTCAGTGTCAGTCTGTCATTTAGTCATTCAGTCAGTCAGTGAAATAGCCAGTCAGAGAGTCAAGCAGTCAGTCAGTCAGTCTCAGTCAGTCAGTTAGTCAGTCAGTCAGTCAGTCAGTCAGTCAGTCCAGTCTCAGTCAGTCAGGCAGTTAGTCAGTCAGTCTCGGTCAGTCAGTGAGTCAGTCAGTCAGTATCAGTCAGTCAGTGAGTCAGTCTGTCAGTCAGGCAGTATCAGTCAGGCAGTAAGACTCCGCTCGACAGAACTCCGATAGCCTAATGGCTAGACCGCTGGTCTTCCAAGCGAGTGGCCTGGGTTCGAGTCCCAGCCGGAGCGAATATCTTCAATGTATATATTTCTTTTCTAATTTGAAAATTCTTTTTTTTTTCAATTTCTTTCCTTTGCAATTATTGATTATTTATGTAGGGAAGAAAATTCTGAGTCAGTTTAATTTTTCGACACAAAGATTTCAAAGTGTTTAAATAAACAATTACCAAGGTGCATTTTTTGTTTTTATTATATTTAAAACTCCCACCGACAGAGCTCCCATAGACTAATGGCTAGAGTGTTAGGCTTCCAAGCGAGCGGCCCTGGGTTCGAGTCCCAGCCTGAACGAAAATCTTCAATGTATACTTTTAGTTTCTAATTTGAAATTTCTTCTTCTTTTTTTTAAATTTTTCTCTTTTGCGAATATTGATTATTTATGTAGGGAGAAAAATTCTGAGTCAGTGTAATTATTCGACCTGTAAATTTCAAAGTGTTTGAATCAATAATTACCAAGGTGCATTTTTTGTTTTTATTATATTTAAGACTTCCACCGACAGAGCTCCGATAGCCTAATGGCTAGACCGTTGGGTTCCTAGCGCGTGGTACTGGGTTCGAGTCCCGGCCGGAAAGGAAATCTTAAATGCAAATATTTTTTTCTAATTTTATAATTCTTTATTTTTTATTTTTCCCTTTTGCGAAGTCAGTCAGTAAGTCTGACAGTCAATCAGTCAAGCACTCAGTCATTCAGTCTCAGTCAGTCAGTCCAGTCAGTCAGTCACTCAGTCAGTCAGTTAGTCCTTCAGCCAGTCAGTCAAGCAGTCAGTCATTTAGTCTCAGTCAGTCAGTCATTCAGTCAGTCAGTCAGTCAGGCAGTCAGTCAGTCAGTCAGTCGGTCAGTCCTGTGCAGTCAGTTAGTCACTAAAGCAGTCAGTCAGTCTCAGTCAGTCAGTCAGTCAGTCAGTCCAGTCCAGTCTCAGTCAGTCAGTCAGTCAGTCATTCAGTCAGTCAGTCAGTCAGGCAGTCAGTCAGTCGGTCAGCCTTATTCAGTCAGTCAGTCAGTCAGTCAGCCTTATTCAGTCAGTCTGTCAGTCATCCTTATTCAGTCAGTCTGTCAGTCAGTCAGTCGGTCAGTCCTGTCCAGTCAGTTAGTCAGTCAAGCAGTCAGTCAGGTAGTCAAGCAGTCAGTCAGTCAGTGTCAGTCAGTCATTTAGTCATTCAGTCAGTCAGTGAAATAGCCAGTCAGAGAGTAAAGCAGTCAGTCAGTCAGTCTCAGTCAGTCAGTTAGTCAGTCAGTCAGTCAGTCAGTCAGTCAGTCCAGTCTCAGTCAGTCAGGCAGTTAGTCAGTCAGTCTCGGTCAGTCAGTGAGTCAGTCAGTCAGTATCAGTCAGTCAGTGAGTCAGTCTGTCAGTCAGGCAGTATCAGTCAGGCAGTAAGACTCCGCTCGACAGAACTCCGATAGCCTAATGGCTAGACCGCTGGTCTTCCAAGCGAGTGGCCTGGGTTCGAGTCCCAGCCGGAGCGAATATCTTCAATGTATATATTTCTTTTCTAATTTGAAAATTCTTTTTTTTTTCAATTTCTTTCCTTTGCAATTATTGATTATTTATGTAGGGAAGAAAATTCTGAGTCAGTTCAATTTTTCGACACGAAGATTTCAAAGTGTTTAAATAAACAATTACCAAGGTGCATTTTTTGTTTTTATTATATTTAAAACTCCCACCGACAGAGTTCCCATAGACTAATGGCTAGAGTGTTAGGCTTCCAAGCGAGTGGCCCTGGGTTCGCGTCCCAGCCTGAACGAAAATCTTCAATGTATACTTTTAGTTTCTAATTTGAAATTTCTTCTTCTTTTTTTTTTAATTTTTCTCTTTTGTGAATATTGATTATTTATGTAGGGAGAAAAATTCTGAGTCAGTTTAATTATTCGACCTGTAAATTTCAAAGTGTTTGAATCAATAATTACCAAGGTGCATTTTTTGTTTTTATTATATTTAAGACTTCCATCGACAGAGCTCCGATAGCCTAATGGCTAGACCGTTGGGTTCCTAGCGCGTGGTACTGGGTTCGAGTCCCGGCCGGAAAGGAAATCTTAAATGCAAATATTTTTTTCTAATTTTATAATTCTTTTTTTTTATTTTTCCCTTTTGCGAAGTCAGTCAGTCAGTCTGACAGTCAATCAGTCAAGCACTCAGTCATTCAGTCTCAGTCAGTCATTTCAGTCAGTCAGTCACTCAGTCAGTCAGTTAGTCCTTCAGCCAGTCAGTCAAGCAGTCAGTCATTTAGTCTCAGTCAGTCAGTCATTCAGTCAGTCAGTCAGTCAGGCAGTCAGTCAGTCAGTCAGTCGGTCAGTCCTGTGCAGTCAGTTAGTCACTAAAGCAGTCAGTCAGTCTCAGTCAGTCACTCAGTCAGTCAGTCCAGTCCAGTCTCAGTCAGTCAGTCAGTCAGTCATTCAGTCAGTCAGTCAGTCAGGCAGTCAGTCAGTCGGTCAGCCTTATTCAGTCAGTCTGTCAGTCAGTCAGTCAGTCAGCCTTATTCAGTCAGTCTGTCAGTCATCCTTATTCAGTCAGTCTGTCAGTCAGTCAGTCGGTCAGTCCTGTCCAGTCAGTTAGTCAGTCAAGCAGTCAGTCAGGTAGTCAAGCAGTCAGTCATTTAGTCTCAGTCAGTCTATCAGTCGGTCAGTCCTGTGCAGTCAGTTAGTCACTAAAGCAGTCAGTCAGTCTCAGTCAGTCAGTCAGTCAGTCAGTCCAGTCTCAGTCAGTCAGTCAGTCAGTCAGTCTCGGTCAGTCAGTCAGTCAGTCAGGCAGTTCTCAGTCAGTCAGGCAGTCAGTCAGTCGGTCAGCCTTATTCAGTCAGTCTGTCAGTCAGTCAGTCAGTCAGCCTTATTCAGTCAGTCTGTCAGTCATCCTTATTCAGTCAGTCTGTCAGTCAGTCAGTCAGCCTTATTCAGTCAGTCTGTCAGTCATCCTTATTCAGTCAGTCTGTCAGTCAGTCAGTCGGTCAGTCCTGTCCAGTCAGTTAGTCAGTCAAGCAGTCAGTCAGGTAGTCAAGCAGTCAGTCAGTCAGTGTCAGTCAGTCATTTAGTCATTCAGTCAGTCAGTGAAATAGCCAGTCAGAGAGTCAAGCAGTCAGTCAGTCAGTCTCAGTCAGTCAGTTAGTCAGTCAGTCAGTCAGTCAGTCAGTCAGTCAGTCAGTCCAGTCTCAGTCAGTCAGGCAGTTAGTCAGTCAGTCTCGGTCAGTCAGTCAGTCAGTCAGTCCAGTCCAGTCTCAGTCAGTCAGTCAGTCAGTCTCGGTCAGTCAGTCAGTCAGTCATTCAGTCAGTCAGTCAGTCAGGCAGTCAGTCACTCGGTCAGCCTTATTCAGTCAGTCTGTCAGTCAGTCAGTCAGTCAGCCTTATTCAGTCAGTCTGTCAGTCATCCTTATTCAGTCAGTCTGTCAGTCAGTCAGTCAGTCAGCCTTATTCAGTCAGTCTGTCAGTCATCCTTATTCAGTCAGTCTGTCAGTCAGTCAGTCAGTCAGCCTTATTCAGTCAGTCTGTCAGTCATCCTTATTCAGTCAGTCTGTCAGTCAGTCAGTCGGTCAGTCCTGTCCAGTCAGTTAGTCAGTCAAGCAGTCAGTCAGGTAGTCAAGTAGTCAGTCAGTCAGTGTCAGTCAGTCATTTAGTCATTCAGTCAGTCAGTGAAATAGCCAGTCAGAGAGTCAAGCAGTCAGTCAGTCAGTCTCAGTCAGTCAGTTAGTCAGTCAGTCAGTCAGTCAGTCAGTCAGTCCAGTCTCAGTCAGTCAGGCAGTTAGTCAGTCAGTCTCGGTCAGTCAGTGAGTCAGTCAGTCAGTATCAGTCAGTCAGTGAGTCAGTCTGTCAGTCAGGCAGTATCAGTCAGGCAGTAAGACTCCGCTCGACAGAACTCCGATCGCCTAATGGCTAGACCGCTGGTCTTCCAAGCGAGTGGCCTGGGTTCGAGTCCCAGCCGGAGCGAATATCTTCAATGTATATATTTCTTTTGTAATTTGAAAATTCTTTTTTTTTCAATTTCTTTCCTTTGCAATTATTGATTATTTATGTAGGGAAGAAAATTCTGAGTCAGTTTAATTTTTCGACACTAAGATTTCAAAGTGTTTAAATAAACAATTACCAAGGTGCATTTTTTGTTTTTATTATATTTAAAACTCCCACCGACAGAGCTCCCATAGACTAATGGCTAGAGTGTCAGGCTTCCAAGCGAAAGGCCTTGGGTTCGAGTCCCAGCCTGAACGAAAATCTTCAATGTATACTTTTAGTTTCTAATTTGAAATTTCTTCTTCTTTTTTTTTTAATTTTTCTCTTTTGCGAATATTGATTATTTATGTAGGGAGAAAAATTCTGAGTCAGTTTAATTATTCGACCTGTAAATTTCAAAGTGTTTGAATCAATAATTACCAAGGTGCATTTTTTGTTTTTAATATATTTAAGACTTCCATCGACAGAGCTCCGATAGCCTAATGGCTAGACCGTTGGGTTCCTAGCGCGTGGTACTGGGTTCGAGTCCCGGCCGGAAAGGAAATCTTAAATGCAAATATTTTTTTCTAATTTTATAATGCTTTTTTTTATTTTTCCCTTTTGCGAAGTCAGTCAGTCAGTCTGACAGTCAATCAGTCAAGCACTCAGTCATTCAGTCTCAGTCAGTCAGTCCAGTCAGTCAGTCACTCAGTCAGTCAGTTAGTCCTTCAGCCAGTCAGTCAAGCAGTCAGTCATTTAGTCTCAGTCAGTCAGTCATTCAGTCAGTCAGTCAGTCGGTCAGTCCTGTGCAGTCAGTTAGTCACTAAAGCAGTCAGTCAGTCTCAGTCAGTCAGTCAGTCAGTCAGTCAGTCCAGTCCAGTCTCAGTCAGTCAGTCAGTCAGTCTCGGTCAGTCAGTCAGTCAGTCAGTCAGTCAGTCAGTCAGTCAGGCAGTCAGTCAGTCGGTCAGCCTTATTCAGTCAGTCTGTCAGTCAGTCAGTCAGTCAGCCTTATTCAGTCAGTCTGTCAGTCATCCTTATTCAGTCAGTCTGTCAGTCAGTCAGCCTTATTCAGTCAGTCTGTCAGTCATCCTTATTCAGTCAGTCTGTCAGTCAGTCAGTCGGTCAGTCCTGTCCAGTCAGTTAGTCAGTCAAGCAGTCAGTCAGGTAGTCAAGCAGTCAGTCAGTCAGTGTCAGTCAGTCATTTAGTCATTCAGTCAGTCAGTGAAATAGCCAGTCAGAGAGTCAAGCAGTCAGTCAGTCAGTCTCAGTCAGTCAATTAGTCAGTCAGTCAGTCAGTCAGTCAGTCAGTCCAGTCTCAGTCAGTCAGGCAGTTAGTCAGTCAGTCTCGGTCAGTCAGTGAGTCAGTCAGTCAGTATCAGTCAGTCAGTGAGTCAGTCTGTCAGTCAGGCAGTATCAGTCAGGCAGTAAGACTCCGCTCGACAGAACTCCGATAGCCTAATGGCTAGACCGCTGGTCTTCCAAGCGAGTGGCCTGGGTTCGAGTCCCAGCCGGAGCGAATATCTTCAATGTATATATTTCTTTTCTAATTTGAAAATTCTTTTTTTTTTTCAATTTCTTTCCTTTGCAATTATTGATTATTTATGTAGGGAAGAAAATTCTGAGTGAGTTTAATTTTTCGACACGAAGATTTCAAAGTGTTTAAATAAACAATTACCAAGGTGCATTTTTTGTTTTTATTATATTTAAAACTCCCACCGACAGAGCTCCCATAGACTAATGGCTAGAGTGTTAGGCTTCCAAGCGAGTGGCCCTGGGTTCGAGTCCCAGCCTGAACGAAAATCTTCAATGTATACTTTTAGTTTCTAATTTGAAATTTCTTCTTCTTTTTTTTTTAATTTTTCTCTTTTGCGAATATTGATTATTTATGTAGGGAGAAAAATTCTGAGTCAGTTTAATTATTCGACCTGTAAATTTCAAAGTGTTTGAATCAATAATTACCAAGGTGCATTTTTTGTTTTTATTATATTTAAGACTTATTTAAAACTCCCATCGACAGAGCTCCGATAGCCTAATGGCTAGACCGTTGGGTTCCAAGCGCGTGGTACTGGGTTTGAGTCCCGGCCGGAACGAAAATCTTCCATGTATATATTTCTCTTCTAATTTGAAGATTCTTTTTTTTTTCAATTTCTTTCTTTTGCAAATATGGATTATTTATGTACGGAAGAAAATTCTGAGTCAGTTTAATCATTCGACCTTTAGATTTCAAAGATTTTAGATCAATAATTACTAAGGTGCATTTTTTGTTTTTATTATAATTAAGACACCGATCAACAGAGATCCGATAGTATATTGGCGAGAGCGTTGGGCTTCCATGAGTGTCGCCCTGGGTTCAAATCCCAGGCGGAAAGGAAATCTTAAATGCAAATATTTTTTTCTAATTTTATAATTCTTTTTTTTTTTTATTTTTCCCTTTTGCGAAGTCAGTCAGTCAGTCTGACAGTCAATCAGTCAAGCACTCAGTCATTCAGTCTCAGTCAGTCAGTCCAGTCAGTCAGTCACTCAGTCAGTCAGTTAGTCCTTCAGCCAGTCAGTCAAGCAGTCAGTCATTTAGTCTCAGTCAGTCAGTCATTCAGTCAGTCAGTCAGTCAGGCAGTCAGTCAGTCAGTCAGTCGGTCAGTCCTGTGCAGTCAGTTAGTCACTAAAGCAGTCAGTCAGTCAGTCAGTCAGTCAGTCCAGTCCAGTCTCAGTCAGTCAGTCAGTCAGTCTCGGTCAGTCAGTCAGTCAGTCAGTCAGTCAGTCAGTCAGTCAGTCATCCTTATTCAGTCAGTCTGTCAGTCAGTCAGTCAGTCAGCCTTATTCAGTCAGTCTGTCAGTCATCCTTATTCAGTCAGTCTGTCAGTCAGTCAGTCGGTCAGTCCTGTCCAGTCAGTTAGTCAGTCAAGCAGTCAGTAAGGTAGTCAAGCAGTCAGTCAGTCATATACCAAGGTGCATTTTTTGTTTTTATTATATTTAAAACTCCCACCGACAGAGCTCCCATAGACTAATGGCTAGAGTGTTAGGCTTCCAAGCGAGTGGCCCTGGGTTCGAGTCCCAGCCTGAACGAAAATCTTCAATGTATACTTTTAGTTTCTAATTTGAAATTTCTCCTTCTTTTTTTTTTAATTTTTCTCTTTTGCGAATATTGATTATTTATGTAGGGAGAAAAATTCTGAGTCAGTTTAATTATTCGACCTGTAAATTTCAAAGTGTTTGAATCAATAATTACCAAGGTGCATTTTTTGTTTTTATTATATTTAAGACTTCCATCGACAGAGCTCCGATAGCCTAATGGCTAGACCGTTGGGTTCCTAGCGCGTGGTACTGGGTTCGAGTCCCGGCCGGAAAGGAAATCTTAATTGCAAATATTTTTTTCTAATTTTATAATTCTTTTTTTTAATTTTTCCCTTTTGCGAAGTCAGTCAGTCAGTCTGACAGTCAATCAGTCAAGCACTCAATCATTCAGTCTCAGTCAGTCAGTCCAGTCACTCAGTCAGTCAGTTAGTCCTTCAGCCAGTCAGTCAAGCAGTCAGTCAGTCATTCAGTCAGTCAGTCAGTCAGGCAGTCAGTCAGTCAGTCAGTCGGTCAGTCCTGTGCAGTCAGTTAGTCACTAAAGCAGTCAGTCAGTCTCAGTCAGTCAGTCAGTCAGTCAGTCCAGTCCAGTCTCAGTCAGTCAGTCAGTCAGTCGGTCAGTCCTGTGCAGTCAGTTAGTCACTAAAGCAGTCAGTCAGTCTCAGTCAGTCAGTCAGTCAGTCAGTCAGTCCAGTCCAGTCTCAGTCAGTCAGTCAGTCAGTCTCGGTCAGTCAGTCAGTCAGTCAGTCAGTCAGTCAGTCAGTCAGGCCGGAGTCCCGGCCGGAAAGGAAATCTTAATTGCAAATATTTTTTTCTAATTTTATAATTCTTTTTTTTTATTTTTCCCTTTTGCGAAGTCAGTCAGTCAGTCTGACAGTCAATCAGTCAAGCACTCAATCATTCAGTCTCAGTCAGTCAGTCCAGTCACTCAGTCAGTCAGTTAGTCCTTCAGCCAGTCAGTCAAGCAGTCAGTCAGTCATTCAGTCAGTCAGTCAGTCAGGCAGTCAGTCAGTCAGTCAGTCGGTCAGTCCTGTGCAGTCAGTTAGTCACTAAAGCAGTCAGTCAGTCTCAGTCAGTCAGTCAGTCTCAGTCAGTCAGTCAGTCAGTCAGTCCAGTCCAGTCTCAGTCAGTCAGTCAGTCAGTCGGTCAGTCCTGTGCAGTCAGTTAGTCACTAAAGCAGTCAGTCAGTCTCAGTCAGTCAGTCCAGTCCAGTCTCAGTCAGTCAGTCAGTCAGTCTCGGTCAGTCAGTCAGTCAGTCAGTCAGTCAGGCAGTCAGTCAGTCAGTCAGTCGGTCAGTCCTGTGCAGTCAGTTAGTCACTAAAGCAGTCAGTCAGTCTCAGTCAGTCAGTCAGTCAGTCAGTCCAGTCCAGTCTCAGTCAGTCAGTCAGTCAGTCTCGGTCAGTCAGTCAGTCAGTCATTCAGTCAGTCAGTCAGTCAGTCAGTCAGGCAGTCAGTCAGTCGGTCAGCCTTATTCAGTCAGTCTGTCAGTCAGTCAGTCAGTCAGCCTTATTCAGTCAGTCTGTCAGTCATCCTTATTCAGTCAGTCTGTCAGTCAGTCAGTCGGTCAGTCCTGTCCAGTCAGTTAGTCAGTCAAGCAGTCAGTCAGGTAGTCAAGCAGTCAGTCAGTCAGTGTCAGTCAGTCATTTAGTCATTCAGTCAGTCAGTGAAATAGCCAGTCAGAGAGTCAAGCAGTCAGTCAGTCAGTCTCAGTCAGTCAGTTAGTCAGTCAGTCAGTCAGTCAGTCAGTCAGTCCAGTCTCAGTCAGTCAGGCAGTTAGTCAGTCAGTCTCGGTCAGTCAGTGAGTCAGTCAGTCAGTATCAGTCAGTCAGTGAGTCAGTCTGTCAGTTAGGCAGTATCAGTCAGGCAGTAAGACTCCGCTCGACAGAACTCCGATAGCCTAATGGCTAGACCGCTGGTCTTCCAAGCGAGTGGCCTGGGTTCGAGTCCCAGCCGGAGCGAATATCTTCAATGTATATATTTCTTTTCTAATTTGAAAATTGTTTTTTTTTCAATTTCTTTCCTTTGCAATTATTGATTATTTATGTAGGGAAGAAAATTCTGAGTCAGTTTAATTTTTCGACACGAAGATTTCAAAGTGTTTAAATAAACAATTACCAAGGTGCATTTTTTGCTTTTATTATATTTAAAACTCCCACCGACAGAGCTCCCATAGACTAATGGCTAGAGTGTTAGGCTTCCAAGCGAGTGGCCCTGGGTTCGAGTCCCAGCCTGAACGAAAATCTTCAATGTATACTTTTAGTTTCTAATTTGAAATTTCTTCTTTTTTTTTTTAATTTTTCTCTTTTGCGAATATTGATTATTTATGTAGGGAGAAAAATTCTGAGTCAGTTTAATTATTCGACCTGTAAATTTCAAAGTGTTTGAATCAATAATTACCAAGGTGCATTTTTTGTTTTTATTATATTTAAGACTTCCATCGACAGAGCTCCGATAGCCTAATGGCTAGACCGTTGGGTTCCAAGCGCGTGGTACTGGGTTTGAGTCCCGGCCGGAAAGGAAATCTTAAATGCAAATATTTTTTTCTAATTTTATAATTATTTTTTTTTATTTTTCCCTTTTGCGAAGTCAGTCAGTCAGTCTGACAGTCAATCAGTCAAGCACTCAGCCATTCAGTCTCAGTCAGTCAGTCCAGTCAGTCAGTCACTCAGTCAGTCAGTTAGTCCTTCAGCCAGTCAGTCAAGCACTCAGTCATTTAGTCTCAGTCAGTCAGTCAGTCAGTCAGTCGGTCAGTCCTGTGCAGTCAGTTAGTCACTAAAGCAGTCAGTCAGTCTCAGTCAGTCAGTCAGTCAGTCAGTCCAGTCCAGTCTCAGTCAGTCAGTCAGTCAGTCTCGGTCAGACAGTCAGTCAGTCATTCAGTCAGTCAGTCAGTCAGGCAGTCAGTCAGTTGTCAGCCTTATTCAGTCAGTCTGTCAGTCAGTCAGTCAGTCAGCCTTATTCAGTCAGTCTGTCAGTCATCCTTATTCAGTCAGTCTGTCAGTCAGTCAGTCGGTCAGTCCTGTCCAGTCAGTCTGTCAGTCATCCTTATTCAGTCAGTCTGTCAGTCAGTCAGTCGGTCAGTCCTGTCCAGTCAGTTAGTCAGTCAAGCAGTCAGTCAGGTAGTCAAGCAGTCAGTCAGTCAGTGTCAGTCAGTCATTTAGTCATTCAGTTAGTCAGTGAAATAGCCAGTCAGAGAGTCAAGCAGTCAGTCAGTCAGTCTCAGTCAGTCAGTTAGTCAGTCAGTCAGTCAGTCAGTCCAGTCTCAGTCAGTCAGGCAGTTAGTCAGTCAGTCTCGGTCAGTCAGTGAGTCAGTCAGTCAGTATCAGTCAGTCAGTGAGTCAGTCTGTCAGTCAGGCAGTATCAGTCAGGCAGTAAGACTCCGCTCGACAGAACTCCGATAGCCTAATGGCTAGACCGCTGGTCTTCCAAGCGAGTGGCCTGGGTTCGAGTCCCAGCCGGAGCGAATATCTTCAATGTATATATTTCTTTTCTAATTTGAAAATTCTTTTTTTTTTCAATTTCTTTCCTTTGCAATTATTGATTATTTATGTAGGGAAGAAAATTCTGAGTCAGTTTAATTTTTCGACACGAAGATTTCAAAGTGTTTAAATAAACAATTACCAAGGTGCATTTTTTGTTTTTATTATATTTAAAACTCCCACCGACAGAGCTCCCATAGACTAATGGCTAGAGTGTTAGGCTTCCAAGCGAGTGGCCCTGGGTTCGAGTCCCAGCCTGAACGAAAATCTTCAATGTATACTTTTAGTTTCTAATTTGAAATTTCTTCTTTTTTTTAATTTTTCTCTTTTGCGAATATTGATTATTTATGTAGGGAGAAAAATTCTGAGTCAGTTTAATTATTCGACCTGTAAATTTCAAAGTGTTTGAATCAATAATTACCAAGGTGCATTTTTTGTTTTTATTATATTTAAGACTTCCATCGACAGAGCTCCGATAGCCTAATGGCTAGACCGTTGGGTTCCAAGCGCGTGGTACTGGGTTCGAGTCCCGGCCGGAAAGGAAATCTTAAATGCAAATATTTTTTTCTAATTTTATAATTATTTTTTTTTTATTTTTCCCTTTTGCGAAGTCAGTCAGTCAATCTGACAGTCAATCAGTCAAGCACTCAGTCATTCAGTCTCAGTCAGTCAGTCACTCAGTCAGTCAGTTAGTCCTTCAGCCAGTCAGTCAAGCAGTCAGTCATTTAGTCTCAGTCAGTCAGTCATTCAGTCAGTCAGTCAGTCAGGCAGTCAGTCAGTCAGTCAGTCGGTCAGTCCTGTGCAGTCAGTTAGTCACTAAAGCAGTCAGTCAGTCTCAGTCAGTCCAGTCCAGTCTCAGTCAGTCAGTCAGTCAGTCTCGGTCAGACAGTCAGTCAGTCATACAGTCAGTCAGTCAGTCAGGCAGTCAGTCAGTCGGTCAGCCTTATTCAGTCAGTCTGTCAGTCAGTCAGTCAGTCAGCCTTATTCAGTCAGTCTGTCAGTCATCCTTATTCAGTCAGTCTGTCAGTCAGTCAGTCGGTCAGTCCTGTCCAGTCAGTTAGTCAGTCAAGCAGTCAGTCAGGTAGTCAAGCAGTCAGTCAGTCAGTGTCAGTCAGTCATTTAGTCATTCAGTCAGTCAGTGAAATAGCCAGTCAGAGAGTCAAGCAGTCAGTCAGTCAGTCTCAGTCAGTCAGTTAGTCAGTCAGTCAGTCAGTCCAGTCTCAGTCAGTCAGTGAGTCAGTCTGTCAGTCAGGCAGTATCAGTCAGGCAGTAAGACTCCGCTCGACAGAACTCCGATAGCCTAATGGCTAGACCGCTGGTCTTCCAAGCGAGTGGCCTGGGTTCGAGTCAAAGCCGGAGCGAATATCTTCAATGTATATATTTCTTTTCTAATTTGAAAATTCTTTTTTTTTTCAATTTCTTTCCTTTGCAATTATTGATTATTTATGTAGGGAAGAAAATTCTGAGTCAGTTTAATTTTTCGACACGAAGATTTCAAAGTGTTTAAATAAACAATTACCAAGGTGCATTTTTTGTTTTTATTATATTTAAAACTCCCACCGACAGAGCTCCCATAGACTAATGGCTAGAGTGTTAGGCTTCCAAGCGAGTGGCCCTGGGTTCGAGTCCCAGGCTGAACGAAAATCTTCAATGTATACTTTTAGTTTCTAATTTGAAATTTCTTCTTCTTTTTTTAATTTTTCTCCTTTGCGAATATTGATTATTTATGTAGGGAGAAAAATTCTGAGTCAGTTTAATTATTCGACCTGTAAATTTCAAAGTGTTTGAATCAATAATTACCAAGGTGCATTTTTTGTTTTTATTATATTTAAGACTTCCATCGCCAGAGCTCCGATAGCCTAATGGCTAGACCGTTGGGTTCCAAGCGCGTGGTACTGGGTTCGTGTCCCGGCCGGAAAGGAAATCTTAAATGCAAATATTTTTTTCTAATTTTATAATTATTTTTTTTTTATTTTTCCCTTTTGCGAAGTCAGTCAGTCAGTCTGACAGTCAATCAGTAAAGCACTCAGTCATTCAGTCTCAGTCAGTCAGTCCAGTCAGTCAGTCACTCAGTCAGTCAGTTAGTCCTTCAGCCAGTCAGTCAAGCAGTCAGTCATTTAGTCTCAGTCAGTCAGTCATTCAGTCAGTCAGTCAGTCAGGCAGTCAGTCAGTCAGTCAGTCGGTCAGTCCTGTGCAGTCAGTTAGTCACTAAAGCAGTCAGTCAGTCTCAGTCAGTCAGTCAGTCAGTCAGTCCAGTCCAGTCTCAGTCAGTCAGTCAGTCAGTCATACAGTCAGTCAGTCAGTCAGGCAGTCAGTCAGTCGGTCAGCCTTATTCAGTCAGTCTGTCAGTCAGTCAGTCAGTCAGCCTTATTCAGTCAGTCTGTCAGTCATCCTTATTCAGTCAGTCTGTCAGTCAGTCAGTCGGTCAGTCCTGTCCAGTCAGTTAGTCAGTCAAGCAGTCAGTCAGGTAGTCAAGCAGTCAGTCAGTCAGTGTCAGTCAGTCATTTAGTCATTCAGTCAGTCAGTGAAATAGCCAGTCAGAGAGTCAAGCAGTCAGTCAGTCAGTCTCAGTCAGTCAGTTAGTCAGTCAGTCAGTCAGTCCAGTCTCAGTCAGTCAGTGAGTCAGTCTGTCAGTCAGGCAGTATCAGTCAGGCAGTAAGACTCCGCTCGACAGAACTCCGATAGCCTAATGGCTAGACCGCTGGTCTTCCAAGCGAGTGGCCTGGGTTCGAGTCCCAGCCGGAGCGAATATCTTCAATGTATATATTTCTTTTCTAATTTGAAAATTCTTTTTTTTTTCAATTTCTTTCCTTTGCAATTATTGATTATTTATGTAGGGAAGAAAATTCTGAGTCAGTTTAATTTTTCGACACGAAGATTTCAAAGTGTTTAAATAAACAATTACCAAGGTGCATTTTTTGTTTTTATTATATTTAAAACTCCCACCGACAGAGCTCCCATAGACTAATGGCTAGAGTGTTAGGCTTCCAAGCGAGTGGCCCTGGGTTCGAGTCCCAGGCTGAACGAAAATCTTCAATGTATACTTTTAGTTTCTAATTTGAAATTTCTTCTTCTTTTTTTAATTTTTCTCCTTTGCGAATATTGATTATTTATGTAGGGAGAAAAATTCTGAGTCAGTTTAATTATTCGACCTGTAAATTTCAAAGTGTTTGAATCAATAATTACCAAGGTGCATTTTTTGTTTTTATTATATTTAAGACTTCCATCGCCAGAGCTCCGATAGCCTAATGGCTAGACCGTTGGGTTCCAAGCGCGTGGTACTGGGTTCGTGTCCCGGCCGGAAAGGAAATCTTAAATGCAAATATTTTTTTCTAATTTTATAATTATTTTTTTTTTATTTTTCCCTTTTGCGAAGTCAGTCAGTCAGTCTGACAGTCAATCAGTAAAGCACTCAGTCATTCAGTCTCAGTCAGTCAGTCCAGTCAGTCAGTCACTCAGTCAGTCAGTTAGTCCTTCAGCCAGTCAGTCAAGCAGTCAGTCATTTAGTCTCAGTCAGTCAGTCATTCAGTCAGTCAGTCAGTCAGGCAGTCAGTCAGTCAGTCAGTCGGTCAGTCCTGTGCAGTCAGTTAGTCACTAAAGCAGTCAGTCAGTCTCAGTCAGTCAGTCAGTCAGTCAGTCCAGTCCAGTCTCAGTCAGTCAGTCAGTCAGTCTCGGTCAGACAGTCAGTCAGTCATTCAGTCAGTCAGGCAGTCAGTCAGTCGGTCAGCCTTATTCAGTCAGTCTGTCAGTCAGTCAGTCATTCAACCTTATTCAGTCAGTCTGTCAGTCATCCTTATTCAGTCAGTCTGTCAGTCAGTCAGTCGGTCAGTCCTGTCCAGTCAGTTAGTCAGTCAAGCAGTCAGTCAGGTAGTCAAGCAGTCAGTCAGTCAGTGTCAGTCAGTCATTTAGTCATTCAGTCAGTCAGTGAAATAGCCAGTCAGAGAGTCAAGCAGTCAGTCAGTCAGTCTCAGTCAGTCAGTCAGTCAGTCAGTCAGTCAGTCAGTCAGTCCAGTCTCAGTCAGTCAGGCAGTTAGGCAGTCAGTCTCGGTCAGTCAGTGAGTCAGTCAGTCAGTATCAGTCAGTCAGTGAGTCAGTCTGTCAGTCAGGCAGTATCAGTCAGGCAGTAAGACTCCGCTCGACAGAACTCCGATAGCCTAATGGCTAGACCGCTGGTCTTCCAAGCGAGTGGCCTGGGTTCGAGTCCCAGCCGGAGCGAATATCTTCAATGTATATATTTCTCTTCTAATTTGAAAATTCTTTTTTTTTTTCAATTTCTTTTGTTTGCAATTATTGATTATTTATGTAGGGAAGAAAATTCTGAGTCAGTTTAATTTTTCGACACGAAGATTTCAAAGTGTTTAAATAAACAATTACCAAGGTGCATTTTTTTTTATTATATTTAAAACTCGCACCGACAGAGCTCCCATAGACTAATGGCTAGAGTGTTAGGCTTCCAAGCGAGTGGCCCTGGGTTCGAGTCTCAGTCGAGTCCCAGCCTGAACGAAAATCTTCAATGTATACTTTTAGTTTCTAATTTGAAATTTCTTCTTCTTTTTTTTTTAATTTTTCTCTTTTGCGAATATTGATTATTTATGTAGGGAGAAAAATTCTGAGTCAGTTTAATTATTCGACCTGTAAATTTCAAAGTGTTTGAATCAATAATTACCAAGGTGCATTTTTTGTTTTTATTATATTTAAGACTTCCATCGACAGAGCTCCGATAGCCTAATGGCTAGACCGTTGGGTTCCTAGCGCGTGGTACTGGGTTCGAGTCCCGGCCGGAAAGGAAATCTTAAATGCAAATATTTTTTTCTAATTTTATAATTCTTTTTTTTTTATTTTTCCCTTTTGCGAAGTCAGTCAGTCAGTCTGACAGTCAATCAGTCAAGCACTCAGTCATTCAGTCTCAGTCAGTCAGTCCAGTCAGTCAGTCACTCAGTCAGTCAGTTAGTCCTTCAGCCAGTCAGTCAAGCAGTCAGTCATTTAGTCTCAGTCAGTCAGTCATTCAGTCAGTCAGTCAGTCAGGCAGTCAGTCAGTCAGTCAGTCGGTCAGTCCTGTGCAGTCAGTTAGTCACTAAAGCAGTCAGTCAGTCTCAGTCAGTCAGTCAGTCAGTCAGTCCAGTACAGTCTCAGTCAGTCAGTCAGTCAGTCTCGGTCAGACAGTCAGTCAGTCATTCAGTCAGTCAGTCAGTCAAGCAGTCAGTCAGTCGGTCAGCCTTATTCAGTCAGTCTGTCAGTCAGTCAGTCAGTCAGCCTTATTCAGTCAGTCTGTCAGTCATCCTTATTCAGTCAGTCTGTCAGTCAGTCAGTCGGTCAGTCCTGTCCAGTCAGTTAGTCAGTCAAGCAGTCAGTCAGTCAGTGTCAGTCAGTCATTTAGTCATTCAGTCAGTCAGTGAAATAGCCAGTCAGAGAGTCAAGCAGTCAGTCAGTCAGTCTCAGTCAGTCAGTTAGTCAGTCAGTCAGTCAGTCAGTCCAGTCTCAGTCAGTCAGGCAGTTAGTCAGTCAGTCTCGGTCAGTCAGTGAGTCAGTCAGTCAGTATCAGTCAGTCAGTGAGTCAGTCTGTCAGTCAGGCAGTATCAGTCAGGCAGTAAGACTCCGCTCGATATAACTCCGACAGCCTAATGGCTAGACCGCTGGTCTTCCAAGCGAGTGGCCTGGGTTCGAGTCCCAGCCGGAGCGAATATCTTCAATGAATATATTTCTTTTCTAATTTGAAAATTCTTTTTTTTTTCAATTTCTTTCCTTTGCAATTATTGATTATTTATGTAGGGAAGAAAATTCTGAGTCAGTTTAATTTTTCGACACGAAGTTTTCAAAGTGTTAAAATAAACAATTACCAAGGTGCATTTTTTGTTTTTATTATATTTAAAACTCCCACCGACAGAGCTCCCATAGACTAATGGCTAGAGTGTTAGGCTTCCAAGCGAGTGGCCCTGGGTTCGAGTCCCAGCCTGAACGAAAATCTTCAATGTATACTTTTAGTTTCTAATTTGAAATTTCTTCTTCTTTTTTTTTTAATTTTTCTCTTTTGCGAATATTGATTATTTATGTAGGGAGAAAAATTCTGAGTCAGTTTAATTATTCGACCTGTAAATTTCAAAGTGTTTGAATCAATAATTACCAAGGTGCATTTTTTGTTTTTATTATATTTAAGACTTTCATCGACAGAGCTCCGATAGCCTAATGGCTAGACCGTTGGGTTCCTAGCGCGTAGTACTGGGTTCGAGTCCCGGCCGGAACAAAAATCTTAAATGCAAATATTTTTTTCTAATTTTATAATTCTTTTTTTTTTATTTTTCCCTTTTGCGAAGTCAGTCAGTCAGTCTGACAGTCAATCAGTCAAGCACTCAGTCATTCAGTCTCAGTCAGTCAGTCCAGTCAGTCAGTCACTCAGTCAGTCAGTTAGTCCTTCAGCCAGTCAGTCAAGCAGTCAGTCATTTAGTCTCAGTCAGTCAGTCATTCAGTCAGTCAGTCAGTCAGGCAGTCAGTCAGTCAGTCCTGTGCAGTCAGTTAGTCACTAAAGCAGTCAGTCAGTCTCAGTCAGTCAGTCAGTCAGTCAGTCCAGTCCAGTCTCAGTCAGTCAGTCAGTCAGTCTCGGTCAGTCAGTCAGTCAGTCATTCAGTCAGTCAGTCAGTCAGGCAGTCAGTCAGTCGGTCAGCCTTATTCAGTCAGTCTGTCAGTCAGTCAGTCAGTCAGCCTTATTCAGTCAGTCAGTCAGTCATTCAGTCAGTCAGGCAGTCAGTCAGTCGGTCAGCCTTATTCAGTCAGTCTGTCAGTCAGTCAGTCAGTCAGCCTTATTCAGTCAGTCTGTCAGTCATCCTTATTCAGTCAGTCTGTCAGTCAGTCAGTCGGTCAGTCCTGTCCAGTCAGTTAGTCAGTCAAGCAGTCAGTCAGTCAGTGTCAGTCAGTCATTTAGTCATTCAGTCAGTCAGTGAAATAGCCAGTCAGAGAGTCAAGCAGTCAGTCAGTCAGTCTCAGTCAGTCAGTTAGTCAGTCAGTCAGTCAGTCAGTCAGTCAGTCCAGTCTCAGTCAGTCAGTCTCGGTCAGTCAGTGAGTCAGTCAGTCAGTATCAGTCAGTCAGTGAGTCAGTCTGTCAGTCAGGCAGTATCAGTCAGGCAGTAAGACTCCGCTCGATAGAACTCCGATAGCCTAATGGCTAGACCGCTGGTCTTCCAAGCGAGTGGCCTGGGTTCGAGTCCCAGCCGGAGCGAATATCTTCAATGTATATATTTCTTTTCTAATTTGAAAATTCTTTTTTTTTTCAATTTCTTTCCTTTGCAATTATTGATTATTTATGTAGGGAAGAAAATTCTGAGTCAGTTTAATTTTTCGACACGAAGATTTCAAAGTGTTTAAATAAACAATTACCAAGGTGCATTTTTTGTTTTTATTATATTTAAGACTTCCATCGACAGAGCTCCGATAGCCTAATGGCTAGACCGTTGGGTTCCTAGCGCGTGGTACTGGGTTCGAGTCCCGGCCGGAAAGGAAATCTTAAATGCAAATATTTTTTTCTAATTTTATAATTCTTTTTTTTTTATTTTTCCCTTTTGCGAAGTCAGTCAGTCAGTCTGACAGTCAATCAGTCAAGCACTCAGTCATTCAGTCTCAGTCAGTCAGTCCAGTCAGTCAGTCACTCAGTCAGTCAGTTAGTCCTTCAGCCAGTCAGTCAAGCAGTCAGTCATTTAGTCTCAGTCAGTCAGTCATTCAGTCAGTCAGTCAGTCAGGCAGTCAGTCAGTCAGTCAGTCGGTCAGTCCTGTGCAGTCAGTTAGTCACTAAAGCAGTCAGTCAGTCTCAGTCAGTCAGTCAGTCAGTCAGTCCAGTCCAGTCTCAGTCAGTCAGTCAGTCAGTCTCGGTCAGTCAGTCAGTCAGTCATTCAGTCAGTCAGTCAGTCAGGCAGTCAGTCAGTCGGTCAGCCTTATTCAGTCAGTCTGTCAGTCAGTCAGTCAGTCAGCCTTATTCAGTCAGTCTGTCAATCATCCTTATTCAGTCAGCCTGTCAGTCAGTCAGTCGGTCAGTCCTGTCCAGTCAGTTAGTCAGTCAAGCAGTCAGTCAGTCAGTGTCAGTCAGTCATTTAGTCATTCAGTCAGTCAGTGAAATAGCCAGTCAGAGAGTCAAGCAGTCAGTCTGTCAGTCTCAGTCAGTCAGTTAGTCAGTCAGTCAGTCAGCCAGTCCAGTCTCAGTCAGTCAGGCAGTTAGTCAGTCAGTCTCGGTCAGTCAGTGAGTCAGTCAGTCAGTATCAGTCAGTCAGTGAGTCAGTCTGTCAGTCAGGCAGTATCAGTCAGGCAGTAAGACTCCGCTCGATAGAACTCCGATAGCCTAATGGCTAGACCGCTGGTCTTCCAAGCGAGTGGCCTGGGTTCGAGTCCCAGCCGGAGCGAATATCTTCAATGTATATATTTCTTTTCTAATTTGAAAATTCTTTTTTTTTTCAATTTCTTTCCTTTGCAATTATTGATTATTTATGTAGGGAAGAAAATTCTGAGTCAGTTTAATTTTTCGACACGAAGATTTCAAAGTGTTTAAATAAACAATTACCAAGGTGCATTTTTTGTTTTTATTATATTTAAAACTCCCACCGACAGAGCTCCCATAGACTAATGGCTAGAGTGTTAGGCTTCCAAGCGAGTGGCCCTGGGTTCGAGTCCCAGCCTGAACGAAAATCTTCAATGTATACTTTTAGTTTCTAATTTGAAATTTCTTCTTCTTTTTTTTTTTAACTTTTCTCTTTTGCGAATATTGATTATTTATGTAGGGAGAAAAATTCTGAGTCAGTTTAATTATTCGACCTGTAAATTTCAAAGTGTTTGAATCAATAATTACCAAGGTGCATTTTATGTTTTTATTATATTTAAGACTTCCATCGACAGAGCTCCGATAGCCTAATGGCTTGACCGTTGGGTTCCTAGCGCGTGGTACTGGGTTCGAGTCCCGGCCGGAATGGAAATCTTAAATGCAAATATTTTTTTCTAATTTTATAATTCTTTTTTTTTATTTTTCCCTTTTGCGAAGTCAGTCAGTCAGTCTGACAGTCAATCAGTCAAGCACTCAGTCATTCAGTCTCAGTCAGTCAGTCCAGTCAGTCAGTCACTCAGTCAGTCAGTTAGTCCTTCAGCCAGTCAGTCAAGCAGTCAGTCATTTAGTCTCAGTCAGTCAGTCATTCAGTCAGTCAGTCAGTCAGGCAGTCAGTCAGTCAGTCAGTCGGTCAGTCCTGTGCAGTCAGTTAGTCACTAAAGCAGTCAGTCAGTCAGTCAGTCCAGTCCAGTCTCAGTCAGTCAGTCAGTCAGTCTCGGTCAGTCAGTCAGTCAGTCATTCAGTCAGTCAGTCAGTCAGGCAGTCATTCGGTCAGCCTTATTCAGTCAGTCTGTCAGTCAGTCAGTCAGTCAGCCTTATTCAGTCAGTCTGTCAGTCATCCTTATTCAGTCAGTCTGTCAGTCAGTCAGTCGGTCAGTCCTGTCCAGTCAGTTAGTCAGTCAAGCAGTCAGTCAGGTAGTCAAGCAGTCGGTCAGTCAGTGTCAGTCAGTCATTTGGTCATTCAGTCAGTCAGTGAAATAGCCAGTCAGAGAGTCAAGCAGTCAGTCAGTCAGTCTCAGTCAGTCAGTTAGTCAGTCAGTCAGTCAGTGAAATAGCCAGTCAGAGAGTCAAGCAGTCAGTCAGTTAGTCAGTCAGTCAGTCAGTCAGTCAGTCAGTCAGTCAGTCAGTCAGTCAGTCATTCAGTCAGTCAGTCAGTCAGGCAGTCAGTCAGTCAGTCAGTCGGTCAGTCCTGTGCAGTCAGTTAGTCACTAAAGCAGTCAGTCAGTCTCAGTCAGTCAGTCAGTCAGTCAGTCCAGTCCAGTCTCAGTCAGTCAGTCAGTCAGTCTCGGTCAGTCAGTCAGTCAGTCATTCAGTCAGTCAGTCAGTCAGGCAGTCAGTCAGTCGGTCAGCCTTATTCAGTCAGTCTGTCAGTCAGTCAGTCAGTCAGACTTATTCAGTCAGTCTGTCAGTCATCCTTATTCAGTCAGTCTGTCAGTCAGTCAGTCGGTCAGTCCTGTCCAGTCATTTAGTCAGTCAAGCAGTCAGTCAGGTAGTCAAGCAGTCAGTCAGTCAGTGTCAGTCAGTCATTTAGTCATTCAGTCAGTCAGTGAAATAGCCAGTCAGAGAGTCAAGCAGTCAGTCAGTCAGTCTCAGTCAGTCAGTTAGTCAGTCAGTCAGTCAGTCAGTCCAGTCTCAGTCAGTCAGGCAGTTAGTCAGTCAGTCTCGGTCAGTCAGTGAGTCAGTCAGTCAGTATCAGTCAGTCAGTGAGTCAGTCTGTCAGTCAGGCAGTATCAGTCAGGCAGTAAGACTCCGCTCGACAGAACTCCGATAGCCTAATGGCTAGACCGCTGGTCTTCCAAGCGAGTGGCCTGGGTTCGAGTCCCAGCCGGAGCGAATATCTTCAATGTATATATTTCTTTTCTAATTTGAAAATTCTTTTTTTTTTCAATTTCTTTCCTTTGCAATTATTGATTATTTATGTAGGGAAGAAAATTCTGAGTCAGTTTAATTTTTCGACACGAAGATTTCAAAGTGTTTAAATAAACAATTACCAAGGTGCATTTTTTGTTTTTATTATATTTAAAACTCCCACCGACAGAGCTCCCATAGACTAATGGCTAGAGTGTTAGGCTTCCAAGCGAGTGGCCCTGGGTTCGAGTCCCAGCCTGAACAAAAATCTTCAATGTATACTTTTAGTTTCTAATTTGAAATTTCTTCTTCTTTTTTTTTAATTTTTCTCTTTTGCGAATATTGATTATTTATGTAGGGAGAAAAATTCTGAGTCAGTTTAATTATTCGACCTGTAAATTTCAAAGTGTTTGAATCAATAATTACCAAGGTGCATTTTTTGTTTTTATTATATTTAAGACTTCCATCGACAGAGCTCCGATAGCCTAATGGCTAGACCGTTGGGTTCCAAGCGCGTGGTACTGGGTTCGAGTCCCGGCCGGAACGAAAATCTTCCATGTATATATTTCTCTTCTAATTTGAAGATTCTTTTTTTTTTCAATTTCTTTCTTTTGCAAATATGGATTATTTATGTACGGAAGAAAATTCTGAGTCAGTTTAATCATTCGACCTTTAGATTTCAAAGATTTTAGATCAATAATTACTAAGGTGCATTTTTTGTTTTTATTATAATTAAGACACCGATCAACAGAGTTCCGATAGTATATTGGCGGGAGCGTTGGGCTTCCATGAGTGTCGCCCTGGGTTCAAATCCCAGCCGGAAAGGAAATCTTAAATGCAAGTATTTTTTTCTAATTTTATAATTCTTTTTTTTTTATTTTTCCCTTTTGCGAAGTCAGTCAGTCAGTCTGACAGTCAATCAGTCAAGCACTCAGTCATTCAGTCTCAGTCAGTCAGTCCAGTCAGTCAGTCACTCAGTCAGTCAGTTAGTCCTTCAGCCAGTCAGTCAAGCAGTCAGTCATTTAGTCTCAGTCAGTCAGTCATTCAGTCAGTCAGTCAGTCAGGCAGTCAGTCAGTCAGTCAGTCGGTCAGTCAGTCCAGTCTCAGTCAGTCAGGCAGTTAGTCAGTCAGTCTCGGTCAGTCAGTGAGTCAGTCAGTCAGTATCAGTCAGTCAGTGAGTCAGTCTGTCAGTCAGGCAGTATCAGTCAGGCAGTAAGACTCCGCTCGACAGAACTCCGATAGCCTAATGGCTAGACCGCTGGTCTTCCAAGCGAGTGGCCTGGGTTCGAGTCCCAGCCGGAGCGAATATCTTCAATGTATATATTTCTTTTCTAATTTGAAAATTCTTTTTTTTTTCAATTTCTTTCCTTTGCAATTATTGATTATTTATGTAGGGAAGAAAATTCTGAGTCAGTTTAATTTTTCGACACGAAGATTTCAAAGTGTTTAAATAAACAATTACCAAGGTGCATTTTTTGTTTTTATTATATTTAAAACTCCCACCGACAGAGCTCCCATAGACTAATGGCTAGAGTGTTAGGCTTCCAAGCGAGTGGCCCTGGGTTCGAGTCCCAGCCTGAACGAAAATCTTCAATGTATACTTTTAGTTTCTAATTTGAAATTTCTTCTTCTTTTTTTTTTAATTTTTCTCTTTTGCGAATATTGATTATTTATGTAGGGAGAAAAATTCTGAGTCAGTTTAATTATTCGACCTGTAAATTTCAAAGTGTTTGAATCAATAATTACCAAGGTGCATTTTTTGTTTTTATTATATTTAAGACTTAAATCGACAGAGCTCCGATAGCCTAATGGCTAGACCGTTGGGTTCCTAGCGCGTGGTACTGGGTTCGAGTCCAGGCCGGAAAGGAAATCTTAAATGCAAATATTTTTTTCTAATTTTATAATTCTTTTTTTTTTTCCCTTTTGCGAAGTCAGTCAGTCAGTCTGACAGTCAATCAGTCAAGCACTCAGTCATTCAGTCTCAGTCAGTCAGTCCAGTCAGTCAGTCACTCAGTCAGTCAGTTAGTCCATCAGCCAGTCAGTCAAGCAGTCAGTCATTTAGTCTCAGTCAGTCCGTCATTCAGTCAGTCAGTCAGTCAGGCAGTCAGTCAGTCAGTCAGTCGGTCATTCCTGTGCAGTCAGTTAGTCACTAAAGCAGTCAGTCAGTCTCAGTCAGTCAGTCAGTCCAGTCCAGTCTCAGTCAGTCAGTCAGTCAGTCTCGGTCAGTCAGTCAGTCAGTCATTCAGTCAGTCAGTCAGTCAGTCAGGCAGTCAGTCAGTCGGTCAGCCTTATTCAGTCAGTCTGTCAGTCAGTCAGTCAGTCAGCCTTATTCAGTCAGTCTGTCAGTCATCCTTATTCAGTCAGTCTGTCAGTCAGTCAGTCGGTCAGTCCTGTCCAGTCAGTTAGTCAGTCGAGCAGTCAGTCAGGTAGTCAAGCAGTCAGTCAGTCAGTGTCAGTCAGTCATTTAGTCATTCAGTCAGTCAGTGAAATAGCCAGTCAGAGAGTCAAGCAGTCAGTCAGTCAGTCTCAGTCAGTCAGTTAGTCAGTCACTCAGTCAGTCAGTCAGTCAGTCCAGTCTCAGTCAGTCAGGCAGTTAGTCAGTCAGTCTCGGTCAGTCAGTGAGTCAGTCAGTCAGTATCAGTCAGTCAGTGAGTCAGTCTGTCAGTCAGGCAGTATCAGTCAGGCAGTAAGACTCCGCTCGACAGCACTCCGATAGCCTAATGGCTAGACCGCTGGTCTTCCAAGCGAGTGGCCTGGGTTCGAGTCCCAGCCGGAGCGAATATCTTCAATGTATATATTTCTTTTCTAATTTGAAAATTCTTTTTTTTTCAATTTCTTTCCTTTGCAATTATTGATTATTTATGTAGGGAAGAAAATTCTGAGTCAGTTTAATTTTTCGACACGAAGATTTCAAAGTGTTTAAATAAACAATTACCAAGGTGCATTTTTTGTTTTTATTATATTTAAAACTCCCACCGACAGAGCTCCGATAGACTAGTGGCTAGAGTGTTAGGCTTCCAAGCGAGTGGCCCTGGGTTCGAGTCCCAGCCAGAACGAAAATCTTCAATGTATGCTTTTAGTTTCTAATTTGAAATTTCTTCTTCTTTTTTTTTTAATTTTTCTCTTTTGCGAATATTGATTATTTATGTAGGGAGAAAAATTCTGAGTCAGTTTAATTATTCGACCTGTAAATTTCAAAGTGTTTGAATCAATAATTACCAAGGTGCATTTTTTGTTTTTATTATATTTAAGACTTCCATCGACAGAGCTCCGATAGCCTAATGGCTAGACCGTTGGGTTCCAAGCGCGTGGTACTGGGTTCGAGTCCCGGCCGGAACGAAAATCTTCCCTGTATATATTTCTCTTTTAATTTGAAGATTCTTTTTTTTTCAATTTCTTTCTTTTGCAAATATGGATTATTATTGTACGGAAGAAAATTCTGAGTCAGTTTAATCATTCGACCTTTAGATTTCAAAGATTTTAGATCAATAGTTACTAAGGTGCATTTTTTGTTTTTATTATAATTAAGACACCGATCAACAGAGATCCGATAGTATATTGGCGAGAGCGTTGGGCTTCCGTGAGTGTCGCCCTGGGTTCAAATCCCAGCCGGAAAGGAAATCTTAAATGCAAATATTTTTTTCTAATTTTATAATTCTTTTTTTTTTATTTTTCCCTTTTGCGAAGTCAGTCAGTCAGTCTGACAGTCAATCAGTCAAGCAGTCAGTCATTTAGTCTCAGTCAGTCAGTCATTCAGTCAGTCAGTCAGTCAGGCAGTCAGTCAGTCAGTCAGTCGGTCAGTCCTGTGCAGTCAGTTAGTCACTAAACAGTCAGTCAGTCTCAGTCAGTCAGTCAGTCAGTCAGTCCAGTCCAGTCTCAGTCAGTCAGTCAGTCAGTCTCGGTCAGTCAGTCAGTCAGTCATTGAGTCAGTCAGTCAGTCAGGCAGTCAGTCAGTCGGTCAGCCTTATTCAGTCAGTCTGTCAGTCAGTCAGTCAGTCAGCCTTATCAGTCAGTCTGTCAGTCATCCTTATTCAGTCAGTCTGTCAGTCAGTCAGTCGGTCAGTCCTGTCCAGTCAGTTAGTCAGTCAAGCAGTCAGTCAGGTAGTCAAGCAGTCAGTCAGTCAGTGTCAGTCAGTCATTTAGTCATTCAGTCAGTCAGTGAAATATCCAGTCAGAGAGTCAAGCAGTCAGTCAGTCAGTCTCAGTCAGTCAGTTAGTCAGTCAGTCAGTCAGTCAGTCCAGCCTCAGTCAGTCAGGCAGTTAGTCAATCAGTCTCGGTCAGTCAGTGAGTCAGTCAGTCAGTATCAGTCAGTCAGTGAGTCAGTCTGTCAGTCAGGCAGTATCAGTCAGGCAGTAAGACTCCGCTCGACAGAACTCCGATAGCCTAATGGCTAGACCGCTGGTCTTCCAAGCGAGTGGCCTGGGTTCGAGTCCCAGCCGGAGCGAATATCTTCAATGTATATATTTCTTTTCTAATTTGAAAATTGTTTTTTTTTCAATTTCTTTCCTTTGCAATTATTGATTATTTATGTAGGGAAGAAAATTCTGAGTCAGTTTAATTTTTCGACACGAAGATTTCAAAGCGTTTAAATAAACAATTACCAAGGTGCATTTTTTGTTTTTATTATATTTAAAACTCCCACCGACAGAGCTCCCATAGACTAATGGCTAGAGTGTTAGGCTTCCAAGCGAGTGGCCCTGGGTTCGAGTCTCAGCCTGAACGAAAATCTTCAATGTATACTTTTAGTTTCTAATTTGAAATTTCTTCTTCTTTTTTTTTAATTTTTCTCTTTTGCGAATATTGGTTATTTATGTAGGGAGAAAAATTCTGAGTCAGTTTAATTATTCGACCTGTAAATTTTAAAGTGTTTGAATCAATAATTACCAAGGTGCATTTTTTGTTTTTATTATATTTAAGACTTCCATCGACAGAGCTCCGATAGCCTAATGGCGAGACCGTTGGGTTCCTAGCGCGTGGTACTGGGTTCGAGTCCCGGCCGGAAAGGAAATCTTAAATGCAAATATTTTTTTCTAATTTTATAATTCTTTTTTTTTATTTTTCCCTTTTGCGAAGTCAGTCAGTCAGTCTGACAGTCAATCAGTCAAGCACTCAGTCATTCAGTCTCAGTCAGTCAGTCCAGTCAGTCGGTCACTCAGTCAGTCAGTTAGTCCTTCAGCCAGTCAGTCAAGCAGTCAGTCATTTAGTCTCAGTCAGTCAGTCAGTCAGTCAGTCAGGCAGTCAGTCAGTCAGTCAGTCGGTCAGTCCTGTGCAGTCAGTTAGTCACTAAAGCAGTCAGTCAGTCTCAGTCAGTCAGTCAGTCAGTCAGTCCAGTCCAGTCTCAGTCAGTCAGTCAGTCAGTCTCGGTCAGTCAGTCAGTCAGTCAGGCAGTCAGTCAGTCGGTCAGCCTTATTCAGTCAGTCAGTCAGTCAGTCAGCCTTATTCAGTCAGTCTTTCAGTCATCCTTATTCAGTCAGTCTGTCAGTCAGTCAGTCGGTCAGTCCTGTCCAGTCAGTTAGTCAGTCAAGCAGTCAGTCAGGTAGTCAAGCAGTCAGTCAGTCAGTGTCAGTCAGTCATTTAGTCATTCATTCAGTCAGTGAAATAGCCAGTCAGAGAGTCAAGCAGTCAGTCAGTCAGTCTCAGTCAGTCAGTTAGTCAGTCAGTCAGTCAGTCAGTCCAGTCTCAGTCAGTCAGGCAGTTAGTCTGTCAGTCTCGGTCAGTCAGTGAGTCAGTCCAGTCTCAGTCAGTCAGGCAGTTAGTCAGTCAGTCTCGGTCAGTCAGTGAGTCAGTCAGTCAGTATCAGTCAGTCAGTGAGTCAGTCTGTCAGTCAGGCAGTATCAGTCAGGCAGTAAGACTCCGCTCGACAGAACTCCGATAGCCTAATGGCTAGACCGCTGGTCTTCCAAGCGAGTGGCCTGGGTTCGAGTCGCAGCCGGAGCGAATATCTTCAATGTATATATTTCTTTTCTAATTTGAAAATTCTTTTTTTTTTTCAATTTCTTTCCTTTGCAATTATTGATTATTTATGTAGGGAAGAAAATTCTGAGTCAGTTTAATTTTTCGACACGAAGATTTCAAAGTGTTTAAATAAACAATTACCATGGTGCATTTTTTGTTTTTATTATATTTAAAACTCCCACCGACAGAGCTCCCATAGACTAATGGCTAGAGTGTTAGGCTTCCAAGCGAGTGGCCCCTGGGTTCGAGTCCCAGCTTGAACGAAAATCTTCAATGTATACTTTTAGTTTCTAATTTGAAATTTCTTCTTCTTTTTTTTTTAATTTTTCTCTTTTGCGAATATTGATTATTTATGTAGGGAGAAAAATTCTGAGTCAGTTTAATTATTCGACCTGTAAATTTCAAAGTGTTTGATTCAATAATTACCAAGGTGCATTTTTTGTTTTTATTATATTTAAGACTTCCATCGACAGAGCTCCGATAGCCTATTGGCTAGACCGTTGGGTTTCAAGCGCGTGGTACTGGGTTCGAGTCCCGGCCGGAACGCAAATCTTCCATGTATATATTTCTCTTCTAATTTGAAGATTCTTTTTTTTTTTTCAATTTCTTTCTTTTGCAAATATGGATTATTTATGTACGGAAGAAAATTCTGAGTCAGTTTAATCATTCGACCTTTAGATTTCAAAGATTTTAGATCAATAATTACTAAGGTGCATTTTTTGTTTTTATTATAATTAAGACACCGATCAACAGAGATCCGATAATATATTGGCGAGAGCGTTGGGCTTCCATGAGTGTTGCCCTGGGTTCAAATCCCAGCCGGAAAGGAAATCTTAAATGCAAATATTTTTTTCTAATTTTATAATTCTTTTTTTTTTTATTTTTCCCTTTTGCGAAGTCAGTCAGTCAGTCTGACAGTCAATCAGTCAAGCACTCAGTCATTCAGTCTCAGTCAGTCAGTCCAGTCAGTCAGTCACTCAGTCAGTCAGTTAGTCCTTCAGCCAGTCAGTCAAGCAGTCAGTCATTTAGTCTCAGTCAGTCAGTCATTCAGTCAGTCAGTCAGTCAGGCAGTCAGTCAGTCAGTCAGTCGGTCAGTCCTGTGCAGTCAGTTAGTCACTAAAGCAGTCAGTCAGTCTCAGTCAGTCAGTCAGTCAGTCAGTCCAGTCCAGTCTCAGTCAGTCAGTCAGTCAGTCTCGGTCAGTCAGTCAGTCAGTCATTCAGTCAGTCAGTCAGTCAGGCAGTCAGTCAGTCGGTCAGCCTTATTCAGTCAGTCAGTCAGTCAGTCAGTCAGTCAGCCTTATTCAGTCAGTCTGTCAGTCATCCTTATTCAGTCAGTCTGTCAGTCAGTCAGTCGGTCAGTCCTGTCCAGTCAGTTAGTCAGTCAAGCAGTCAGTCAGGTAGTCAAGCAGTCAGTCAGTCAGTGTCAGTCAGTCATTTAGTCATTCAGTCAGTCAGTGAAATATCCAGTCAGAGAGTCAAGCAGTCAGTCAGTCAGTCTCAGTCAGTCAGTTAGTCAGTCAGTCAGTCAGTCAGTCCAGCCTCAGTCAGTCAGGCAGTTAGTCAGTCAGTCTCGGTCAGTCAGTGAGTCAGTCAGTCAGTATCAGTCAGTCAGTGAGTCAGTCTGTCAGTCAGGCAGTATCAGTCAGGCAGTAAGACTCCGCTCGACAGAACTCCGATAGCCTAATGGCTAGACCGCTGGTCTTCCAAGCGAGTGGCCTGGGTTCGAGTCCCAGCCGGAGCGAATATCTTCAATGTATATATTTCTTTTCTAATTTGAAAATTCTTTTTTTTTTTCAATTTCTTTCCTTTGCAATTATTGATTATTTATGTAGGGAAGAAAATTCTGAGTCAGTTTAATTTTTCGACACGAAGATTTCAAAGTGTTTAAATAAACAATTACCAAGGTGCATTTTTTGTTTTTATTATATTTAAAACTCCCACCGACAGAGCTCCCATAGACTAATGGCTAGAGTGTTAGGCTTCCGAGCGAGTGGCCCTGGGTTCGAGTCCCAGCCTGAACGAAAATCTTCAATGTATACTTTTAGTTTCTAATTTGAAATTTCTTCTTCTTTTTTTTTTAATTTTTCTCTTTTGCGAATATTGATTATTTATGTAGGGAGAAAAATTCTGAGTCAGTTTAATTATTCGACCTGTAAATTTCAAAGTGTTTGAATCAATAATTACCAAGGTGCATTTTTTGTTTTTATTATATTTAAGACTTCCATCGACAGAGCTCCGATAGCGTAATGGCTAGACCGTTGGGTTCCTAGCGCGTGGTACTGGGTTCGAGTCCCGGCCGGAAAGGAAATCTTAAATGCAAATATGTTTTTCTAATTTTATAATTCTTTTTTTTTTATTTTTCCCTTTTGCGAAGTCAGTCAGTCAGTCTGACAGTCAATCAGTCAAGCACTCAGTCATTCAGTCTCAGTCAGTCAGTCCAGTCAGTCGGTCACTCAGTCAGTCAGTTAGTCCTTCAGCCAGTCAGTCAAGCAGTCAGTCATTTAGTCTCAGTCAGTCAGTCATTCAGTCAGTCAGTCAGTCAGGCAGTCAGTCAGTCGGTCAGTCCTGTGCAGTCAGTTAGTCACTAAAGCAGTCAGTCAGTCTCAGTCAGTCAGTCAGTCAGTCAGTCCAGTCCAGTCTCAGTCAGTCAGTCAGTCAGTCTCGGTCAGTCAGTCAGTCAGTCAGGCAGTCAGTCAGTCGGTCAGCCTTATTCAGTCAGTCTGTCAGTCAGACAGTCAGTCAGCCTTATTCAGTCAGTCTTTCAGTCATCCTTATTCAGTCAGTCTGTCAGTCAGTCAGTCGGTCAGTCCTGTCCAGTCAGTTAGTCAGTCAAGCAGTCTGTCAGGTAGTCAAGCAGTCAGTCAGTCAGTGTCAGTCAGTCATTTAGTCATTCATTCAGTCAGTGAAATAGCCAGTCAGAGAGTCAAGCAGTCAGTCAGTCAGTCTCAGTCTGTCAGTTAGTCAGTCAGTCAGTCAGTCAGTCAGTCAGTCCAGTCTCAGTCAGTCAGGCAGTTAGTCAGTCAGTGTCGGTCAGTCAGTGAGTCAGTCCAGTCTCAGTCAGTCAGGCAGTTAGTCAGTCAGTCTCGGTCAGTCAGTGAGTCAGTCAGTCAGTATCAGTCAGTCAGTGAGTCAGTCTGTCAGTCAGGCAGTATCAGTCAGGCAGTAAGACTCCGCTCGACAGAACTCCGATAGCCTAATGGCTAGACCGCTGGTCTTCCAAGCGAGTGGCCTGGGTTCGAGTCCCAGCCGGAGCGAATATCTTCAATGTATATATTTCTTTTCTAATTTGAAAATTCTTTTTTTTTTCAATTTCTTTCCTTTGCAAATATTGATTATTTATGTAGGGAAGAAAATTCTGAGTCAGTTTAGTTTTTCGACACGAAGATTTCAAAGTGTTTAAATAAACAATTACCATGGTGCATTTTTTGTTTTTATTATATTTAAAACTCCCACCGACAGAGCTCCCATAGACTAATGGCTAGAGTGTTAGGCTTCCAAGCGAGTGGCCCCTGGGTTCGAGTCCCAGCCTGAACGAAAATCTTCAATGTATACTTTTAGTTTCTAATTTGAAATTTCTTCTTCTTTTTTTTTAAATTTTTCTCTTTTGCGAATATTGATTATTTATGTAGGGAGAAAAATTCTGAGTCAGTTTAATTATTCGACCTGTAAATTTCAAAGTGTTTGATTCAATAATTACCAAGGTGCATTTTTTGTTTTTATTATATTTAAGACTTCCATCGACAGAGCTCCGATAGCCTAATGGCTAGACCGTTGGGTTTCAAGCGCGTGGTACTGGGTTCGAGTCCCGGCCGGAACGAAAATCTTCCATGTATATATTTCTCTTCTAATTTGAAGATTCTTTTTTTTTTCAATTTCTTTCTTTTGCAAATATGGATTATTTATGTACGGAAGAAAATTCTGAGTCAGTTTAATCATTCGACCTTTAGATTTCAAAGATTTTAGATCAATAATTACTAAGGTGCATTTTTTGTTTTTATTATAATTAAGACACCGATCAACAGAGATCCGATAATATATTGGCGAGAGCGTTGGGCTTCCATGAGTGTTGCCCTGGGTTCAAATCCCAGCCGGAAAGGAAATCTTAAATGCAAATATTTTTTTCTAATTTTATAATTCTTTTTTTTATTTTTCCCTTTTGCGAAGTCAGTCAGTCAGTCTGACAGTCAATCAGTCAAGCACTCAGTCATTCAGTCTCAGTCAGTCAGTCCAGTCAGTCAGTCACTCAGTCAGTCAGTTAGTCCTTCAGCCAGTCAGTCAAGCAGTCAGTCATTTAGTCTCAGTCAGTCAGTCATTCAGTCAGTCAGTCAGTCAGGCAGTCAGTCAGTCAGTCAGTCGGTCAGTCCTGTGCAGTCAGTTAGTCACTAAAGCAGTCAGTCAGTCTCAGTCAGTCAGTCAGTCAGTCAGTCCAGTCCAGTCTCAGTCAGTCAGTCAGTCAGTCTCGGTCAGTCAGTCAGTCAGTCATTCAGTCAGTCAGTCAGTCAGGCAGTCAGTCAGTCGGTCAGCCTTATTCAGTCAGTCTGTCAGTCAGTCAGTCAGTCAGCCTTATTCAGTCAGTCTGTCAGTCATCCTTATTCAGTCAGTCTGTCAGTCAGTCAGTCGGTCAGTCCTGTCCAGTCAGTTAGTCAGTCAAGCAGTCAGTCAGGTAGTCAAGCAGTCAGTCAGTCAGTGTCAGTCAGTCATTTAGTCATTCAGTCAGTCAGTGAAATAGCCAGTCAGAGAGTCAAGCAGTCAGTCAGTCAGTCTCAGTCAGTCAGTTAGTCAGTCAGTCAGTCAGTCAGTCAGTCAGTCCAGTCTCAGTCAGTCAGGCAGTTAGTCAGTCAGTCTCGGTCAGTCAGGCAGTTAGTCAGTCAGTCTCGGTCAGTCAGTGAGTCAGTCAGTCAGTATCAGTCAGTCAGTGAGTCAGTCTGTCAGTCAGGCAGTATCAGTCAGGCAGTAAGACTCCGCTCGACAGAACTCCGATAGCCTAATGGCTAGACCGCTGGTCTTCCAAGCGAGTGGCCTGGGTTCGAGTCCCAGCCGGAGCGAATATCTTCAATGTATATATTTCTTTTCTAATTTGAAAATTCTTTTTTTTTTTCAATTTCTTTCCTTTGCAATTATTGATTATTTATGTAGGGAAGAAAATTCTGAGTCAGTTTAATTTTTCGACACGAAGATTTCAAAGTGTTTAAATAAACAATTACCAAGGTGCATTTTTTGTTTTTATTATATTTAAAACTCCCACCGACAGAGCTCCCATAGACTAATGGCGAGAGTGTTAGGCTTCCGAGCGAGTGGCCCTGGGTTCGAGTCCCAGCCTGAACGAAAATCTTCAATGTATACTTTTAGTTTCTAATTTGAAATTTCTTCTTCTTTTTTTTTTAATTTTTCTCTTTTGCGAATATTGATTATTTATGTAGGGAGAAAAATTCTGAGTCAGTTTAATTATTCGACCTGTAAATTTCAAAGTGTTTGAATCAATAATTACCAAGGTGCATTTTTTGTTTTTATTATATTTAAGACTTCCATCGACAGAGCTCCGATAGCCTAATGGCTAGACCGTTGGGTTCCAAGCGCGTGGTACTGGGTTCGAGTCCCGGCCGGAACGAAAATCTTCCATGTATATATTTCTCTTCTAATTTGAAGATTCTTTTTTTTTTCAATTTCTTTCTTTTGCAAATATGGATTATTTATGTACGGAAGAAAATTCTGAGTCAGTTTAATCATTCGACCTTTAGATTTCAAAGATTTTAGATCAATAATTACTAAGGTGTATTATTTGTTTTTATTATAATTAAGACACCGATCAACAGAGATCCGATAGTATATTGGCGAGAGCGTTGGGCTTCCATGAGTGTCGCCCTGGGTTCAAATCCCAGCCGGAAAGGAAATCTTAAGTGCAAATATTTTTTTCTAATTTTGTAATTCTTTTTTTTTATTTTTCCCTTTTGCGAAGTCAGTCAGTCAGTCTGACAGTCAATCAGTCAAGCACTCAGTCATTCAGTCTCAGTCAGTCAGTCCAGTCGGTCAGTCACTCAGTCAGTCAGTTAGTCCTTCAGCCAGTCAGTCAAGCAGTCAGTCAGTCATTCAGTCAGTCAGTCATTCAGTCAGTCAGTCAGTCAGGCAGTCAGTCAGTCAGTCAGTCGGTCAGTCCTGTGCAGTCAGTTAGTCACTAAAGCAGTCAGTCAGTCTCAGTCAGTCAGTCAGTCACTCCAGTCCAGTCTCAGTCAGTCAGTCAGTCAGTCTCGGTCAGTCAGTCAGTCAGTCATTAAGTCAGTCAGTCAGTCAGGCAGTCAGTCAGTCGGTCAGCCTTATTCAGTCAGTCTGTCAGTCAGTCAGTCAGTCAGCCTTATTCAGTCAGTCTGTCAGTCATCCTTATTCAGTCAGTCTGTCAGTCAGTCAGTCGGTCAGTCCTGTCCAGTCAGTTAGTCAGTCAAGCAGTCAGTCAGGTAGTCAAGCAGTCAGTCAGTCAGTGTCAGTCAGTCATTTAGTCATTCAGTCAGTCAGTGAAATAGCCAGTCAGAGAGTCAAGCAGTCAGTCAGTCAGTCTCAGTCAGTCAGTTAGTCAGTCAGTCAGTCAGTCAGTCAGTCAGTCCAGTCTCAGTCAGTCAGGCAGTTAGTCAGTCAGTCTCGGCCAGTCAGTGAGTCAGTCAGTCAGTATCAGTGAGTCAGTCTGTCAGTCAGGCAGTATCAGTCAGGCAAAAAGACTCCGCTCGACAGAACTCCGATAGCCTAATGGCTAGCCCGCTGGTCTTCCAAGCGAGTGGCCTGGGTTCGAGTCCCAGCCGGAGCGAATATCTTCAATGTATATATTTCTTTTCTAATTTGAAAATTCTTTTTTTTTTTCAATTTCTTTCCTTTGCAATTATTGATTATTTATGTAGGGAAGAAAATTCTGAGTCAGTTTAATTTTTCGACACGAAGATTTCAAAGTGTTTAAATAAACAATTACCAAGGTGCATTTTTTGTTTTTATTATATTTAAAACTCCTACCGACAGAGCTCCCATAGACTAATGGCTAGAGTGTTAGGCTTCCAAGCGAGTGGCCCTGGGTTCGAGTCCCAGCCTGAACGAAAATCTTCAATGTATACTTTTAGTTTCTAATTTGAAATTTCTTCTTCTTTTTTTTTTAATTTTTCTCTTTTGCGAATATTGATTATTTATGTAGGGAGAAAAATTCTGAGTCAGTTTAATTATTCGACCTGTAAATTTCAAAGTGTTTGAATCAATAATTACCAAGGTGCATTTTTAGTTTTTATTATATTTAAGACTTCCATCGACAGAGCTCCGATAGCCTAATGGCTAGACCGTTGGGTTCCAAGCGCGTGGTACTGGGTTCGAGTCCCGGCCGGAACGAAAATCTTCCATGTATATATTTCTCTTCTAATTTGAAGATTCTTTTTTTTTTCAATTTCTTTCTTTTGCAAATATGGATTATTTATGTACGGAAGAAAATTCTGAGTCAGTTTAATCATTCGACCTTTAGATTTCAAAGATTTTAGATCAATAATTACTAAGGTGCATTTTTTGTTTTTATTATAATTAAGACACCGCTCAACAGAGATCCGATAGTATATTGGCGAGAGCGTTGGGCTTCCATGAGTGTCGCCCTGGGTTCAAATCCCAGCCGGAATGGAAATCTTAAATGCAAATATTTTTTTCTAATTTTATAATTCTTTTTTTTTTATTTTTCCCTTTTGCGAAGTCAGTCAGTCAGTCTGACAGTCAATCAGTCAAGCACTCAGTCATTTAGTCTCAGTCAGTCAGTCCAGTCACTCAGTCACTCAGTCAGTCAGTTAGTCCTTCAGCCAGTCAGTCAAGCAGTCAGTCATTTAGTCTCAGCCAGTCAGTCATTCAGTCAGTCAGTCAGTCAGGCAGTCAGTCAGTCAGTCAGTCGGTCAGTCCTGTGCAGTCAGTTAGTCACTAAAGCAGTCAGTCAGTCTCAGTCAGTCAGTCAGTCAGTCAGTCCAGTCCAGTCTCAGTCAGTCAGTCAGTCAGTCTCGGTCAGTCAGTCAGTCAGTCATTCAGTCAGTCTGTCAGTCAGGCAGTCAGTCAGTCGGTCAGCCTTATTCAGTCAGTCTGTCAGTCAGTCAGTCTGTCAGTCATCCTTATTCAGTCAGTCTGTCAGTCAGTCAGTCGGTCAGTCCTGTCCAGTCAGTTAGTCAGTCAAGCAGTCAGTCAGGTAGTAGAGCAGTCAGTCAGTCAGTGTCAGTCAGTCATTTAGTCATTCAGTCAGTCAGTGAAATAGCCAGTCAGAGAGTCAAGCAGTCAGTCAGTCAGTCTCAGTCAGTCAGTTAGTCAGTCAGTCAGTCAGTCAGTCAGTCAGTCCAGTCTCAGTCAGTCAGGCAGTTAGTCAGTCAGTCTCGGTCAGTCAGTGAGTCAGTCAGTCAGTATCAGTCAGTCAGTGAGTCAGTTTGTCAGTCAGGCAGTATCAGTCAGGCAGTAAGACTCCGCTCGACAGAACTCCGATAGCCTAATGGCTAGACCGCTGGTCTTCCAAGCGAGTGGCCTGGGTTCGAGTCCCAGCCGGAGCGAATATCTTCAATGTATATATTTCTTTTCTAATTTGAAAATTCTTTTTTTTTTCAATTTCTTTCCTTTGCAATTATTGATTATTTATGTAGGGAAGAAAATTCTGAGTCAGTTTAATTTTTCAAAACGAAGATTTCAAAGTGTTTAAATAAACAATTACCAAGGTGCATTTTTTGTTTTTATTATATTTAAAACTCCCACCGACAGAGCTCCCATAGACTAATGGCTAGAGTGTTAGGCTTCCAAGCGAGTGGCCCTGGGTTCGAGTCCCAGCCTGAACGAAAATCTTCAATGTATACTTTTAGTTTCTAATTTGAAATTACTTCTTCTTTTTTTCTAATTTTTCTCTTTTGCGAATATTGATTATTTATGTAGGGAGAAAAATTCTGAGTCAGTTTAATTATTTGACCTGTAAATTTCAAAGTGTTTGAATCAATAATTACCAAGGTGCATTTTTAGTTTTTATTATATTTAAGACTTCCATCGACAGAGCTCCGATAGCCTAATGGCTAGACCGTTGGGTTCCAAGCGCGTGGTACTGGGTTCGAGTCCCGGCCGGAACGGAAATCTTCCATGTATATATTTCTCTTCTAATTTGAAGATTCTTTTTTTTTCAATTTCTTTCTTTTGCAAATATGGATTATTTATGTACGGAAGAAAATTCTGAGTCAGTTTAATCATTCGACCATTAGATTTCAAAGATTTTAGATCAATAATTACTAAGGTGCATTTTTTGTTTTTATTATAATTAAGACACCGATCAACAGAGATCCGATAGTATATTGGCGAGAGCGTTGGGCTTCCATGAGTGTCGCCCTGGGTTCAAATCCCAGCCGGAAAGGAAATCTTAAATGCAAATATTTTTTTCTAATTTTATAATTCTTTTTTTTTTATTTTTCCCTTTTGCGAAGTCAGTCAGTCAGTCTGACAGTCAATCAGTCAAGCACTCAGTCATTCAGTCTCAGTCAGTCAGTCCAGTCAGTCAGTCACTCAGTCAGTCAGTTAGTCCTTCAGCCAGTCAGTCAAGCAGTCAGTCATTTAGTCTCAGTCAGTCAGTCATTCAGTCAGTCAGTCAGTCAGGCAGTCAGTCAGTCAGTCAGTCGGTCAGTCCTGTGCAGTCAGTTAGTCACTAAAGCAGTCAGTCAGTCTCAGTCAGTCAGTCAGTCAGTCAGTCCAGTCCAGTCGGTCAGTCGGTCAGTCGGTCAGTCGGTCAGTCCTGTGCAGTCAGTTAGTCACTAAAGCAGTCAGTCAGTCTCAGTCAGTCAGTCAGTCAGTCAGTCCAGTCCAGTCTCAGTCAGTCAGTCAGTCAGTCTCGGTCAGTCAGTCAGTCAGTCATTAAGTCAGTCAGTCAGTCAGGCAGTCAGTCAGTCGGTCAGCCTTATTCAGTCAGTCTGTCAGTCAGTCAGTCAGTCAGCCTTATTCAGTCAGTCTGTCTGTCATCCTTATTCAGTCAGTCTGTCAGTCAGTCAGTCGGTCAGTCCTGTCCAGTCAGTTAGTCAGTCAAGCAGTCAGTCAGGTAGTCAAGCAGTCAGTCAGTCAGTGTCAGTCAGTCATTTAGTCATACAGTCAGTCAGTGAAATAGCCAGTCAGAGAGTCAAGCAGTCAGTCAGTCAGTCTCAGTCAGTCAGTTAGTCAGTCAGTCAGTCAGTCAGTCAGTCAGTCCAGTCTCAGTCAGTCAGGCAGTTAGTCAGTCAGTCTCGGTCAGTCAGTGAGTCAGTCCAGTCTCAGTCAGTGAGTCAGTGAGTCAGTCTGTCAGTCAGGCAGTATCAGTCAGGCAGTAAGACTCCGCGCGACAGAACTCCGATAGCCTAATGGCTAGACCGCTAGTCTTCCAAGCGAGTGGCCTCGGTTCGAGTCCCAGCCGGAGCGAATATTTTCAATGTATATATTTCTTTTCTAATTTGAAAATTCTTTTTTTTTCAATTTCTTTCCTTTGAAATTATTATTGATTATTTATGTAGGGAGAAAAATTCTGAGTCAGTTTAATTATTCGACCTGTAAATTTCAAAGTGTTTGAATCAATAATTACCAAGGTGCATTTTTAGTTTTTATTATATTTAAGACTTCCATCGGCAGAGCTCCGATAGCCTAATGGCTAGACCGTTGGGTTCCAAGCGCGTGGTACTGGGTTCGAGTCCCGGCCGGAACGAAAACCTTCCATGTATATATTTCTCTTCTAATTTGAAGATTCTTTTTTTTTTCAATTTCTTTCTTTTGCAAATATGGATTATTTATGTACGGAAGAAAATTCTGAGTCAGTTTAATCATTCGACCTTTAGATTTCAAAGATTTTAGATCAATAATTACTAAGGTGCATTTTTTGTTTTTATTATAATTAAGACACCGATCAACAGAGATCCGATAGTATATTGGCGAGAGCGTTAGGCTTCCATGAGTGTCGCCCTGGGTTCAAATCCTAGCCGGAAAGGAAATCTTAAATGCAAATATTTTTTTCTAATTTTTTAACTCTTTTTTTTTATTTTTCCCTTTTGCGAAGTCAGTCAGTCAGTCTGACAGTCAATCAGTCAAGCACTCATTCATTCAGTCTCAGTCAGTCAGTCCAGTCACTCAGTCACTCAGTCAGTCAGTTAGTCCTTCAGCCAGTCAGTCAAGCAGTCAGTCATTTAGTCTCAGCCAGTCAGTCATTCAGGCAGTCAGTCAGTCAGTCAGTCGGTCAGTCCTGTGCAGTCAGTTAGTCACTAAAGCAGTCAGTCAGTCAGTCCAGTCCAGTCTCAGTCAGTCAGTCAGTCAGTCTCGGTCAGTCAGTCAGTCAGTCATTCAGTCAGTCTGTCAGTCAGGCAGTCAGTCAGTCGGTCAGCCTTATTCAGTCAGTCTGTCAGTCAGTCAGTCTGTCAGTCATCCTTATTCAGTCAGTCTGTCAGTCAGTCAGTCGGTCAGTCCTGTCCAGTCAGTTAGTCAGTCAAGCAGTCAGTCAGGTAGTCAAGCAGTCAGTCAGTCAGTGTCAGTCAGTCATTTAGTCATTCAGTCAGTCAGTGAAATAGCCAGTCAGAGAGTCAAGCAGTCAGTCAGTCAGTCTCAGTCAGTCAGTTAGTCAGTCAGTCAGTCAGTCAGTCAGTCAGTCCAGTCTCAGTCAGTCAGGCAGTTAGTCAGTCAGTCTCGGTCAGTCAGTGAGTCAGTCCAGTCTCAGTCAGTCAGTCAGTGAGTCAGTCTGTCAGTCAGGCAATATCAGTCAGGCAGTAAGACTCCGCTCGACAGAACTCCGATAGCCTAATGGCTAGACCGCTGGTCTTCCAAGCGAGTGGCTTGGGTTCGAGTCCCAGCCGGAGCGAATATCTTCAATGTATATATTTCTTTTCTAATTTGAAAATTCTTTTTTTTTCAATTTCTTTCCTTTGCAATTATTGATTATTTATGTAGGGAAGAAAATTCTGAGTCAGTTTAATTTTTCGACACGAAGATTTCAAAGTGTTTAAATAAACAATTACCAAGGTGCATTTTTTGTTTTTATTATATTTAAAACTCCCACCGACAGAGCTCCCATAGACTAATGGCTAGAGTCTTAGGCTTCCAAGCGAGTGGCCCTGGGTTCGAGTCCCAGCCTGGACGAAAATCTTCAATGTATACTTTTAGTTTCTAATTTGAAATTTCTTCTTCTTTTTTTTTTTAATTTTTCTCTTTTGCGAATATTGATTATTTATGTAGGGAGAAAAATTCTGAGTCAGTTTAATTATTCGACCTATAAATTTCAAAGTGTTTGAATCAATAATTACCAAGGTGCATTTTTTGTTTTTATTATATTTAAGACTTCCATCGACAGAGCTCCGATAGCCTAATGGCTAGACCGTTGGGTTCCTAGCGCGTGGTACTGGGTTCGAGTCCCGGCCGGAACGAAAATCTTCCATGTATATATTTCTCTTCTAATTTGAAGATTCTTTTTTTTTCAATTTCTTTCTTTTGCAAATATGGATTATTTATGTACGGAAGAAAATTCTGAGTCAGTTTAATCATTCGACCATTAGATTTCAAAGATTTTAGATCAATAATTACTAAGGTGCATTTTTTGTTTTTATTATAATTAAGACACCGATCAACAGAGATCCGATAGTATATTGGCGAGAGCGTTGGGCTTCCATGAGTGTCGCCCTGGGTTCAAATCCCAGCCGGAAAGGAAATCTTAAATGCAAATATTTTTTTCTAATTTTATAATTCTTTTTTTTTTATTTTTCCCTTTTGCGAAGTCAGTCAGTCAGTCTGACAGTCAATCAGTCAAGCACTCAGTCATTCAGTCTCAGTCAGTCAGTCCAGTCAGTCAGTCACTCAGTCAGTCAGTTAGTCCTTCAGCCAGTCAGTCAAGCAGTCAGTCATTTAGTCTCAGTCAGTCAGTCATTCAGTCAGTCAGTCAGTCAGGCAGTCAGTCAGTCAGTCAGTCGGTCAGTCCTGTGCAGTCAGTTAGTCACTAAAGCAGTCAGTCAGTCTCAGTCAGTCAGTCAGTCAGTCAGTCCAGTCCAGTCGGTCAGTCGGTCAGTCGGTCAGTCGGTCAGTCCTGTGCAGTCAGTTAGTCACTAAAGCAGTCAGTCAGTCTCAGTCAGTCAGTCAGTCAGTCAGTCCAGTCCAGTCTCAGTCAGTCAGTCAGTCAGTCTCGGTCAGTCAGTCAGTCAGTCATTAAGTCAGTCAGTCAGTCAGGCAGTCAGTCAGTCGGTCAGCCTTATTCAGTCAGTCTGTCAGTCAGTCAGTCAGTCAGCCTTATTCAGTCAGTCTGTCTGTCATCCTTATTCAGTCAGTCTGTCAGTCAGTCAGTCGGTCAGTCCTGTCCAGTCAGTTAGTCAGTCAAGCAGTCAGTCAGGTAGTCAAGCAGTCAGTCAGTCAGTGTCAGTCAGTCATTTAGTCATACAGTCAGTCAGTGAAATAGCCAGTCAGAGAGTCAAGCAGTCAGTCAGTCAGTCTCAGTCAGTCAGTTAGTCAGTCAGTCAGTCAGTCAGTCAGTCAGTCCAGTCTCAGTCAGTCAGGCAGTTAGTCAGTCAGTCTCGGTCAGTCAGTGAGTCAGTCCAGTCTCAGTCAGTGAGTCAGTGAGTCAGTCTGTCAGTCAGGCAGTATCAGTCAGGCAGTAAGACTCCGCGCGACAGAACTCCGATAGCCTAATGGCTAGACCGCTAGTCTTCCAAGCGAGTGGCCTCGGTTCGAGTCCCAGCCGGAGCGAATATTTTCAATGTATATATTTCTTTTCTAATTTGAAAATTCTTTTTTTTTCAATTTCTTTCCTTTGAAATTATTATTGATTATTTATGTAGGGAGAAAAATTCTGAGTCAGTTTAATTATTCGACCTGTAAATTTCAAAGTGTTTGAATCAATAATTACCAAGGTGCATTTTTAGTTTTTATTATATTTAAGACTTCCATCGGCAGAGCTCCGATAGCCTAATGGCTAGACCGTTGGGTTCCAAGCGCGTGGTACTGGGTTCGAGTCCCGGCCGGAACGAAAACCTTCCATGTATATATTTCTCTTCTAATTTGAAGATTCTTTTTTTTTTCAATTTCTTTCTTTTGCAAATATGGATTATTTATGTACGGAAGAAAATTCTGAGTCAGTTTAATCATTCGACCTTTAGATTTCAAAGATTTTAGATCAATAATTACTAAGGTGCATTTTTTGTTTTTATTATAATTAAGACACCGATCAACAGAGATCCGATAGTATATTGGCGAGAGCGTTAGGCTTCCATGAGTGTCGCCCTGGGTTCAAATCCTAGCCGGAAAGGAAATCTTAAATGCAAATATTTTTTTCTAATTTTTTAACTCTTTTTTTTTATTTTTCCCTTTTGCGAAGTCAGTCAGTCAGTCTGACAGTCAATCAGTCAAGCACTCATTCATTCAGTCTCAGTCAGTCAGTCCAGTCACTCAGTCACTCAGTCAGTCAGTTAGTCCTTCAGCCAGTCAGTCAAGCAGTCAGTCATTTAGTCTCAGCCAGTCAGTCATTCAGGCAGTCAGTCAGTCAGTCAGTCGGTCAGTCCTGTGCAGTCAGTTAGTCACTAAAGCAGTCAGTCAGTCAGTCCAGTCCAGTCTCAGTCAGTCAGTCAGTCAGTCTCGGTCAGTCAGTCAGTCAGTCATTCAGTCAGTCTGTCAGTCAGGCAGTCAGTCAGTCGGTCAGCCTTATTCAGTCAGTCTGTCAGTCAGTCAGTCTGTCAGTCATCCTTATTCAGTCAGTCTGTCAGTCAGTCAGTCGGTCAGTCCTGTCCAGTCAGTTAGTCAGTCAAGCAGTCAGTCAGGTAGTCAAGCAGTCAGTCAGTCAGTGTCAGTCAGTCATTTAGTCATTCAGTCAGTCAGTGAAATAGCCAGTCAGAGAGTCAAGCAGTCAGTCAGTCAGTCTCAGTCAGTCAGTTAGTCAGTCAGTCAGTCAGTCAGTCAGTCAGTCCAGTCTCAGTCAGTCAGGCAGTTAGTCAGTCAGTCTCGGTCAGTCAGTGAGTCAGTCCAGTCTCAGTCAGTCAGTCAGTGAGTCAGTCTGTCAGTCAGGCAATATCAGTCAGGCAGTAAGACTCCGCTCGACAGAACTCCGATAGCCTAATGGCTAGACCGCTGGTCTTCCAAGCGAGTGGCTTGGGTTCGAGTCCCAGCCGGAGCGAATATCTTCAATGTATATATTTCTTTTCTAATTTGAAAATTCTTTTTTTTTCAATTTCTTTCCTTTGCAATTATTGATTATTTATGTAGGGAAGAAAATTCTGAGTCAGTTTAATTTTTCGACACGAAGATTTCAAAGTGTTTAAATAAACAATTACCAAGGTGCATTTTTTGTTTTTATTATATTTAAAACTCCCACCGACAGAGCTCCCATAGACTAATGGCTAGAGTCTTAGGCTTCCAAGCGAGTGGCCCTGGGTTCGAGTCCCAGCCTGGACGAAAATCTTCAATGTATACTTTTAGTTTCTAATTTGAAATTTCTTCTTCTTTTTTTTTTTAATTTTTCTCTTTTGCGAATATTGATTATTTATGTAGGGAGAAAAATTCTGAGTCAGTTTAATTATTCGACCTATAAATTTCAAAGTGTTTGAATCAATAATTACCAAGGTGCATTTTTTGTTTTTATTATATTTAAGACTTCCATCGACAGAGCTCCGATAGCCTAATGGCTAGACCGTTGGGTTCCTAGCGCGTGGTACTGGGTTCGAGTCCCGGCCGGAACGAAAATCTTCCATGTATATATTTCTCTTCTAATTTGAAGATTCTTTTTTTTTTCAATTTCTTTCTTTTGCAAATATGGATTATTTATGTACGGAAGAAAATTCTGAGTCAGTTTAATCATTCGACCTTTAGATTTCAAAGATTTTAGATCAATAATTACTAAGGTGCATTTTTTGTTTTTATTATAATTAAGACACCGATCAACAGAGATCCGATAGTATATTGGCGAGAGCGTTGGGCTTCCATGAGTGTCGCCCTGGGTTCAAATCCCAGCCGGAATGGAAATCTTAAATGCAAATATTTTTTTTCTAATTTTATAATTCTTCTTTTTTTATTTTTCCCTTTTGCGAAGTCAGTCAGTCAGTCTGACAGTCAATCAGTCAAGCACTCAGTCATTCAGTCTCAGTCAGTCAGTCCAGTCACTCAGTCACTCAGTCAGTCAGTTAGTCCTTCAGCCAGTCAGTCAAGCAGTCAGTCATTTAGTCTCAGCCAGTCAGTCATTCAGGCAGTCAGTCAGTCAGTCAGTCGGTCAGTCCTGTGCAGTCAGTTAGTCACTAAAGCAGTCAGTCAGTCAGTCCAGTCCAGTCTCAGTCAGTCAGTCAGTCAGTCTCGGTCAGTCAGTCAGTCAGTCATTCAGTCAGTCTGTCAGTCAGGCAGTCAGTCAGTCGGTCAGCCTTATTCAGTCAGTCTGTCAGTCAGTCAGTCTGTCAGTCATCCTTATTCAGTCAGTCTGTCAGTCAGTCAGTCGGTCAGTCCTGTCCAGTCAGTTAGTCAGTCAAGCAGTCAGTCAGGTAGTCAAGCAGTCAGTCAGTCAGTGTCAGTCAGTCATTTAGTCATTCAGTCAGTCAGTGAAATAGCCAGTCAGAGAGTCAAGCAGTCAGTCAGTCAGTCTCAGTCAGTCAGTTAGTCAGTCAGTCAGTCAGTCAGTCAGTCAGTCCAGTCTCAGTCAGTCAGGCAGTTAGTCAGTCAGTCTCGGTCAGTCAGTGAGTCAGTCAGTCAGTATCAGTCAGTCAGTGAGTCAGTCTGTCAGTCAGGCAGTATCAGTCAGGCAGTAAGACTCCGCTCGACAGAACTGCGATAGCCTAATGGCTAGACCTCTGGTCTTCCAAGCGAGTGGCCTGGGTTCGAGTCCCAGCCGGAGCGAATATCTTCAATGTATATATGTCTTTTCTAATTTGAAAATTCTTTTTTTTTTCAATTTCTTTCCTTTGCAATTATTGATTATTTATGTAGGGAAGAAAATTCTGAGTCAGTTTAATTTTTCGACACGAAGATTTCAAAGTGTTTAAATAAACAATTACCAAGGTGCATTTTTTGTTTTTATTATATTTAAAACTCCCACCGACAGAGCTCCCATAGACTAATGGCTAGAGTGTTAGGCTTCCAAGCGAGTGGCCCTGGGTTCGAGTCCCAGCCTGAACGAAAATCTTCAATGTATACTTTTAGTTTCTAATTTGAAATTTCTTCTTCTTTTTTTTAAATTTTTCTCTTTTGCGAATATTGATTATTTATGTAGGGAGAAAAATTCTGAGTCAGTTTAATTATTCGACCTGTAAATTTCAAAGTGTTTGAATCAATAATTACCAAGGTGCATTTTTTGTTTTTAATATATTTAAGACTTCCATCGACAGAGCTCCGATAGCCTAATGGCTAGACCGTTGGGTTCCTAGCGCGTGGTACTGGGTTCGAGTCCCGGCCGGAAAGGAAATCTTAAATGCAAATATTTTTTTATAATTCTTTTTTTTTTATTTTTCCCTTTTGCGAAGTCAGTCAGTCAGTCTGACAGTCAATCAGTCAAGCACTCAGTCATTCAGTCTCAGTCAGTCAGTCCAGTCAGTCAGTCACTCAGTCAGTCAGTTAGTCCTTCAGCCAGTCAGTCAAGCAGTCAGTCATTTAGTCTCAGTCAGTCAGTCATTCAGTCAGTCAGTCAGTCAGGCAGTCAGTCAGTCAGTCAGTCGGTCAGTCCTGTGCAGTCAGTTAGTCACTAAAGCAGTCAGTCAGTCTCAGTCAGTCAGTCAGTCAGTCAGTCCAGTCCAGTCTCAGTCAGTCAGTCAGTCAGTCTCTGTCAGTCAGTCAGTCAGTCATTCAGTCAGTCTGTCAGTCAGGCAGTCAGTCAGTCGGTCAGCCTTATTCAGTCAGTCTGTCAGTCAGTCAGTCAGCCTTATTCAGTCAGTCTGTCAGTCATCCTTATTCAGTCAGTCTGTCAGTCAGTCAGTCGGTCAGTCCTGTCCAGTCAGTTAGTCAGTCAAGCACTCAGTCAGGTAGTCAAGCAGTCAGTCAGTCAGTGTCAGTCAGTCATTTAGTCATTCAGTCAGTCAGTGAAATAGCCAGTCAGAGAGTCAAGCAGTCAGTCAGTCAGTCAGTTAGTCAGTCAGTCAGTCAGTCAGTCAGTCAGTCCAGGCTCAGTCAGTCAGGCAGTTAGTCAGTCAGTCTCGGTCAGTCAGTGAGTCAGTCAGTCAGTATCAGTCAGTCAGTGAGTCAGTCTGTCAGTCAGGCAGTATCAGTCAGGCAGTAAGACTCCGCTCGACAGAACTGCGATAGCCTAATGGCTAGACCGCTGGTCTTCCAAGCGAGTGGCCTGGGTTCGAGTCCCAGCCGGAGCGAATATCTTCAATGTATATATTTCTTTTCTAATTTGAAAATTCTTTTTTTTTCAATTTCTTTCCTTTGCAATTATTGATTATTTATGTAGGGAGAAAAATTCTGAGTCAGTTTAATTATTCGACCTGTAAATTTCAAAGTGTTTGAATCAATAATTACCAAGGTGCATTTTTTGTTTTTATTATATTTAAGACCTCCATCGACAGAGCTACGATAGCCTAATGGCTAGACCGTTGGGTTCCTAGCGCGTGGTACTGGGTTCGAGTCCCGGCCGGAAAGGAAATCTTAAATGCAAATATTTTTTTCTAATTTTATAATTCTTTTTTTTTTATTTTTCCCTTTTGCGAAGTCAGTCATTCAGTCTCAGTCAGTCAGTCCAGTCAGTCAGTCACTCAGTCAGTCAGTTAGTCCTTCAGCCAGTCAGTCAAGCAGTCAGTCATTTAGTCTCAGTCAGTCAGTCATTCAGTCAGTCAGTCAGTCAGGCAGTCAGTCAGTCAGTCAGTCAGTCAGGCAGGCAGTCAGTCAGTCAGTCAGTCGGTCAGTCCTGTGCAGTCAGTTAGTCACTAAAGCAGTCAGTCAGTCTCAGTCAGTCAGTCAGTCAGTCTCGGTCAGTCAGTCAGTCAGTCATTCAGTCAGTCAGTCAGTCAGGCAGTCAGTCAGTCTGTCAGCCTTATTCAGTCAGTCTGTCAGTCAGTCAGTCAGTCAGCCTTATTCAGTCAGTCTGTCAGTCATCCTTATTCAGTCAGTCTATCAGTCAGTCAGTCGGTCAGTCATGTCCAGTCAGTTAGTCAGTCAAGCAGTCAGTCAGGTAGTCAAGCAGTCAGTCAGTCAGTGTCAGTCAGTCATTTAGTCATACAGTCAGTCAGTGAAATAGCCAGTCAGAGAGTCAAGCAGTCAGTCAGTCAGTCTCAGTCAGTCAGTTAGTCAGTCAGTCAGTCAGTCAGTCAGTCAGTCCAGTCTCACTCAGTCAGGCAGTTAGTCAGTCAGTCTCGGTCAGTCAGTGAGTCAGTCAGTCAGTATCAGTCAGTCAGTCTCGGTCAGTCAGTGAGTCAGTCAGTCAGTATCAGTCAGTCAGTCTCGGTCAGTCAGTGAGTCAGTCAGTCAGTATCAGTCAGTCAGTGAGTCAGTCTGTCAGTCAGGCAGTATCAGTCAGGCAGTAAGACTCCGCTCGACAGAACTCCGATAGCCTAATGGCTAGACCGCTGGTCTTCCAAGCGAGTGGCCTGGGTTCGAGTCCCAGCCGGAGCGAATATCTTCAATGTATATATTTCTTTTCTAATTTGAAAATTCTTTTTTTTTTCAATTTCTTTCCTTTGCAATTATTGATTATTTATGTAGGGAAGAAAATTCTGAGTCAGTTTAATTTTTTGACACGAAGATTTCAAAGTGTTTAAATAAACAATTACCAAGGTGCATTTTTTGTTTTTATTATATTTAAAACTCCCACCGACAGAGCTCCCATAGACTAATGGCTAGAGTGTTAGGCTTCCAAGCGAGTGGCCCTGGGTTCGAGTGCCAGCCTGAACGAAAATCTTCAATGTATACTTTTAGTTTCTAATTTGAAATTTCTTCTTCTTTTTTTTTTAATTTTTTTCTTTTGCGAATATTGATTATTTATGTAGGGAGAAAAATTCTGAGTCAGTTTAATTATTCGACCTGTAAATTTCAAAGTGTTTGAATCAATAATTACCAAGGTGCATTTTTTGTTTTTATTATATTTAAGACTTCCATCGACAGAGCTCCGATAGCCTAATGGCTAGACCGTTGGGTTCCAAGCGCGTGGTACTGGGTTCGAGTCCCGGCTGGAACGAAAATCTTCCATGTATATATTTCTCTTCTAATTTGAAGATTCTTTTTTTTTTCAATTTCTTTCTTTTGCAAATATGGATTATTTATGTACGGAAGAAAATTCTGAGTCAGTTTAATCATTCGACCTTTAGATTTCAAAGATTTTAGATCAATAATTACTAAGGTGCATTTTTTGTTTTTATTATAATTAAGACACCGATCAACAGAAATCCGATAGTATATTGGCGAGAGCGTTGGGCTTCCATGAGTGTCGCCCTGGGTTCAAATCCCAGCCGGAAAGGAAATCTTAAATGCAAATAGTGTTTTCTAATTTTATAATTCTTTTTTTTTTATTTTTCCCTTTTGCGAAGTCAGTCAGTCAGTCTGACAGTCAATCAGTCAAGCACTCAGTCATTCAGTCTCAGTCAGTCAGTCCAGTCAGTCAGTCACTCAGTCAGTCAGTTAGTCCTTCAGCCAGTCAGTCAAGCAGTCAGTCATTTAGTCTCAGTCAGTCAGTCATTCAGTCAGTCAGTCAGTCAGGCAGTCAGTCAGTCAGTCAGTCGGTCAGTCCTGTGCAGTCAGTTAGTCACTAAAGCAGTCAGTCAGTCTCAGTCAGTCAGTCAGTCAGTCAGTCCAGTCCAGTCTCAGTCAGTCAGTCAGTCAGTCTCGGTCAGTCAGTCAGTCAGTTATTCAGTCAGTCAGTCAGTCAGGCAGTCAGTCAGTCGGTCAGCCTTATTCAGTCAGTCTGTCAGTCAGTCAGTCAGTCAGCCTTATTCAGTCAGTCTGTCAGTCATCCTTATTCAGTCAGTCTGTCAGTCAGTCAGTCGGTCAGTCAGTCAGTCAGTCAGGCAGTCAGTCAGTCAGTCAGTCGGTCAGTCCTGTGCAGTCAGTTAGTCACTAAAGCAGTCAGTCAGTCTCAGTCAGTCAGTCAGTCAGTCTCGGTCAGTCAGTCAGTCAGTCAGTCAGTCAGGCAGTCAGTCAGTCTGTCAGCCTTATTCAGTCAGTCTGTCAGTCAGTCAGTCAGTCAGCCTTATTCAGTCAGTCTGTCAGTCATCCTTATTCAGTCAGTTTGTCAGTCAGTCAGTCGGTCAGTCCTGTCCAGTCAGTTAGTCAGTCAAGCAGTCAGTCAGGTAGTCAAGCAGTCAGTCAGTCAGTCGGTCAGTCCTGTCCAGTCAGTTAGTCAGTCAAGCAGTCAGTCAGGTAGTCAAGCAGTCAGTCAGTCAGTGTCAGTCAGTCATTTAGTCATACAGTCAGTCAGTGAAATAGCCAGTCAGAGAGTCAAGCAGTCAGTCAGTCAGTCTCAGTCAGTCAGTTAGTCAGTCAGTCAGTCAGTCAGTCCAGTCTCACTCAGTCAGGCAGTTAGTCAGTCAGTCTCGGTCAGTCAGTGAGTCAGTCAGTCAGTATCAGTCAGTCAGTGAGTCAGTCTGTCAGTCAGGCAGTATCAGTCAGGCAGTAAGACTCCGCTCGACAGAACTCCGATAGCCTAATGGCTAGACCGCTGGTCTTCCAAGCGAGTGGCCTGGGTTCGAGTCCCAGCCGGAGCGAATATCTTCAATGTATATATTTCTTTTCTAATTTGAAAATTCTTTTTTTTTTCAATTTCTTTCCTTTGCAATTATTGATTATTTATGTACTGAAGAAAATTCTGAGTCAGTTTAATTTTTCGACACGAAGATTTCAAAGTGTTTAAATAAACAATTACCAAGGTGCATTTTTTGTTTTTATTATATTTAAAACTCCCACCGACAGAGCTCCCATAGACTAATGGCTAGAGTGTTAGGCTTCCAAGCGAGTGGCCCTGGGTTCGAGTCCCAGCCTGAACGAAAATCTTCAATGTATACTTTTAGTTTCTAATTTGAAATTTCTTCTTCTTTTTTTTTTGTAATTTTTCTCTTTTGCGAATATTGATTATTTATGTAGGGAGAAAAATTCTGAGTCAGTTTAATTATTCGACCTGTAAATTTCAATGTGTTTGAATCAATAATTACCAAGGAGCATTTTTTGTTTTTATTATATTTAAGACTTCCATCGACAGAGCTCCGATAGCCTAATGGCTAGACCGTTGGGTTCCAAGCGCGTGGTACTGGGTTCGAGTCCCGGCCGGAACGAAAATCTTCCATGTATATATTTCTCTTCTAATTTGAAGATTCTTTTTTTTTTTCAATTTCTTTCTTTTGCAAATATGGATTATTTATGTACGGAAGAAAATTCTGAGTCAGTTTAATCATTCGACCTTTAGATTTCAAAGATTTTAGATCAATAATTACTGAGGTGCATTTTTTGTTTTTATTATAATTAAGACACCGATCAACAGAGATCCGATAGTATATTGGCGAGAGCGTTGGGCTTCCATGAGTGTCGCCCTGGGTTCAAATCCCAGCCGGAAAGGAAATCTTAAATGCAAATATTTTTTCTAATTTTATAATTCTTTTTTTTTTATTTTTCCCTTTTGCGAAGTCAGTCAGTCAGTCTGACAGTCAATCAGTCAAGCACTCAGTCATTCAGTCTCAGTCATTCAGTCCAGTCAGTCAGTCACTCAGTCAGTCAGTTAGTCCTTCAGCCAGTCAGTCAAGCAGTCAGTCATTTAGTCTCAGTCAGTCAGTCATTCAGTCAGTCAGTCAGTCAGGCAGTCAGTCAGTCAGTCAGTCAGGCAGTCAGTCAGTCAGTCAGTCGGTCAGTCCTGTGCAGTCAGTTAGTCACTAAAGCAGTCAGTCAGTCTCAGTCAGTCAGTCAGTCAGTCTCGGTCAGTCAGTCAGTCAGTCATTCAGTCAGTCAGTCAGTCAGTCAGGCAGTCAGTCAATCTGTCAGCCTTATTCAGTCAGTCTGTCAGTCAGTAGAGTCAGTCAGCCTTATTCAGTCAGTCTGTCAGTCATCCTTATTCAGTCAGTCTGTCAGTCAGTCAGTCGGTCAGTCCTGTCCAGTCAGTTAGTCAGTCAAGCAGTCAGTCAGGTAGTCAAGCAGTCAGTCAGTCAGTGTCAGTCAGTCATTTAGTCATACAGTCAGTCAGTGAAATAGCCAGTCAGAGAGTCAAGCAGTCAGTCAGTCAGTCTCAGTCAGTCAGTCAGTCTCAGTCAGTCAGTCACTCAGTCAGTCCAGTCTCACTCAGTCAGGCAGTTAGTCAGTCAGTCTCGGTCAGTCAGTGAGTCAGTCAGTCAGTATCAGTCAGTCTGTGAGTCAGTCTGTCAGTCAGGCAGTATCAGTCAGGCAGTAAGACTCCGCTCGACAGAACTCCGATAGGCTAATGGCTAGACCGCTGGTCTTCCAAGCGAGTGGCCTGGGTTCGAGTCCCAGCCGGAGCGAATATCTTCAATGTATATATTTCTTTTCTAATTTGAAAATTCTTTTTTTTTCAATTTCTTTCCTTTGAAATTATTGATTATTTATGTAGGGAAGAAAATTCTGAGTCAGTTTAATTTTTCGACACGAAGATTTCAAAGTGTTTAAATAAACAATTACCAAGGTGCATTTTTTGTTTTTATTATATTTAAAACTCCCAACGACAGAGCTCCCATAGACTAATGGCTAGAGTGTTAGGCTTCCAAGCGAGTGGCCCTGGGTTCGAGTCCCAGCCTGAACGAAAATCTTCAATGTATACTTTTAGTTTCTAATTTGAAATTTCTTCTTCTTTTTTTTTTGTAATTTTTCTCTTTTGCGAATATTGATTATTTATGTAGGGAGAAAAATTCTGAGTCAGTTTAATTATTCGACCTGTAAATTTCAAAGTGTTTGAATCAATAATTACCAAGGAGCATTTTTTGTTTTTATTATATTTAAGACTTCCATCGACAGAGCTCCGATAGCCTAATGGCTAGACCGTTGGGTTCCAAGCGCGTGGTACTGGGTTCGAGTCCCGGCCGGAACGAAAATCTTCCATGTATATATTTCTCTTCTAATTTGAAGATTCTTTTTTTTTTTCAATTTCTTTCTTTTGCAAATATGGATTATTTATGTACGGAAGAAAATTCTGAGTCAGTTTAATCATTCGACCTTTAGATTTCAAAGATTTTAGATCAATAATTACTGAGGTGCATTTTTTGTTTTTATTATAATTAAGACACCGATCAACAGAGATCCGATAGTATATTGGCGAGAGCGTTGGGCTTCCATGAGTGTCGCCCTGGGTTCAAATCCCAGCCGGAAAGGAAATCTTAAATGCAAATATTTTTTCTAATTTTATAATTCTTTTTTTTTTATTTTTCCCTTTTGCGAAGTCAGTCAGTCAGTCTGACAGTCAATCAGTCAAGCACTGAGTCATTCAGTCTCAGTCAGTCAGTCCAGTCAGTCAGTCACTCAGTCAGTCAGTTAGTCCTTCAGCCAGTCAGTCAAGCAGTCAGTCATTTAGTCTCAGTCAGTCAGTCATTCAGTCAGTCAGTCAGTCAGGCAGTCAGTCAGTCAGTCAGTCAGGCAGTCAGTCAGTCAGTCAGTCGGTCAGTCCTGTGCAGTCAGTTAGTCACTAAAGCAGTCAGTCAGTCTCAGTCAGTCAGTCAGTCAGTCTCGGTCAGTCAGTCAGTCAGTCATTCAGTCAGTCAGTCAGTCAGTCAGGCAGTCAGTCAGTCTGTCAGCCTTATTCAGTCAGTCTGTCAGTCAGTAGAGTCAGTCAGCCTTATTCAGTCAGTCTGTCAGTCATCCTTATTCAGTCAGTCTGTCAGTCAGTCAGTCGGTCAGTCCTGTCCAGTCAGTTAGTCAGTCAAGCAGTCAGTCAGGTAGTCAAGCAGTCAGTCAGTCAGTGTCAGTCAGTCATTTAGTCATACAGTCAGTCAGTGAAATAGCCAGTCAGAGAGTCAAGCAGTCAGTCAGTCAGTCTCAGTCAGTCAGTCAGTCTCAGTCAGTCAGTCACTCAGTCAGTCCAGTCTCACTCAGTCAGGCAGTTAGTCAGTCAGTCTCGGTCAGTCAGTGAGTCAGTCAGTCAGTATCAGTCAGTCAGTGAGTCAGTCTGTCAGTCAGGCAGTATCAGTCAGGCAGTAAGACTCCGCTCGACAGAACTCCGATAGGCTAATGGCTAGACCGCTGGTCTTCCAAGCGAGTGGCCTGGGTTCGAGTCCCAGCCGGAGCGAATATCTTCAATGTATATATTTCTTTTCTAATTTGAAAATTCTTTTTTTTTCAATTTCTTTCCTTTGAAATTATTGATTATTTATGTAGGGAAGAAAATTCTGAGTCAGTTTAATTTTTCGACACGAAGATTTCAAAGTGTTTAAATAAACAATTACCAAGGTGCATTTTTTGTTTTTATTATATTTAAAACTCCCAACGACAGAGCTCCCATAGACTAATGGCTAGAGTGTTAGGCTTCCAAGCGAGTGGCCCTGGGTTCGAGTCCCAGCCTGAACGAAAATCTTCAATGTATACTTTTAGTTTCTAATTTGAAATGTTTTCTTCTTTTTTTTTAATTTTTCTCTTTTGCGAATATTGATTATTTATGTAGGGAGAAAAATTCTGAGTCAGTTTAATTATTCGACCTGTAAATTTCAAAGTGTTTGAATCAATAATTACCAAGGTGCATTTTTTGTTTTTATTATATTTAAGACTTCCATCGACAGAGCTCCGATAGCCTAATGGCTAGACCGTTTGGTTCCAAGCGCGTGGTACTGGGTTCGAGTCCCGGCCGGAACGAAAATCTTCCATGTATATATTTCTCTTCTAATTTGAAGATTCTTTTTTTTTTCAATTTCTTTCTTTTGCAAATATGGATTATTTATGTACGGAAGAAAATTCTGAGTCAGTTTAATCATTCGACCTTTAGATTTCAAAGATTTTAGATCAATAATTACTAAGGTGCATTTTTTGTTTTTATTATAATTAAGACACCGATCAACAGAGATCCGATAGTATATTGGCGAGAGCGTTGGGCTTCCATGAGTGTCGCCCTGGGTTCAAATCCCAGCCGGAAAGGAAATCTTAAATGCAAATATTTTTTTCTAATTTTATAATTTTTTTATTTTATTTTTCCCTTTTGCGAAGTCAGTCAGTCAGTCTGACAGTCAATCAGTCAAGCACTCAGTCATTCAGTCTCAGTCAGTCAGTCCAGTCAGTCAGTCACTCAGTCAGTCAGTTAGTCCTTCAGCCAGTCAGTCAAGCAGTCAGTCATTTAGTCTCAGTCAGTCAGTCATTCAGTCAGTCAGTCAGTCAGGCAGTCAGTCAGTCAGTCAGTCGGTCAGTCCTGTGCAGTCAGTTAGTCACTAAAGCAGTCAGTCAGTCTCAGTCAGTCAGTCAGTCAGTCAGTCCAGTCCAGTCTCAGTCAGTCAGTCAGTCAGTCTCGGTCAGTCAGTCAGTCAGTCATTCAGTCAGTCAGTCAGTCAGGCAGTCAGTCAGTCGGTCAGCCTTATTCAGTCAGTCTGTCAGTCAGTCAGTCAGTCAGCCTTATTCAGTCAGTCTGTCAGTCATCCTTATTCAGTCAGTCTGTCAGTCAGTCAGTCGGTCAGTCCTGTCCAGTCAGTTAGTCAGTCAAGCAGTCAGTCAGGTAGTCAAGCAGTCAGTCAGTCAGTGTCAGTCAGTCGGTCAGTCCTGTCCAGTCAGTTAGTCAGTCAAGCAGTCAGTCAGGTAGTCAAGCAGTCAGTCAGTCAGTGTCAGTCAGTCATTTAGTCAGTCAGTCAGTCAGTCAGTCAGTCAGTCCAGTCTCAGTCAGTCAGTCCAGTCTCAGTCAGTCAGTCTCGGTCAGTCAGTGAGTCAATCAGTCAGTATCAGTCAGTCAGTGAGTCAGTCTGTCAGTCAGGCAGTATCAGTCAGGCAGTAAGACTCCGCTCGACAGAACTCCGATAGCCTAATGGCTAGACCGCTGGTCTTCCAAGCGAGTGGTCTGGGTTCGAGTCCCAGCCGGAGCGAATATCTTCAATGTATATATTTCTTTTCTAATTTGAAAATTCTTTTTTTTTTCAATTTCTTTCCTTTGCAATTATTGATTATTTATGTAGGGAAGAAAATTCTGAGTCAGTTTAATTTTTCGACACGAAGATTTCAAAGTGTTTAAATAAACAATTACCAAGGTGCATTTTTTGTTTTTATTATATTTAAAACTCCCAACGACAGAGCTCCCATAGACTAATGGCTAGAGTGTTAGGCTTCCAAGCGAGTGGCCCTGGGTTCGAGTCCCAGCCTGAACGAAAATCTTCAATGTATACTTTTAGTTTCTAATTTGAAATTTCTTCTTCTTTTTTTTTAATTTTTCTCTTTTGCGAATATTGATTATTTATGTAGGGAGAAAAATTCTGAGTCAGTTTAATTATTCGACCTGTAAATTTCAAAGTGTTTGAATCAATAATTACCAAGGTGCATTTTTTGTTTTTATTATATTTAAGACTTTCATCGACAGAGCTCCGATAGCCTAATGGCTAGACCGTTGGGTTCCAAGCGCGTGGTACTGGGTTCGAGTCCCGGCCGGAACGAAAATCTTCCATGTATATATTTCTCTTCTAATTTGAAGATTCTTTTTTTTTTCAATTTCTTTCTTTTGCAAATATGGATTATTTATGTACGGAAGAAAATTATGAGTCAGTTTAATCATTCGACCTTTAGATTTCAAAGATTTTAGATCAATAATTACTAAGGTGCATTTTTTGTTTTTATTATAATTAAGACACCGATCAACAGAGATCCGATAGTATATTGGCGAGGGCGTTGGGCTTCCATGAGTGTCGCCCTGGGTTCAAATCCCAGCCGGAAAGGAAATCTTAAATGCAAATATTTTTTTCTAATTTTATAATTCTTTTTTTTATATTTTTCCCTTTTGCGAAGTCAGTCAGTCAGTCTGACAGTCAATCAGTCAAGCACTCAGTCATTCAGTCTCAGTCAGTCAGTCCAGTCAGTCAGTCACTCAGTCAGTCAGTTAGTCCTTCAGCCAGTCAGTCAAGCAGTCAGTCATTTAGTCTCAGTCAGTCAGTCATTCAGTCAGTCAGTCAGTCAGGCAGTCAGTCAGTCAGTCAGTCGGTCAGTCCTGTGCAGTCAGTTAGTCACTAAAGCAGTCAGTCAGTCTCAGTCAGTCAGTCAGTCAGTCAGTCCAGTCCGGTCTCAGTCAGTCAGTCAGTCAGTCTCGGTCAGTCAGTCAGTCAGTCATTCAGTCAGTCAGTCAGTCAGGCAGTCAGTCAGTCGGTCCGCCTTATTCAGTCAGTCTGTCAGTCAGTCAGTCAGTCAGCCTTATTCAGTCAGTCTGTCAGTCATCCTTATTCAGTCAGTCTGTCAGTCAGTCAGTCGGTCAGTCCTGTCCAGTCAGTTAGTCAGTCAAGCAGTCAGTCAGGTAGTCAAGCAGTCAGTCAGTCAGTGTCAGTCAGTCATTTAGTCATTCAGTCAGTCAGTGAAATAGCCAGTCAGAGAGTCAAGCAGTCAGTCAGTCAGTCTCAGTCAGTCAGTTAGTCAGTCAGTCAGTCAGTCAGTCAGTCAGTCCAGTCTCAGTCAGTCAGGCAGTTAGTCAGTCAGTCTCGGTCAGTCAGTGAGTCAGTCAGTCAGTATCAGTCAGTCAGTGAGTCAGTCTGTCAGTCAGGCAGTATCAGTCAGGCAGTAAGACTCCGCTCGACAGAACTCCGATAGCCTAATGGCTAGACCGCTGGTCTTCCAAGCGAGTGGCCTGGGTTCGAGTCCCAGCCGGAGCGAATATCTTCAATGCATATATTTCTTTTCTAATTTGAAAATTCTTTTTTTTTCAATTTCTTTCCTTTGCAATTATTGATTATTTATGTAGGGAAGAAAATTCTGAGTCAGTTTAATTTTTCGACACGAAGATTTCAAAGTAATTAAATAAACAATTACCAAGGTGCATTTTTTGTTTTTATTATATTTAAAACTCCCACCGACAGAGCTCCCATAGACTAATGGCTAGAGTGTTAGGCTTCCAAGCGAGTGGCCCTGGGTTCGAGTCCCAGCCTGAACGAAAATCTTCAATGTATACTTTTAGTTTCTAATTTGAAATTTCTTCTTCTTTTTTTTTAATTTTTCTCTTTTGCGAATATTGATTATTTATGTAGGGAGAAAAATTCTGAGTCAGTTTAATTATTCGACCTGTAAATTTCAAAGTGTTTGAATCAATAATTACCAAGGTGCATTTTTTGTTTTTATTATATTTAAGACTTTCATCGACAGAGCTCCGATAGCCTAATGGCTAGACCGTTGGGTTCCAAGCGCGTGGTACTGGGTTCGAGTCCCGGCCGGAACGAAAATCTTCCATGTATATATTTCTCTTCTAATTTGAAGATTCTTTTTTTTTTCAATTTCTTTCTTTTGCAAATATGGATTATTTATGTACGGAAGAAAATTATGAGTCAGTTTAATCATTCGACCTTTAGATTTCAAAGATTTTAGATCAATAATTACTAAGGTGCATTTTTTGTTTTTATTATAATTAAGACACCGATCAACAGAGATCCGATAGTATATTGGCGAGGGCGTTGGGCTTCCATGAGTGTCGCCCTGGGTTCAAATCCCAGCCGGAAAGGAAATCTTAAATGCAAATATTTTTTTCTAATTTTATAATTCTTTTTTTTATATTTTTCCCTTTTGCGAAGTCAGTCAGTCAGTCTGACAGTCAATCAGTCAAGCACTCAGTCATTCAGTCTCAGTCAGTCAGTCCAGTCAGTCAGTCACTCAGTCAGTCAGTTAGTCCTTCAGCCAGTCAGTCAAGCAGTCAGTCATTTAGTCTCAGTCAGTCAGTCATTCAGTCAGTCAGTCAGTCAGGCAGTCAGTCAGTCAGTCAGTCGGTCAGTCCTGTGCAGTCAGTTAGTCACTAAAGCAGTCAGTCAGTCTCAGTCAGTCAGTCAGTCAGTCAGTCCAGTCCGGTCTCAGTCAGTCAGTCAGTCAGTCTCGGTCAGTCAGTCAGTCAGTCATTCAGTCAGTCAGTCAGTCAGGCAGTCAGTCAGTCGGTCCGCCTTATTCAGTCAGTCTGTCAGTCAGTCAGTCAGTCAGCCTTATTCAGTCAGTCTGTCAGTCATCCTTATTCAGTCAGTCTGTCAGTCAGTCAGTCGGTCAGTCCTGTCCAGTCAGTTAGTCAGTCAAGCAGTCAGTCAGGTAGTCAAGCAGTCAGTCAGTCAGTGTCAGTCAGTCATTTAGTCATTCAGTCAGTCAGTGAAATAGCCAGTCAGAGAGTCAAGCAGTCAGTCAGTCAGTCTCAGTCAGTCAGTTAGTCAGTCAGTCAGTCAGTCAGTCAGTCAGTCCAGTCTCAGTCAGTCAGGCAGTTAGTCAGTCAGTCTCGGTCAGTCAGTGAGTCAGTCAGTCAGTATCAGTCAGTCAGTGAGTCAGTCTGTCAGTCAGGCAGTATCAGTCAGGCAGTAAGACTCCGCTCGACAGAACTCCGATAGCCTAATGGCTAGACCGCTGGTCTTCCAAGCGAGTGGCCTGGGTTCGAGTCCCAGCCGGAGCGAATATCTTCAATGCATATATTTCTTTTCTAATTTGAAAATTCTTTTTTTTTCAATTTCTTTCCTTTGCAATTATTGATTATTTATGTAGGGAAGAAAATTCTGAGTCAGTTTAATTTTTCGACACGAAGATTTCAAAGTAATTAAATAAACAATTACCAAGGTGCATTTTTTGTTTTTATTATATTTAAAACTCCCACCGACAGAGCTCCCATAGACTAATGGCTAGAGTGTTAGGCTTCCAAGCGAGTGGCCCTGGGTTCGAGTCCCAGCCTGAACGAAAATCTTCAATGTATACTTTTAGTTTCTAATTTGAAATTTCTTCTTCTTTTTTTTTTAATTTTTTTCTTTTGCGAATATTGATTATTTATGTAGGGAGAAAAATTCTGAGTCAGTTTAATTATTCGACCTGTAAATTTCAAAGTGTTTGAATCAATAATTACCAAGGTGCATTTTTTGTTTTTATTATATTTAAAACTTCCATCGACAGAGCTCCGATAGCCTAATGGCTAGACCGTTGGGTTCCAAGCGCGTGGTACTGGGTTCGAGTCCCGGCCGGAACGAAAATCTTCCATGTATATATTTCTCTTCTAATTTGAAGATTCTTTTTTTTTTCAATTTCTTTCTTTTGCAAATATGGATTATTTATGTACGGAAGAAAATTCTGTGTCAGTTTAATCATTCGACCTTTAGATTTCAAAGATTTTAGATCAATAATTACTAAGGTGCATTTTTTGTTTTTATTATAATTAAGACACCGATCAACAGAGATCCGATAGTATATTGGCGAGAGCGTTGGGCTTCCATGAGTGTCGCCCTGGGTTCAAATCCCAGCCGGAAAGGAAATCTTAAATGCAAATATTTTTTTGCTAATTTTATAATTCTTTTTTTTTTATTTTTCCCTTTTGCGAAGTCAGTCAGTCAGTCTGACAGTCAATCAGTCAAGCACTCAGTCATTCAGTCTCAGTCAGTCAGTCCAGTCAGTCAGTCACTCAGTCAGTCAGTTAGTCCTTCAGCCAGTCAGTCAAGCAGTCAGTCATTTAGTCTCAGTCAGTCAGTCATTCAGTCAGTCAGTCAGTCAGGCAGTCAGTCAGTCAGTCATTCGGTCAGTCCTGTGCAGTCAGTTAGTCACTAAAGCAGTCAGTCAGTCTCAGTCAGTCAGTCAGTCAGTCAGTCCAGTCCAGTCTCAGTCAGTCAGTCAGTCAGTCTCGGTCAGTCAGTCAGTCAGTCATTCAGTCAGTCAGTCAGTCAGGCAGTCAGTCAGTCGGTCAGCCTTATTCAGTCAGTCTGTCAGTCAGTCAGTCAGTCAGCCTTATTCAGTCAGTCTGTCAGTCATCCTTATTCAGTCAGTCTGTCAGTCAGTCAGTCGGTCAGTCCTGTCCAGTCAGTTAGTCAGTCAAGCAGTCAGTCAGGTAGTCAAGCAGTCAGTCAGTCAGTGTCAGTCAGTCATTTAGTCATTCAGTCAGTCAGGTAGTCAAGCAGTCAGTCAGTCAGTGTCAGTCAGTCAGTTAGTCAGTCAGTCAGTCAGTCAGTCAGTCCAGTCTCAGTCAGTCAGGCAGTTAGTCAGTCAGTCTCGGTCAGTCAGTGAGTCTGTCAGTCAGTATCAGTCAGTCAGTGAGTCTGTCAGTCAGTATCAGTCAGTCAGTGAGTCAGTCTGTCAGTCAGGCAGTATCAGTCAGGCAGTAAGACTCCGCTCGACAGAACTCCGATAGCCTAATGGCTAGACCGCTGGTCTTCCAAGCGAGTGGCCTGGGTTCGAGTCCCAGCCGGAGCGAATATCTTCAATGTATATATTTCTTTTCTAATTTGAAAATTCTTTTTTTTTCAATTTCTTTCCTTTGCAATTATTGATTATTTATGTAGGGAAGAAAATTCTAAGTCAGTTTAATTTTTCGACACGAAGATTTCAAAGTGTTTAAATAAACAATTACCAAGGTGCATTTTTTGTTTTTATTATATTTAAAACTCCCACCGACAGAGCTCCCATAGACTAATGGCTAGAGTGTTAGGCTTCCAAGCGAGTGGCCCTGGGTTCGAGTCCCAGCCTGAACGAAAATCTTCAATGTATACTTTTAGTTTCTAATTTGAAATTTCTTCTTCTTTTTTTTTTAATTTTTTTCTTTTGCGAATATTGATTATTTATGTAGGGAGAAAAATTCTGAGTCAGTTTAATTATTCGACCTGTAAATTTCAAAGTGTTTGAATCAATAATTACCAAGGTGCATTTTTTGTTTTTATTATATTTAAGACTTCCATCGACAGAGCTCCGATAGCCTAATGGCTAGACCTTTGGGTTCCAAGCGCGTGGTACTGGGTTCGAGTCCCGGCCGGAACGAAAATCTTCCATGTATATATTTCTCTTCTAATTTGAAGATTCTTTTTTTTTTCAATTTCTTTCTTTTGCAAATATGGATTATTTATGTACGGAAGAAAATTCTGAGTCAGTTTAATCATTCGACCTTTAGATTTCAAAGATTTTAGATCAATAATTACTAAGGTGCATTTTTTGTTTTTATTATAATTAAGACACCGATCAACAGAGATCCGATAGTATATTGGCGAGAGCGTTGGGCTTCCATGAGTGTCGCCCTGGGTTCAAATCCCAGCCGGAAAGGAAATCTTAAATGCAAATATTTTTTTCTAATTTTATAATTCTTTTTTTTTATTTTTCCCTTTTGCGAAGTCAGTCAGTCAGTCTGACAGTCAATCAGTCAAGCACTCAGTCATTCAGTCTCAGTCAGTCAGTCCAGTCAGTCAGTCACTCAGTCAGTCAGTTAGTCCTTCAGCCAGTCAGTCAAGCAGTCAGTCATTTAGTCTCAGTCAGTCAGTCATTCAGTCAGTCAGGCAGTCAGTCAGTCAGTCAGTCGGTCAGTCCTGTGCAGTCAGTTAGTCACTAAAGCAGTCAGTCAGTCTCAGTCAGTCAGTCAGTCAGTCAGTCCAGTCCAGTCTCAGTCAGTCAGTCAGTCAGTCTCGGTCAGTCAGTCAGTCAGTCATTCAGTCAGTCAGTCAGTCAGGCAGTCAGTCAGTCGGTCAGCCTTATTCAGTCAGTCTGTCAGTCAGTCAGTCAGTCAGCCTTATTCAGTCAGTCTGTCAGTCAGTCAGTCGGTCAGTCCTGTCCAGTCAGTTAGTCAGTCAAGCAGTCAGTCAGGTAGTCAAGCAGTCAGTCAGTCAGTGTCAGTCAGTCATTTAGTCATTCAGTCAGTCAGTGAAATAGCCAGTCAGAGAGTCAAGCAGTCAGTCAGTCAGTCTCAGTCAGTCAGTTAGTCAGTCAGTCAGTCAGTCAGTCAGTCAGTCCAGTCTCAGTCAGTCAGGCAGTTAGTCAGTCAGTCTCGGTCAGTCAGTGAGTCAATCAGTCAGTATCAGTCAGTCAGTGAGTCAGTCTGTCAGTCAGGCAGTATCAGTCAGGCAGTAAGACTCCGCTCGACAGAACTCCGATAGCCTAATGGCTAGACCGCTGGTCTTCCAAGCGAGTGGCCTGGGTTCGTGTCCCAGCCGGAGCGAATATCTTCAATGTATATATTTCTTTTCTAATTTGAAAATTCTTTTTTTTTCAATTTCTTTCCTTTGCAATTATTGATTATTTATGTAGGGAAGAAAATTCTGAGTCAGTTTAATTTTTCGACACGAAGATTTCAAAGTGTTTAAATAAACAATTACCAAGGTGCATTTTTTGTTTTTATTATATTTAAAACTCCCACCGACAGAGCTCCCATAGACTAATGGCTAGAGTGTTAGGCTTCCAAGCGAGTGGCCCTGGGTTCGAGTTCCAGCCTGAACGAAAATCTTCAATGTATACTTTTAGTTTCTAATTTGAAATGTCTTCTTCTTTTTTTTTAATTTTTCTCTTTTGCGAATATTGATTATTTATGTAGGGAGAAAAATTCTGAGTCAGTTTAATTATTCGACCTGTAAATTTCAAAGTGTTTGAATCAATAATTACCAAGGTGCATTTTTTGTTTTTATTATATTTAAGACTTTCATCGACAGAGCTCCGATAGCCTAATGGCTAGACCGTTGGGTTCCAAGCGCGTGGTACTGGGTTCGAGGCCCGGCCGGAACGAAAATCTTCCATGTATATATTTCTCTTCTAATTTGAAGATTCTTTTTTTTTTTCAATTTCTTTCTTTTGCAAATATGGATTATTTATGTACGGAAGAAAATTATGAGTCAGTTTAATCATTCGACCTTTAGATTTCAAAGATTTTAGATCAATAATTACTAAGGTGCATTTTTTGTTTTTATTATAATTAAGACACCGATCAACAGAGATCCGATAGTATATTGGCGAGAGCGATGGGCTTCCATGAGTGTCGCCCTGGGTTCAAATCCCAGCCGGAAAGGAAATCTTAAATGCAAATATTTTTTTCTAATTTTATAATTCTTTTTTTTTTATTTTTCCCTTTTGCGAAGTCAGTCAGTCAGTCTGACAGTCAATCAGTCAAGCACTCAGTCATTCAGTCTCAGTCAGTCAGTCCAGTCAGTCAGTCACTCAGTCAGTCAGTTAGTCCTTCAGCCAGTCAGTCAAGCAGTCAGTCATTTAGTCTCAGTCAGTCAGTCATTCAGTCAGTCAGTCAGTCAGGCAGTCAGTCAGTCAGTCATTCGGTCAGTCCTGTGCAGTCAGTTAGTCACTAAAGCAGTCAGTCAGTCTCAGTCAGTCAGTCAGTCAGTCAGTCCAGTCCAGTCTCAGTCAGTCAGTCAGTCAGTCTCGGTCAGTCAGTCAGTCAGTCATTCAGTCAGTCAGTCAGTCAGGCAGTCAGTCAGTCGGTCAGCCTTATTCAGTCAGTCTGTCAGTCAGTCAGTCAGTCAGCCTTATTCAGTCAGTCTGTCAGTCATCCTTATTCAGTCAGTCTGTCAGTCAGTCAGTCGGTCAGTCCTGTCCAGTCAGTTAGTCAGTCAAGCAGTCAGTCAGGTAGTCAAGCAGTCAGTCAGCCAGTGTCAGTCAGTCATTTAGTCATTCAGTCAGTCAGGTAGTCAAGCAGTCAGTCAGTCAGTGTCAGTCAGTCATTTAGTCATTCAGTCAGTCAGTGAAATAGCCAGTCAGAGAGTCAAGCAGTCAGTCAGTCAGTCTCAGTCAGTCAGTTAGTCAGTCAGTCAGTCAGTCAGTCAGTCAGTCCAGTCTCAGTCAGTCAGGCAGTTAGTCAGTCAGTCTCGGTCAGTCAGTGAGTCTGTCAGTCAGTATCAGTCAGTCAGTGAGTCTGTCAGTCAGTCAGTGAGTCAGTCTGTCAGTCAGGCAGTATCAGTCAGGCAGTAAGACTCCGCTCGACAGAACTCCGATAGCCTAATGGCTAGACCGCTGGTCTTCCAAGCGAGTGGCCTGGGTTCGAGTCCCAGCCGGAGCGAATATCTTCAATGTATATATTTCTTTTCTAATTTGAAAATTCTTTTTTTTTCAATTTCTTTCCTTTGCAATTATTGATTATTTATGTAGGGAAGAAAATTCTAAGTCAGTTTAATTTTTCGACACGAAGATTTCAAAGTGTTTAAATAAACAATTACCAAGGTGCATTTTTTGTTTTTATTATATTTAAAACTCCCACCGACAGAGCTCCCATAGACTAATGGCTAGAGTGTTAGGCTTCCAAGCGAGTGGCCCTGGGTTCGAGTCCCAGCCTGAACGAAAATCTTCAATGTATACTTTTAGTTTCTAATTTGAAATTTCTTCTTCTTTTTTTTTTAATTTTTTTCTTTTGCGAATATTGATTATTTATGTAGAGAGAAAAATTCTGAGTCAGTTTAATTATTCGACCTGTAAATTTCAAAGTGTTTGAATCAATAATTACCAAGGTGCATTTTTTGTTTTTATTATATTTAAGACTTCCATCGACAGAGCTCCGATAGCCTAATGGCTAGACCGTTGGGTTCCAAGCGCGTGGTACTGGGTTCGAGTCCCGGCCGGAACGAAAATCTTCCATGTATATATTTCTCTTCTAATTTGAAGATTCTTTTTTTTTTCAATTTCTTTCTTTTGCAAATATGGATTATTTATGTACGGAAGAAAATTCTGAGTCAGTTTAATCATTCGACCTTTAGATTTCAAAGATTTTAGATCAAATATTACTAAGGTGCATTTTTTGTTTTTATTATAATTAAGACACCGATCAACAGAGATCCGATAGTATATTGGCGAGAGCGTTGGGCTTCCATGAGTGTCGCCCTGGGTTCAAATCCCAGCCGGAAAGGAAATCTTAAATGCAAATATTTTTTTCTAATTTTATAATTCTTTTTTTTTATTTTTCCCTTTTGCGAAGTCAGTCAGTCAGTCTGACAGTCAATCAGTCAAGCACTCAGTCATTCAGTCTCAGTCAGTCAGTCCAGTCAGTCAGTCACTCAGTCAGTCAGTTAGTCCTTCAGCCAGTCAGTCAAGCAGTCAGTCATTTAGTCTCAGTCAGTCAGTCATTCAGTCAGTCAGGCAGTCAGTCAGTCAGTCAGTCGGTCAGTCCTGTGCAGTCAGTTAGTCACTAAAGCAGTCAGTCAGTCTCAGTCAGTCAGTCAGTCAGTCAGTCCAGTCCAGTCTCAGTCAGTCAGTCAGTCAGTCTCGGTCAGTCAGTCAGTCAGTCATTCAGTCAGTCAGTCACTCAGGCAGTCAGTCAGTCGGTCAGCCTTATTCAGTCAGTCTGTCAGTCAGTCAGTCAGTCAGCCTTATTCAGTCAGTCTGTCAGTCAGTCAGTCGGTCAGTCCTGTCCAGTCAGTTAGTCAGTCAAGCAGTCAGTCAGGTAGTCAAGCAGTCAGTCAGTCAGTGTCAGTCAGTCATTTAGTCATTCAGTCAGTCAGTGAAATAGCCAGTCAGAGAGTCAAGCAGTCAGTCAGTCAGTCTCAGTCAGTCAGTTAGTCAGTCAGTCAGTCAGTCAGTCAGTCAGTCCAGTCTCAGTCAGTCAGGCAGTTAGTCAGTCAGTCTCGGTCAGTCAGTGAGTCTGTCAGTCAGTATCAGTCAGTCAGTGAGTCTGTCAGTCAGTATCAGTCAGTCAGTGAGTCAGTCTGTCAGTCAGGCAGTATCAGTCAGGCAGTAAGACTCCGCTCGACAGAACTCCGATAGCCTAATGGCTAGACCGCTGGTCTTCCAAGCGAGTGGCCTGGGTTCGAGTCCCAGCCGGAGCGAATATCTTCAATGTATATATTTCTTTTCTAATTTGAAAATTCTTTTTTTTTCAATTTCTTTCCTTTGCAATTATTGATTATTTATGTAGGGAAGAAAATTCTAAGTCAGTTTAATTTTTCGACACGAAGATTTCAAAGTGTTTAAATAAACAATTACCAAGGTGCATTTTTTGTTTTTATTATATTTAAAACTCCCACCGACAGAGCTCCCATAGACTAATGGCTAGAGTGTTAGGCTTCCAAGCGAGTGGCCCTGGGTTCGAGTCCCAGCCTGAACGAAAATCTTCAATGTATACTTTTAGTTTCTAATTTGAAATTTCTTCTTCTTTTTTTTTTAATTTTTTTCTTTTGCGAATATTGATTATTTATGTAGAGAGAAAAATTCTGAGTCAGTTTAATTATTCGACCTGTAAATTTCAAAGTGTTTGAATCAATAATTACCAAGGTGCATTTTTTGTTTTTATTATATTTAAGACTTTCACCGACAGAGCTCCGATAGCCTAATGGCTAGACCGTTGGGTTCCAAGCGCGTGGTACTGGGTTCGAGTCCCGGCCGGAACGAAAATCTTCCATGTATATATTTCTCTTCTAATTTGAAGATTCTTTTTTTTTTCAATTTCTTTCTTTTGCAAATATGGATTATTTATGTACGGAAGAAAATTATGAGTCAGTTTAATCATTCGACCTTTAGATTTCAAAGATTTTAGATCAATAATTACTAAGGTGCATTTTTTGTTTTTATTATAATTAAGACACCGATCAACAGAGATCCGATAGTATATTGGCGAGGGCGTTGGGCTTCCATGAGTGTCGCCCTGGGTTCAAATCCCAGCCGGAAAGGAAATCTTAAATGCAAATATTTTTTTCTAATTTTATAATTCTTTTTTTTTTATTTTTCCCTTTTGCGAAGACAGTCAGTCAGTCTGACAGTCAATCAGTCAAGCACTCAGTCATTCAGTCTCAGTCAGTCAGTCCATTCAGTCAGTCACACAGTCAGTCAGTTAGTCCTTCAGCCAGTCTGTCAAGCAGTCAGTCATTTAGTCTCAGTCAGTCAGTCATTCAGTCAGTCAGTCAGTCAGGCAGTCAGTCAGTCAGTCAGTCGGTCAGTCCTGTGCAGTCAGTTAGTCACTAAAGCAGTCAGTCAGTCTGTCAGTCAGTCAGTCAGTCCAGTCCAGTCTCAGTCAGTCAGTCAGTCAGTCTCGGTCAGTCAGTCAGTCAGTCATTCAGTCAGTCAGTCAGTCAGGCAGTCAGTCAGTCGGTCCGCCTTATTCAGTCAGTCTGTCAGTCAGTCAGTCAGTCAGCCTTATTCAGTCAGTCTGTCAGTCATCCTTATTCAGTCAGTCTGTCAGTCAGTCAGTCGGTCAGTCCTGTCCAGTCAGTTAGTCAGTCAAGCAGTCAGTCAGGTAGTCAAGCAGTCAGTCAGTCAGTGTCAGTCAGTCATTTAGTCATTCAGTCAGTCAGTGAAATAGCCAGTCAGAGAGTCAAGCAGTCAGTCAGTCAGTCTCAGTCAGTCAGTTAGTCAGTCAGTCAGTCAGTCAGTCAGTCAGTCCAGTCTCAGTCAGTCAGGCAGTTAGTCAGTCAGTCTCGGTCAGTCAGTGAGTCAATCAGTCAGTATCAGTCAGTCAGTGAGTCAGTCTGTCAGTCAGGCAGTATCAGTCAGGCAGTAAGACTCCGCTCGACAGAACTCCGATAGCCTAATGGCTAGACCGCTGGTCTTCCAAGCGAGTGGCCTGGGTTCGAGTCCCAGCCGGAGCGAATATCTTCAATGTATATATTTCTTTTCTAATTTGAAAATTCTTTTTTTTTCAATTTCTTTCCTTTGCAATTATTGATTATTTATGTAGGGAAGAAAATTCTGAGTCAGTTTAATTTTTCGACACAAAGATTTCAAAGTGTTTAAATAAACAATTACCAAGGTGCATTTTTTGTTTTTATTATATTTAAAACTCCCACCGACAGAGCTCCCATAGACTAATGGCTAGAGTGTTAGGCTTCCAAGCGAGTGGCCCTGGGTTCGAGTTCCAGCCTGAACGAAAATCTTCAATGTATACTTTTAGTTTCTAATTTGAAATGTCTTCTTCTTTTTTTTTAATTTTTCTCTTTTGCGAATATTGATTATTTATGTAGGGAGAAAAATTCTGAGTCAGTTTAATTATTCGACCTGTAAATTTCAAAGTGTTTGAATCAATAATTACCAAGGTGCATTTTTTGTTTTTATTATATTTAAGACTTTCACCGACAGAGCTCCGATAGCCTAATGGCTAGACCGTTGGGTTCCAAGCGCGTGGTACTGGGTTCGAGTCCCGGCCGGAACGAAAATCTTCCATGTATATATTTCTCTTCTAATTTGAAGATTCTTTTTTTTTTCAATTTCTTTCTTTTGCAAATATGGATTATTTATGTACGGAAGAAAATTATGAGTCAGTTTAATCATTCGACCTTTAGATTTCAAAGATTTTAGATCAATAATTACTAAGGTGCATTTTTTGTTTTTATTATAATTAAGACACCGATCAACAGAGATCCGATAGTATATTGGCGAGGGCGTTGGGCTTCCATGAGTGTCGCCCTGGGTTCAAATCCCAGCCGGAAAGGAAATCTTAAATGCAAATATTTTTTTCTAATTTTATAATTCTTTTTTTTTTATTTTTCCCTTTTGCGAAGTCAGTCAGTCAGTCTGACAGTCAATCAGTCAAGCACTCAGTCATTCAGTCTCAGTCAGTCAGTCCATTCAGTCAGTCACTCAGTCAGTCAGTTAGTCCTTCAGCCAGTCTGTCAAGCAGTCAGTCATTTAGTCTCAGTCAGTCAGTCATTCAGTCAGTCAGTCAGTCAGGCAGTCAGTCAGTCAGTCAGTCGGTCAGTCCTGTGCAGTCAGTTAGTCACTAAAGCAGTCAGTCAGTCTCAGTCAGTCAGTCAGTCAGTCAGTCCAGTCCAGTCTCAGTCAGTCAGTCAGTCAGTCTCGGTCAGTCAGTCAGTCAGTCATTCAGTCAGTCAGTCAGTCAGGCAGTCAGTCAGTCGGTCCGCCTTATTCAGTCAGTCTGTCAGTCAGTCAGTCAGTCAGCCTTATTCAGTCAGTCTGTCAGTCATCCTTATTCAGTCAGTCTGTCAGTCAGTCAGTCGGTCAGTCCTGTCCAGTCAGTTAGTCAGTCAAGCAGTCAGTCAGGTAGTCAAGCAGTCAGTCAGTCAGTGTCAGTCAGTCATTTAGTCATTCAGTCAGTCAGTGAAATAGCCAGTCAGAGAGTCAAGCAGTCAGTCAGTCAGTCTCAGTCAGTCAGTTAGTCAGTCAGTCAGTCAGTCAGTCAGTCAGTCCAGTCTCAGTCAGTCAGGCAGTTAGTCAGTCAGTCTCGGTCAGTCAGTGAGTCAATCAGTCAGTATCAGTCAGTCAGTGAGTCAGTCTGTCAGTCAGGCAGTATCAGTCAGGCAGTAAGACTCCGCTCGACAGAACTCCGATAGCCTAATGGCTAGACCGCTGGTCTTCCAAGCGAGTGGCCTGGGTTCGAGTCCCAGCCGGAGCGAATATCTTCAATGTATATATTTCTTTTCTAATTTGAAAATTCTTTTTTTTTTCAATTTCTTTCCTTTGCAATTATTGATTATTTATGTAGGGAAGAAAATTCTGAGTCAGTTTAATTTTTCGACACGAAGATTTCAAAGTGTTTAAATAAACAATTACCAAGGTGCATTTTTTGTTTTTATTATATTTAAAACTCCCACCGACAGAGCTCCCATAGACTAATGGCTAGAGTGTTAGGCTTCCAAGCGAGTGGCCCTGGGTTCGAGTCCCAGCCTGAACGAAAATCTTCAATGTATACTTTTAGTTTCTAATTTGAAATGTCTTCTTCTTTTTTTTTAATTTTTCTCTTTTGCGAATATTGATTATTTATGTAGGGAGAAAAATTCTGAGTCAGTTTAATTATTCGACCTGTAAATTTCAAAGTGTTTGAATCAATAATTACCAAGGTGCATTTTTTGTTTTTATTATATTTAAGACTTTCACCGACAGAGCTCCGATAGCCTAATGGCTAGACCGTTGGGTTCCAAGCGCGTGGTACTGGGTTCGAGTCCCGGCCGGAACGAAAATCTTCCATGTATATATTTCTCTTCTAATTTGAAGATTCTTTTTTTTTTCAATTTCTTTCTTTTGCAAATATGGATTATTTATGTACGGAAGAAAATTATGAGTCAGTTTAATCATTCGACCTTTAGATTTCAAAGATTTTAGATCAATAATTACTAAGGTGCATTTTTTGTTTTTATTATAATTAAGACACCGATCAACAGAGATCCGATAGTATATTGGCGAGGGCGTTGGGCTTCCATGAGTGTCGCCCTGGGTTCAAATCCCAGCCGGAAAGGAAATCTTAAATGCAAATATTTTTTTCTAATTTTATAATTCTTTTTTTTTTATTTTTCCCTTTTGCGAAGTCAGTCAGTCAGTCTGACAGTCAATCAGTCAAGCACTCAGTCATTCAGTCTCAGTCAGTCAGTCCATTCAGTCAGTCACTCAGTCAGTCAGTTAGTCCTTCAGCCAGTCTGTCAAGCAGTCAGTCATTTAGTCTCAGTCAGTCAGTCATTCAGTCAGTCAGTCAGTCAGGCAGTCAGTCAGTCAGTCAGTCGGTCAGTCCTGTGCAGTCAGTTAGTCACTAAAGCAGTCAGTCAGTCTCAGTCAGTCAGTCAGTCAGTCAGTCAGTCCAGTCCAGTCTCAGTCAGTCAGTCAGTCAGTCTCGGTCAGTCAGTCAGTCAGTCATTCAGTCAGTCAGTCAGTCAGGCAGTCAGTCAGTCGGTCCGCCTTATTCAGTCAGTCTGTCAGTCAGTCAGTCAGTCAGCCTTATTCAGTCAGTCTGTCAGTCATCCTTATTCAGTCAGTCTGTCAGTCAGTCAGTCGGTCAGTCCTGTCCAGTCAGTTAGTCAGTCAAGCAGTCAGTCAGGTAGTCAAGCAGTCAGTCAGTCAGTGTCAGTCAGTCATTTAGTCATTCAGTCAGTCAGTGAAATAGCCAGTCAGAGAGTCAAGCAGTCAGTCAGTCAGTCTCAGTCAGTCAGTTAGTCAGTCAGTCAGTCAGTCAGTCAGTCAGTCCAGTCTCAGTCAGTCAGGCAGTTAGTCAGTCAGTCTCGGTCAGTCAGTGAGTCAATCAGTCAGTATCAGTCAGTCAGTGAGTCAGTCTGTCAGTCAGGCAGTATCAGTCAGGCAGTAAGACTCCGCTCGACAGAACTCCGATAGCCTAATGGCTAGACCGCTGGTCTTCCAAGCGAGTGGCCTGGGTTCGAGTCCCAGCCGGAGCGAATATCTTCAATGTATATATTTCTTTTCTAATTTGAAAATTCTTTTTTTTTTTCAATTTCTTTCCTTTGCAATTATTGATTATTTATGTAGGGAAGAAAATTCTGAGTCAGTTTAATTTTTCGACACGAAGATTTCAAAGTGTTTAAATAAACAATTACCAAGGTGCATTTTTTGTTTTTATTATATTTAAAACTCCCACCGACAGAGCTCCCATAGACTAATGGCTAGAGTGTTAGGCTTCCAAGCGAGTGGCCCTGGGTTCGAGTCCCAGCCTGAACGAAAATCTTCAATGTATACTTTTAGTTTCTAATTTGAAATGTCTTCTTCTTTTTTTCTAATTTTTCTCTTTTGCGAATATTGATTATTTATGTAGGGAGAAAAATTCTGAGTCAGTTTAATTATTCGACCTGTAAATTTCAAAGTGTTTGAATCAATAATTACCAAGGTGCATTTTTTGTTTTTATTATATTTAAGACTTTCACCGACAGAGCTCCGATAGCCTAATGGCTAGACCGTTGGGTTCCAAGCGCGTGGTACTGGGTTCGAGTCCCGGCCGGAACGAAAATCTTCCATGTATATATTTCTCTTCTAATTTGAAGATTCTTTTTTTTTTCAATTTCTTTCTTTTGCAAATATGGATTATTTATGTACGGAAGAAAATTATGAGTCAGTTTAATCATTCGACCTTTAGATTTCAAAGATTTTAGATCAATAATTACTAAGGTGCATTTTTTGTTTTTATTATAATTAAGACACCGATCAACAGAGATCCGATAGTATATTGGCGAGGGCGTTGGGCTTCCATGAGTGTCGCCCTGGGTTCAAATCCCAGCCGGAAAGGAAATCTTAAATGCAAATATTTTTTTCTAATTTTATAATTCTTTTTTTTTTATTTTTCCCTATTGCGAAGTCAGTCAGTCAGTCTGACAGTCAATCAGTCAAGCACTCAGTCATTCAGTCTCAGTCAGTCAGTCCATTCAGTCAGTCACTCAGTCAGTCAGTTAGTCCTTCAGCCAGTCAGTCAAGCAGTCAGTCATTTAGTCTCAGTCAGTCAGTCATTCAGTCAGTCAGTCAGTCAGGCAGTCAGTCAGTCAGTCAGTCGGTCAGTCCTGTGCAGTCAGTTAGTCACTAAAGCAGTCAGTCAGTCTCAGTCAGTCAGTCAGTCAGTCAGTCCAGTCCAGTCTCAGTCAGTCAGTCAGTCAGTCTCGGTCAGTCAGTCAGTCAGTCATTCAGTCAGTCAGTCAGTCAGGCAGTCAGTCAGTCGGTCCGCCTTATTCAGTCAGTCTGTCAGTCAGTCAGTCAGTCAGCCTTATTCAGTCAGTCTGTCAGTCATCCTTATTCAGTCAGTCTGTCAGTCAGTCAGTCGGTCAGTCCTGTCCAGTCAGTTAGTCAGTCAAGCAGTCAGTCAGGTAGTCAAGCAGTCAGTCAGTCAGTGTCAGTCATTCATTTAGTCATTCAGTCAGTCAGTGAAATAGCCAGTCAGAGAGTCAAGCAGTCAGTCAGTCAGTCTCAGTCAGTCAGTTAGTCAGTCAGTCAGTCAGTCAGTCAGTCAGTCCAGTCTCAGTCAGTCAGGCAGTTAGTCAGTCAGTCTCGGTCAGTCAGTGAGTCAGTCAGTCAGTATCAGTCAGTCAGTGAGTCAGTCTGTCAGTCAGGCAGTATCAGTCAGGCAGTAAGACTCCGCTCGACAGAACTCCGATAGCCTAATGGCTAGACCGCTGGTCTTCCAAGCGAGTGGCCTGGGTTCGAGTCCCAGCCGGAGCGAATATCTTCAATGTATATATTTCTTTTCTAATTTGAAAATTCTTTTTTTTTCAATTTCTTTCCTTTGCAATTATTGATTATTTATGTAGGGAAGAAAATTCTGAGTCAGTTTAATTTTTCGACACGAAGATTTCAAAGTGTTTAAATAAACAATTACCAAGGTGCATTTTTTGTTTTTATTATATTTAAAACTCCCACCGACAGAGCTCCCATAGACTAATGGCTAGAGTGTTAGGCTTCCAAGCGAGTGGCCCTGGGTTCGAGTCCCAGCCTGAACGAAAATCTTCAATGTATACTTTTAGTTTCTAATTTGAAATTTCTTCTTCCTTTTTTTTTAATTTTTTTCTTTTGCGAATATTGATTATTTATGTAGGGAGAAAAATTCTGAGTCAGTTTAATTATTCGACCTGTAAATTTCAAAGTGTTTGAATCAATAATTACCAAGGTGCATTTTTTGTTTTTATTATATTTAAGACTTCCATCGACAGAGCTCCGATAGCCTAATGGCTAGACCGTTGGGTTCCAAGCGCGTGGTACTGGGTTCGAGTCCCGGCCGGAACGAAAATCTTCCATGTATATATTTCTCATCTAATTTGAAGATTCTTTTTTTTTTCAATTTCTTTCTTTTGCAAATATGGATTATTTATGTACGGAAGAAAATTATGAGTCAGTTTAATCATTCGACCTTTAGATTTCAAAGATTTTAGATCAATAATTACTAAGGTGCATTTTTTGTTTTTATTATAATTAAGACACCGATCAACAGAGATCCGATAGTATATTGGCGAGGGCGTTGGGCTTCCATGAGTGTCGCCCTGGGTTCAAATCCCAGCCGGAAAGGAAATCTTAAATGCAAATATTTTTTTCTAATTTTATAATTCTTTTTTTTTTATTTTTCCCTATTGCGAAGTCAGTCAGTCAGTCTGACAGTCAATCAGTCAAGCACTCAGTCATTCAGTCTCAGTCAGTCAGTCCATTCAGTCAGTCACTCAGTCAGTCAGTTAGTCCTTCAGCCAGTCAGTCAAGCAGTCAGTCATTTAGTCTCAGTCAGTCAGTCATTCAGTCAGTCAGTCAGTCAGGCAGTCAGTCAGTCAGTCAGTCGGTCAGTCCTGTGCAGTCAGTTAGTCACTAAAGCAGTCAGTCAGTCTCAGTCAGTCAGTCAGTCAGTCAGTCCAGTCCAGTCTCAGTCAGTCAGTCAGTCAGTCTCGGTCAGTCAGTCAGTCAGTCATTCAGTCAGTCAGTCAGTCAGGCAGTCAGTCAGTCGGTCCGCCTTATTCAGTCAGTCTGTCAGTCAGTCAGTCAGTCAGCCTTATTCAGTCAGTCTGTCAGTCATCCTTATTCAGTCAGTCTGTCAGTCAGTCAGTCGGTCAGTCCTGTCCAGTCAGTTAGTCAGTCAAGCAGTCAGTCAGGTAGTCAAGCAGTCAGTCAGTCAGTGTCAGTCATTCATTTAGTCATTCAGTCAGTCAGTGAAATAGCCAGTCAGAGAGTCAAGCAGTCAGTCAGTCAGTCTCAGTCAGTCAGTTAGTCAGTCAGTCAGTCAGTCAGTCAGTCAGTCCAGTCTCAGTCAGTCAGGCAGTTAGTCAGTCAGTCTCGGTCAGTCAGTGAGTCAGTCAGTCAGTATCAGTCAGTCAGTGAGTCAGTCTGTCAGTCAGGCAGTATCAGTCAGGCAGTAAGACTCCGCTCGACAGAACTCCGATAGCCTAATGGCTAGACCGCTGGTCTTCCAAGCGAGTGGCCTGGGTTCGAGTCCCAGCCGGAGCGAATATCTTCAATGTATATATTTCTTTTCTAATTTGAAAATTCTTTTTTTTCAATTTCTTTCCTTTGCAATTATTGATTATTTATGTAGGGAAGAAAATTCTGAGTCAGTTTAATTTTTCGACACGAAGATTTCAAAGTGTTTAAATAAACAATTACCAAGGTGCATTTTTTGTTTTTATTATATTTAAAACTCCCACCGACAGAGCTCCCATAGACTAATGGCTAGAGTGTTAGGCTTCCAAGCGAGTGGCCCTGGGTTCGAGTCCCAGCCTGAACGAAAATCTTCAATGTATACTTTTAGTTTCTAATTTGAAATTTCTTCTTCCTTTTTTTTTAATTTTTTTCTTTTGCGAATATTGATTATTTATGTAGGGAGAAAAATTCTGAGTCAGTTTAATTATTCGACCTGTAAATTTCAAAGTGTTTGAATCAATAATTACCAAGGTGCATTTTTTGTTTTTATTATATTTAAGACTTCCATCGACAGAGCTCCGATAGCCTAATGGCTAGACCGTTGGGTTCCAAGCGCGTGGTACTGGGTTCGAGTCCCGGCCGGAACGAAAATCTTCCATGTATATATTTCTCATCTAATTTGAAGATTCTTTTTTTTTTCAATTTCTTTCTTTTGCAAATATGGATTATTTATGTACGGAAGAAAATTCTGAGTCAGTTTAATCATTCGACCTTTAGATTTCAAAGATTTTAGATCAATAATTACTAAGGTGCATTTTTTGTTTTTATTATAATTAAGACACCGATCAACAGAGATCCGATAGTATATTGGCGAGAGCGTTGGGCTTCCATGAGTGTCGCCCTGGGTTCAAATCCCAGCCGGAAAGGAAATCTTAAATGCAAATATTTTTTTCTAATTTTATAATTCTTTTTTTTTATTTTTCCCTTTTGCGAAGTCAGTCAGTCAGTCTGACAGTCAATCAGTCAAGCACTCAGTCATTCAGTCTCAGTCAGTCAGTCCAGTCAGTCAGTCACTCAGTCAGTCAGTTAGTCCTTCAGCCAGTCAGTCAGTCAGTCAGTCATTCAGTCAGTCAGTCAGTCAGGCAGTCAGTCAGTCAGTCAGTCGGTCAGTCCTGTGCAGTCAGTTAGTCACTAAAGCAGTCAGTCAGTCTCAGTCAGTCAGTCAGTCAGTCAGTCCAGTCCAGTCTCAGTCAGTCAGTCAGTCAGTCTCGGTCAGTCAGTCAGTCAGTCATTCAGTCAGTCAGTCAGGCAGTCAGTCAGTCGGTCAGCCTTATTCAGTCAGTCTCTCAGTCAGTCAGTCAGTCAGCCTTATTCAGTCAGTCTGTCAGTCATCCTTATTCAGTCAGTCTGTCAGTCAGTCAGTCGGTCAGTCCTGTCCAGTCAGTTAGTCAGTCAAGCAGTCAGTCAGGTAGTCAAGCAGTCAGTCAGTCAGTGTCAGTCAGTCATTTAGTCATTCAGTCAGTCAGTGAAATAGCCAGTCAGAGAGTCAAGCAGTCAGTCAGTCAGTCTCAGTCAGTCAGTTAGTCAGTCGGTCAGTCAGTCAGTCAGTCAGTCCAGTCTCAGTCAGTCAGGCAGTTAGTCAGTCAGTCTCGGTCAGTCAGTGAGTCAGTCAGTCAGTATCAGTCAGTCAGTGAGTCAGTCTGTCAGTCAGGCAGTATCAGTCAGGCAGTAAGACTCCGCTCGACAGAACTCCGATAGCCTAATGGCTAGACCGCTGGTCTTCCAAGCGAGTGGCCTGGGTTCGAGTCCCAGCCGGAGCGAATATCTTCAATGTATATATTTCTTTTCTAATTTGAAAATTCTTTTTTTTTCAATTTCTTTCCTTTGCAATTATTGATTATTTATGTAGGGAAGAAAATTCTGAGTCAGTTTAATTTTTCGACACGAAGATTTCAAAGTCTTTAAATAAACAATTACCAAGGTGCATTTTTTGTTTTTATTATATTTAAAACTCCCACCGACAGAGCTCCCATAGACTAATGTCTAGAGTGTTAGGCTTCCAAGCGAGTGGCCCTGGGTTCGAGTCCCAGCCTGAACGAAAATCTTCAATGTATACTTTTAGTTTCTAATTTGAAATTTCTTCTTCTTTTTTTTTTAATTTTTCTCTTTTGCGAATATTGATTATTTATGTAGGGAGAAAAATTCTGAGTCAGTTTAATTATTCGACCTGTAAATTTCAAAGTGTTTGAATCAATAATTACCAAGGTGCATTTTTTGTTTTTATTATATTTAAGACTTTCAGCGACAGAGCTCCGATAGCCTAATGGCTAGACCGTTGGGTTCCAAGCGCGTGGTACTGGGTTCGAGTCCCGGCCGGAACGAAAATCTTCCATGTATATATTTCTCTTCTAATTTGAAGATTCTTTTTTTTTTCAATTTCTTTCTTTTGCAAATATGCATTATTTATGTACGGAAGAAAATTATGAGTCAGTTTAATCATTCGACCTTTAGATTTCAAAGATTTTAGATCAATAATTACTAAGGTGCATTTTTTGTTTTCATTATAATTAAGACACCGATCAACAGAGATCCGATAGTATATTGGCGAGAGCGTTAGGCTTCCATGAGTGTCGCCCTGGATTCAAATCCCAGCCGGAAAGGAAATCTTAAATGCAAATATTTTTTTCTAATTTTATAATTCTTTTTTTTTATTTTTCCCTTTTGCGAAGTCAGTCAGTCAGTCTGACAGTCAATCAGTCAAGCACTCAGTCATTCAGTCTCAGTCAGTCAGTCCAGTCAGTCAGTCACTCCGTCAGTCAGTTAGTCCTTCAGCCAGTCAGTCAAGCAGTCAGTCATTTATTCTCAGTCAGTCAGTCATTCAGTCAGTCAGTCAGTCAGGCAGTCAGTCAGTCAGTCAGTCGGTCAGTCCTGTGCAGTCAGTTAGTCACTAAAGCAGTCAGTCAGTCTCAGTCAGTCAGTCAGTCAGTCAGTCCAGTCCAGTCCAGTCTCAGTCAGTCAGTCAGTCAGTCTCGGTCAGTCAGTCAGTCAGTCATTCAGTCAGTCAGTCAGTCAGGCAGTCAGTCAGTCGGTCAACCTTATTCAGTCAGTCTGTCAGTCAGTCAGTCAGTCAGCCTTATTCAGTCAGTCTGTCAGTCATCCTTATTCAGTCAGTCTGTCAGTCAGTCAGTCGGTCAGTCCTGTCCAGTCAGTTAGTCAGTCAAGCAGTCAGTCAGGTAGTCAAGCAGTCAGTCAGTCAGTGTCAGTCAGTCGTTTAGTCATTCAGTCAGTCAGTGAAATAGCCAGTCAGAGAGTCAAGCAGTCAGTCAGTCAGTCTCAGTCAGTCAGTTAGTCAGTCAGTCAGTCAGTCAGTCAGTCAGTCCAGTCTCAGTCAGTCAGGCAGTTAGTCAGTCAGTCTCGGTCAGTCAGTGAGTCAGTCAGTCAGTATCAGTCAGTCAGTGAGTCAGTCTGTCAGTCAGGCAGTATCAGTCAGGCAGTAAGACTCCGCTCGACAGAACTCCGATAGCCTAATGGCTAGACCGCTGGTCTTCCAAGCGAGTGGCCTGGGTTCGAGTCCCAGCCGGAGCGAATATCTTCAATGTATATATTTCTTTTCTAATTTAAAAATTCTTTTTTTTTCAATTTCTTTCCTTTGCAATTATTGATTATTTATGTAGGGAAGAAAATTCTGAGTCAGTTTAATTTTTCGACACGAAGATTTCAAAGTGTTTAAATAAACAATTACCAAGGTGCATTTTTTGTTTTTATTATATTTAAAACTCCCACCGACAGAGCTCCCATAGACTAATGTCTAGAGTGTTAGGCTTCCAAGCGAGTGGCCCTGGGTTCGAGTCCCATCCTGAACGAAAATCTTCGATGTATACTTTTAGTTTCTAATTTGAAATTTCTTCTTCTTTTTTTTTTAAATTTTTCTCTTTTGCGAATATTGATTATTTATGTAGGGAGAAAAATTCTGAGTCAGTTTAATTATTCGACCTGTAAATTTCAAAGTGTTTGAATCAATAATTACCAAGGTGCATTTTTTGTTTTTATTATATTTAAGACTTCCAACGACAGAGCTCCGATAGCCTAGTGGCTAGACCGTTGGGTTCCAAGCGCGTGGTACTGGGTTCGAGTCCCGGCCGGACGAAAATCTTCCATGTATATATTTCTCTTCTAATTTGAAGATTCTTTTTTTTTTCAATTTCTTTCTTTTGCAAATATGGATTATTTATGTACGGAAGAAAATTCTGAGTCAGTTTAATCATTCGACCTTTAGATTTCAAAGATTTTAGATCAATAATTACTAAGGTGCATTTTTTGTTTTTATTATAATTAAGACACCGATCAACAGAGATCCGATAGTATATTGGCGGGAGCGTTGAGCTTCCATGAGTGTCGCCCTGGGTTCAAATCCCAGCCGGAAAGGAAATCTTTAATGCAAATATTTTTTTCTAATTTTATAATTCTTTTTTTTTTATTTTTCCCTTTTGCGAAGTCAGTCAGTCAGTCTGACAGTCAATCAGTCAAGCACTCAGTCATTCTGTCTCAGTCAGTCAGTCCAGTCAGTCAGTCACTCAGTCAGTCAGTTAGTCCTTCAGCCAGTCAGTCAAGCAGTCAGTCATTTAGTCTCAGTCAGTCAGTCATTCAGTCAGTCAGTCAGTCAGGCAGTCAGTCAGTCAGTCAGTCGGTCAGTCCTGTGCAGTCAGTTAGTCACTAAAGCAGTCAGTCAGTCTCAGTCAGTCAGTCAGTCAGTCAGTCCAGTCCAGTCTCAGTCAGTCAGTCAGTCAGTCTCGGTCAGTCAGTCAGTCAGTCATTCAGTCAGTCAGTCAGTCAGGCAGTCAGTCAGTCGGTCCGCCTTATTCAGTCAGTCTGTCAGTCAGTCAGTCAGTCAGCCTTATTCAGTCAGTCTGTCAGTCATCCTTATTCAGTCAGTCTGTCAGTCAGTCAGTCGGTCAGTCCTGTCCAGTCAGTTAGTCAGTCAAGCAGTCAGTCAGGTAGTCAAGCAGTCAGTCAGTCAGTGTCAGTCAGTCATTTAGTCATTCAGTCAGTCAGTGAAATAGCCAGTCAGAGAGTCAAGCAGTCAGTCAGTCAGTCTCAGTCAGTCAGTCAGTCAGTCAGTCCAGTCTCAGTCAGTCAGGCAGTTAGTCAGTCAGTCTCGGTCAGTCAGTGAGTCAGTCAGTCAGTATCAGTCAGTCAGTGAGTCAGTCTGTCAGTCAGGCAGTATCAGTCAGGCGGTAAGACTCCGCTCGACAGAACTCCGATAGCCTAATGGCTAGACCGCTGGTCTTCCAAGCGAGTGGCCTGGGTTCGAGTCCCAGCCGGAGCGAATATCTTCAATGTATATATTTCTTTTCTAATTTGAAAATTCTTTTTTTTTCAATTTCTTTCCTTTGCAATTATTGATTATTTATGTAGGGAAGAAAATTCTGAGTCAGTTTAATTTTTCGACACGAAGATTTCAAAGTGTTTAAATAAACAATTACCAAGGTGCATTTTTTGTTTTTATTATATTTAAAACTCCCACCGACAGAGCTCCCATAGACTAATGGCTAGAGTGTTAGGTTTCCAAGCGAGTGGCCCTGGGTTCGAGTCCCAGCCTGAACGAAAATCTTCAATGTATACTTCTAGTTTCTAATTTGAAATTTCTTCTTCTTTTTTTTTTAATTTTTCTCTTTTGCGAATATTGATTATTTATGTAGGGAGAAACATTCTGAGTCAGTTTAATTATTCGACCTGTAAATTTCAAAGTGTTTGAATCAATAATTACCAAGGTGCATTTTTTGTTTTTATTATATTTAAGACTTCCATCGAGAGAGCTCCGATAGCCTAATGGCTAGACCGTTGGGTTCCAAGCGCGTGGTACTGGGTTCGAGTCCCGGCCGGAACGAAAATCTTCCATGTATATATTTCTCTTCTAATTTGAAGATTCTTTTTTTTTTTTCAATTTCTTTCTTTTGCAAATATGGATTATTTATGTACGGAAGAAAATTCTGAGTCAGTTTAATCATTCGACCTTTAGATTTCAAAGATTTTGGATCAATAATTACTAAGGTGCATTTTTGTTTTTATTATAATTAAGACACCGATCAACAGAGATCCGATAGTATATTGGCGAGAGCGTTGGGCTTCCATGAGTGTCGCCCTGGGTTCAAATCCCAGCCGGAAAGGAAATCTTAAATGCAAATATTTTTTTCTAATTTTATAATTCTTTTTTTTTTATTTTTCCCTTTTGCGAAGTCAGTCAGTCAGTCTGACAGTCAATCAGTCAAGCACTCAGTCGTTCAGTCTCAGTCAGTCAGTCCAGTCAGTCAGTCACTCAGTCAGTCAGTTAGTCCTTCAGCCAGTCAGTCAAGCAGTCAGTCATTTAGTCTCAGTCAGTCAGTCATTCAGTCAGTCAGTCAGTCAGGCAGTCAGTCAGTCAGTCAGTCGGTCAGTCCTGTGCAGTCAGTTAGTCACTAAAGCAGTCAGTCAGTCTCAGTCAGTCAGTCAGTCAGTCAGTCCAGTCCAGTCTCAGTCAGTCAGTCAGTCAGTCTCGGTCAGTCAGTCAGTCAGTCATTCATTCAGTCAGTCAGTCAGGCAGTCAGTCAGTCGGTCAGCCTTATTCAGTCAGTCTGTCAGTCAGTCAGTCAGTCAGCCTTATTCAGTCAGTCTGTCAGTCATCCTTATTCAGTCAGTCTGTCAGTCAGTCAGTCGGTCAGTCCTGTCCAGTCAGTTAGTCAGTCAAGCAGTCAGTCAGGTAGTCAAGCAGTCAGTCAGTCAGTGTCAGTCAGTCATTTAGTCATTCAGTCAGTCAGTGAAATAGCCAGTCAGAGAGTCAAGCAGTCAGTCAGTCAGTCTCAGTCAGTCAGTTAGTCAGTCAGTCAGTCAGTCAGTCAGTCCAGTCTCAGTCAGTCAGGCAGTTAGTCAGTCAGTCTCGGTCAGTCAGTGAGTCAGTCAGTCAGTATCAGTCAGTCAGTGAGTCAGTCTGTCAGTCAGGCAGTATCAGTCAGGCGGTAAGACTCCGCTCGACAGAACTCCGATAGCCTAATGGCTAGACCGCTGGTCTTCCAAGCGAGTGGCCTGGGTTCGAGTCCCAGCCGGAGCGAATATCTTCAATGTATATATTTCTTTTCTAATTTGAAAATTCTTTTTTTTTCAATTTCTTTCCTTTGCAATTATTGATTATTTATGTAGGGAAGAAAATTCTGAGTCAGTTTAATTTTTCGACACGAAGATTTCAAAGTGTTTAAATAAACAATTACCAAGGTGCATTTTTTGTTTTTATTATATTTAAAACTCCCACCGACAGAGCTCCCATAGACTAATGGCTAGAGTGTTAGGCTTCCAAGCGAGTGGCCCTGGGTTCGAGTCCCAGCCTGAACGAAAATCTTCAATGTATACTTTTAGTTTCTAATTTGAAATTTCTTCTTCTTTTTTTTTAATTTTTCTCTTTTGCGAATATTGATTATTTATGTAGGGAGAAAAATTCTGAGTCTGTTTAATTATTCGACCTGTAAATTTCAAAGTGTTTGAATCAATAATTACCAAGGTGCATTTTTTGTTTTTATTATATTTAAGACTTCCATCGACAGAGCTCCGATAGCCTAATGGCTAGACCGTTGGGTTCCAAGCGCGTGGTACTGGGTTCGAGTCCCGGCCGGAACGAAAAGCTTCCATGTATATAATTCTCTTCTAAGTTGAAGATTCTTTTTTTTTTCAATTTCTTTCTTTTGCAAATATGGATTATTTATGTACGGAAGAAAATTCTGAGTCAGTTTAATCATTCGACCTTTAGATTTCAAAGATTTTAGATCAATAATTACTAAGGTGCATTTTTTGTTTTTATTATAATTAAGACACCGATCAACAGAGATCCGATAGTATATTGGCGAGAGCGTTGGGCTTCCATGAGTGTCGCCCTGGGTTCAAATCCCAGCCGGAAAGGAAATCTTAAATGCAAATATTTTTTTCTAATTTTATAATTCCTTTTTTTTTATTTTTCCCTTTTGCGAAGTCAGTCAGTCAGTCTGACAGTCAATCAGTCAAGCACTCAGTCATTCAGTCTCAGTCAGTCAGTCCAGTCAGTCAGTCACTCAGTCAGTCGTTAGTCCTTCAGCCAGTCAGTCAAGCAGTCAGTCATTTAGTCTCAGTCAGTCAGTCATTCAGTCAGTCAGTCAGTCAGTCAGTCGGTCAGTCCTGTGCAGTCAGTTAGTCACTAAAGCAGTCAGTCAGTCTCAGTCAGTCAGTCAGTCAGTCAGTCCAGTCCAGTCTCAGTCAGTCAGTCAGTCAGTCTCGGTCAGTCAGTCAGTCAGTCAGGCAGTCAGTCAGTCAGTCAGGCAGTCAGTCAGTCAGTCAGCCTTATTCAGTCAGTCTGTCAGTCATCCTTATTCAGTCAGTCTGTCAGTCAGTCAGTCGGTCAGTCCTGTCCAGTCAGTTAGTCAGTCAAGCAGTCATTCAGGTAGTCAAGCAGTCAGTCAGTCAGTGTCAGTCAGTCATTTAGTCATTCAGTCAGTCAGTGAAATAGCCAGTCAGAGAGTCAAGCAGTCAGTCAGTCAGTCTCAGTCAGTCAGTTAGTCAGTCAGTCAGTCAGTCAGTCAGTCAGTCAGTCAGTCCAGTCTCAGTCAGTCAGGCAGTTAGTCAGTCAGTCTCGGTCAGTCAGTGAGTCAGTCAGTCAGTATCAGTCAGTCAGTGAGTCAGTTTGTCAGTCAGGCAGTATCAGTCAGGCAGTAAGACTCCGCTCGACAGAACTCCGATAGCCTAATGGCTAGACCGCTGGTCTTCCAAGCGAGTGGCCTGGGTTCGAGTCCCAGCCGGAGCGAATATCTTCAATGTATATATTTCTTTTCTAATTTGAAAATTCTTTTTTTTTTCAATTTCTTTCCTTTGCAATTATTGATTATTTATGTCGGGAAGAAAATTCTGAGTCAGTTTAATTTTTCGACACGAAGATTTCAAACTGTTTAAATAAACAATTACCAAGGTGCATTTTTTGTTTTTATTATATTTAAAACTCCCACCGACAGAGCTCCCATAGACTAATGGCTAGAGTGTTAGGCTTCCAAGCGAGTGGCCCTGGGTTCGAGTCCCAGCCTGAACGAAAATCTTCAATGTATACTTTTAGTTTCTAATTTGAAATTTCTTCTTCTTTTTTTTTTAATTTTTCTCTTTTGCGAATATTGATTATTTATGTAGGGAGAAAAATTCTGAGTCAGTTTAATTATTCGACCTGTAAATTTCAAAGTGTTTGAATCAATAATTACCAAGGTGCATTTTTTGTTTTTATTATATTTAAGACTTCCATCGACAGAGCTCCGATAGCCAAATGGCTAGACCGTTGGGTTCCAAGCGCGTGGTACTGGGTTCGAGTCCCGGCCGGAACGAAAATCTTCCATGTATATATTTCTCTTCTAATTTGAAGATTCTTTTTTTTTTCAATTTCTTTCTTTTGCAAATATGGATTATTTATGTACGGAAGAAACTTCTGAGTCAGTTTAATCATTCGACCTTTAGATTTCAAAGATTTTAGATCAATAATTACTAAGGTGCATTTTTTGTTTTTATTATAATTAAGACACCGATCAACAGAGATCCGATAGTATATTGGCGAGAGCGTTAGGCTTCCATGAGTGTCGCCCTGGGTTCAAATCCCAGCCGGAAAGGAAATCTTAAATGCAAATATTTTTTTCTAATTTTATAATTCTTTTTTTTTTATTTTTCCCTTTTGCGAAGTCAGTCAGTCAGTCTGACAGTCAATCAGTCAAGCACTCAGTCGTTCAGTCTCAGTCAGTCAGTCCAGTCAGTCAGTCACTCAGTCAGTCAGTTAGTCCTTCAGCCAGTCAGTCAAGCAGTCAGTCATTTAGTCTCAGTCAGTCAGTCATTCAGTCAGTCAGTCAGTCAGGCAGTCAGTCAGTCAGTCAGTCGGTCAGTCCTGTGCAGTCAGTTAGTCACTAAAGCAGTCAGTCAGTCTCAGTCAGTCAGTCAGTCAGTCAGTCCAGTCCAGTCTCAGTCAGTCAGTCAGTCAGTCTCGGTCAGTCAGTCAGTCAGTCATTCATTCAGTCAGTCAGTCAGGCAGTCAGTCAGTCGGTCAGCCTTATTCAGTCAGTCTGTCAGTCAGTCAGTCAGTCAGCCTTATTCAGTCAGTCTGTCAGTCATCCTTATTCAGTCAGTCTGTCAGTCAGTCAGTCGGTCAGTCCTGTCCAGTCAGTTAGTCAGTCAAGCAGTCAGTCAGGTAGTCAAGCAGTCAGTCAGTCAGTGTCAGTCAGTCATTTAGTCATTCAGTCAGTCAGTGAAATAGCCAGTCAGAGAGTCAAGCAGTCAGTCAGTCAGTCTCAGTCAGTCAGTTAGTCAGTCAGTCAGTCAGTCAGTCAGTCCAGTCTCAGTCAGTCAGGCAGTTAGTCAGTCAGTCTCGGTCAGTCAGTGAGTCAGTCAGTCAGTATCAGTCAGTCAGTGAGTCAGTCTGTCAGTCAGGCAGTATCAGTCAGGCGGTAAGACTCCGCTCGACAGAACTCCGATAGCCTAATGGCTAGACCGCTGGTCTTCCAAGCGAGTGGCCTGGGTTCGAGTCCCAGCCGGAGCGAATATCTTCAATGTATATATTTCTTTTCTAATTTGAAAATTCTTTTTTTTTCAATTTCTTTCCTTTGCAATTATTGATTATTTATGTAGGGAAGAAAATTCTGAGTCAGTTTAATTTTTCGACACGAAGATTTCAAAGTGTTTAAATAAACAATTACCAAGGTGCATTTTTTGTTTTTATTATATTTAAAACTCCCACCGACAGAGCTCCCATAGACTAATGGCTAGAGTGTTAGGCTTCCAAGCGAGTGGCCCTGGGTTCGAGTCCCAGCCTGAACGAAAATCTTCAATGTATACTTTTAGTTTCTAATTTGAAATTTCTTCTTCTTTTTTTTTAATTTTTCTCTTTTGCGAATATTGATTATTTATGTAGGGAGAAAAATTCTGAGTCTGTTTAATTATTCGACCTGTAAATTTCAAAGTGTTTGAATCAATAATTACCAAGGTGCATTTTTTGTTTTTATTATATTTAAGACTTCCATCGACAGAGCTCCGATAGCCTAATGGCTAGACCGTTGGGTTCCAAGCGCGTGGTACTGGGTTCGAGTCCCGGCCGGAACGAAAAGCTTCCATGTATATAATTCTCTTCTAAGTTGAAGATTCTTTTTTTTTTCAATTTCTTTCTTTTGCAAATATGGATTATTTATGTACGGAAGAAAATTCTGAGTCAGTTTAATCATTCGACCTTTAGATTTCAAAGATTTTAGATCAATAATTACTAAGGTGCATTTTTTGTTTTTATTATAATTAAGACACCGATCAACAGAGATCCGATAGTATATTGGCGAGAGCGTTGGGCTTCCATGAGTGTCGCCCTGGGTTCAAATCCCAGCCGGAAAGGAAATCTTAAATGCAAATATTTTTTTCTAATTTTATAATTCCTTTTTTTTTATTTTTCCCTTTTGCGAAGTCAGTCAGTCAGTCTGACAGTCAATCAGTCAAGCACTCAGTCATTCAGTCTCAGTCAGTCAGTCCAGTCAGTCAGTCACTCAGTCAGTCGTTAGTCCTTCAGCCAGTCAGTCAAGCAGTCAGTCATTTAGTCTCAGTCAGTCAGTCATTCAGTCAGTCAGTCAGTCAGTCAGTCGGTCAGTCCTGTGCAGTCAGTTAGTCACTAAAGCAGTCAGTCAGTCTCAGTCAGTCAGTCAGTCAGTCAGTCCAGTCCAGTCTCAGTCAGTCAGTCAGTCAGTCTCGGTCAGTCAGTCAGTCAGTCAGGCAGTCAGTCAGTCAGTCAGGCAGTCAGTCAGTCAGTCAGCCTTATTCAGTCAGTCTGTCAGTCATCCTTATTCAGTCAGTCTGTCAGTCAGTCAGTCGGTCAGTCCTGTCCAGTCAGTTAGTCAGTCAAGCAGTCATTCAGGTAGTCAAGCAGTCAGTCAGTCAGTGTCAGTCAGTCATTTAGTCATTCAGTCAGTCAGTGAAATAGCCAGTCAGAGAGTCAAGCAGTCAGTCAGTCAGTCTCAGTCAGTCAGTTAGTCAGTCAGTCAGTCAGTCAGTCAGTCAGTCAGTCAGTCCAGTCTCAGTCAGTCAGGCAGTTAGTCAGTCAGTCTCGGTCAGTCAGTGAGTCAGTCAGTCAGTATCAGTCAGTCAGTGAGTCAGTTTGTCAGTCAGGCAGTATCAGTCAGGCAGTAAGACTCCGCTCGACAGAACTCCGATAGCCTAATGGCTAGACCGCTGGTCTTCCAAGCGAGTGGCCTGGGTTCGAGTCCCAGCCGGAGCGAATATCTTCAATGTATATATTTCTTTTCTAATTTGAAAATTCTTTTTTTTTTCAATTTCTTTCCTTTGCAATTATTGATTATTTATGTCGGGAAGAAAATTCTGAGTCAGTTTAATTTTTCGACACGAAGATTTCAAACTGTTTAAATAAACAATTACCAAGGTGCATTTTTTGTTTTTATTATATTTAAAACTCCCACCGACAGAGCTCCCATAGACTAATGGCTAGAGTGTTAGGCTTCCAAGCGAGTGGCCCTGGGTTCGAGTCCCAGCCTGAACGAAAATCTTCAATGTATACTTTTAGTTTCTAATTTGAAATTTCTTCTTCTTTTTTTTTTAATTTTTCTCTTTTGCGAATATTGATTATTTATGTAGGGAGAAAAATTCTGAGTCAGTTTAATTATTCGACCTGTAAATTTCAAAGTGTTTGAATCAATAATTACCAAGGTGCATTTTTTGTTTTTATTATATTTAAGACTTCCATCGACAGAGCTCCGATAGCCAAATGGCTAGACCGTTGGGTTCCAAGCGCGTGGTACTGGGTTCGAGTCCCGGCCGGAACGAAAATCTTCCATGTATATATTTCTCTTCTAATTTGAAGATTCTTTTTTTTTTCAATTTCTTTCTTTTGCAAATATGGATTATTTATGTACGGAAGAAACTTCTGAGTCAGTTTAATCATTCGACCTTTAGATTTCAAAGATTTTAGATCAATAATTACTAAGGTGCATTTTTTGTTTTTATTATAATTAAGACACCGATCAACAGAGATCCGATAGTATATTGGCGAGAGCGTTAGGCTTCCATGAGTGTCGCCCTGGATTCAAATCCCAGCCGGAAAGGAAATCTTAAATGCAAATATTTTTTTCTAATTTTATAATTCTTTTTTTTTATTTTTCCCTTTTGCGAAGTCAGTCAGTCAGTCTGACAGTCAATCAGTCAAGCACTCAGTCATTCAGTCTCAGTCAGTCAGTCCAGTCAGTCAGTCACTCCGTCAGTCAGTTAGTCCTTCAGCCAGTCAGTCAAGCAGTCAGTCATTTATTCTCAGTCAGTCAGTCATTCAGTCAGTCAGTCAGTCAGGCAGTCAGTCAGTCAGTCAGTCGGTCAGTCCTGTGCAGTCAGTTAGTCACTAAAGCAGTCAGTCAGTCTCAGTCAGTCAGTCAGTCAGTCAGTCCAGTCCAGTCCAGTCTCAGTCAGTCAGTCAGTCAGTCTCGGTCAGTCAGTCAGTCAGTCATTCAGTCAGTCAGTCAGTCAGGCAGTCAGTCAGTCGGTCAACCTTATTCAGTCAGTCTGTCAGTCAGTCAGTCAGTCAGCCTTATTCAGTCAGTCTGTCAGTCATCCTTATTCAGTCAGTCTGTCAGTCAGTCAGTCGGTCAGTCCTGTCCAGTCAGTTAGTCAGTCAAGCAGTCAGTCAGGTAGTCAAGCAGTCAGTCAGTCAGTGTCAGTCAGTCGTTTAGTCATTCAGTCAGTCAGTGAAATAGCCAGTCAGAGAGTCAAGCAGTCAGTCAGTCAGTCTCAGTCAGTCAGTTAGTCAGTCAGTCAGTCAGTCAGTCAGTCAGTCCAGTCTCAGTCAGTCAGGCAGTTAGTCAGTCAGTCTCGGTCAGTCAGTGAGTCAGTCAGTCAGTATCAGTCAGTCAGTGAGTCAGTCTGTCAGTCAGGCAGTATCAGTCAGGCAGTAAGACTCCGCTCGACAGAACTCCGATAGCCTAATGGCTAGACCGCTGGTCTTCCAAGCGAGTGGCCTGGGTTCGAGTCCCAGCCGGAGCGAATATCTTCAATGTATATATTTCTTTTCTAATTTAAAAATTCTTTTTTTTTCAATTTCTTTCCTTTGCAATTATTGATTATTTATGTAGGGAAGAAAATTCTGAGTCAGTTTAATTTTTCGACACGAAGATTTCAAAGTGTTTAAATAAACAATTACCAAGGTGCATTTTTTGTTTTTATTATATTTAAAACTCCCACCGACAGAGCTCCCATAGACTAATGTCTAGAGTGTTAGGCTTCCAAGCGAGTGGCCCTGGGTTCGAGTCCCATCCTGAACGAAAATCTTCGATGTATACTTTTAGTTTCTAATTTGAAATTTCTTCTTCTTTTTTTTTTAAATTTTTCTCTTTTGCGAATATTGATTATTTATGTAGGGAGAAAAATTCTGAGTCAGTTTAATTATTCGACCTGTAAATTTCAAAGTGTTTGAATCAATAATTACCAAGGTGCATTTTTTGTTTTTATTATATTTAAGACTTCCAACGACAGAGCTCCGATAGCCTAGTGGCTAGACCGTTGGGTTCCAAGCGCGTGGTACTGGGTTCGAGTCCCGGCCGGACGAAAATCTTCCATGTATATATTTCTCTTCTAATTTGAAGATTCTTTTTTTTTCAATTTCTTTCTTTTGCAAATATGGATTATTTATGTACGGAAGAAAATTCTGAGTCAGTTTAATCATTCGACCTTTAGATTTCAAAGATTTTAGATCAATAATTACTAAGGTGCATTTTTTGTTTTTATTATAATTAAGACACCGATCAACAGAGATCCGATAGTATATTGGCGGGAGCGTTGAGCTTCCATGAGTGTCGCCCTGGGTTCAAATCCCAGCCGGAAAGGAAATCTTTAATGCAAATATTTTTTTCTAATTTTATAATTCTTTTTTTTTTATTTTTCCCTTTTGCGAAGTCAGTCAGTCAGTCTGACAGTCAATCAGTCAAGCACTCAGTCATTCTGTCTCAGTCAGTCAGTCCAGTCAGTCAGTCACTCAGTCAGTCAGTTAGTCCTTCAGCCAGTCAGTCAAGCAGTCAGTCATTTAGTCTCAGTCAGTCAGTCATTCAGTCAGTCAGTCAGTCAGGCAGTCAGTCAGTCAGTCAGTCGGTCAGTCCTGTGCAGTCAGTTAGTCACTAAAGCAGTCAGTCAGTCTCAGTCAGTCAGTCAGTCAGTCAGTCCAGTCCAGTCTCAGTCAGTCAGTCAGTCAGTCTCGGTCAGTCAGTCAGTCAGTCATTCAGTCAGTCAGTCAGTCAGGCAGTCAGTCAGTCGGTCCGCCTTATTCAGTCAGTCTGTCAGTCAGTCAGTCAGTCAGCCTTATTCAGTCAGTCTGTCAGTCATCCTTATTCAGTCAGTCTGTCAGTCAGTCAGTCGGTCAGTCCTGTCCAGTCAGTTAGTCAGTCAAGCAGTCAGTCAGGTAGTCAAGCAGTCAGTCAGTCAGTGTCAGTCAGTCATTTAGTCATTCAGTCAGTCAGTGAAATAGCCAGTCAGAGAGTCAAGCAGTCAGTCAGTCAGTCTCAGTCAGTCAGTCAGTCAGTCAGTCCAGTCTCAGTCAGTCAGGCAGTTAGTCAGTCAGTCTCGGTCAGTCAGTGAGTCAGTCAGTCAGTATCAGTCAGTCAGTGAGTCAGTCTGTCAGTCAGGCAGTATCAGTCAGGCGGTAAGACTCCGCTCGACAGAACTCCGATAGCCTAATGGCTAGACCGCTGGTCTTCCAAGCGAGTGGCCTGGGTTCGAGTCCCAGCCGGAGCGAATATCTTCAATGTATATATTTCTTTTCTAATTTGAAAATTCTTTTTTTTTCAATTTCTTTCCTTTGCAATTATTGATTATTTATGTAGGGAAGAAAATTCTGAGTCAGTTTAATTTTTCGACACGAAGATTTCAAAGTGTTTAAATAAACAATTACCAAGGTGCATTTTTTGTTTTTATTATATTTAAAACTCCCACCGACAGAGCTCCCATAGACTAATGGCTAGAGTGTTAGGTTTCCAAGGGAGTGGCCCTGGGTTCGAGTCCCAGCCTGAACGAAAATCTTCAATGTATACTTCTAGTTTCTAATTTGAAATTTCTTCTTCTTTTTTTTTTAATTTTTCTCTTTTGCGAATATTGATTATTTATGTAGGGAGAAACATTCTGAGTCAGTTTAATTATTCGACCTGTAAATTTCAAAGTGTTTGAATCAATAATTACCAAGGTGCATTTTTTGTTTTTATTATATTTAAGACTTCCATCGAGAGAGCTCCGATAGCCTAATGGCTAGACCGTTGGGTTCCAAGCGCGTGGTACTGGGTTCGAGTCCCGGCCGGAACGAAAATCTTCCATGTATATATTTCTCTTCTAATTTGAAGATTCTTTTTTTTTTTCAATTTCTTTCTTTTGCAAATATGGATTATTTATGTACGGAAGAAAATTCTGAGTCAGTTTAATCATTCGACCTTTAGATTTCAAAGATTTTGGATCAATAATTACTAAGGTGCATTTTTGTTTTTATTATAATTAAGACACCGATCAACAGAGATCCGATAGTATATTGGCGAGAGCGTTGGGCTTCCATGAGTGTCGCCCTGGGTTCAAATCCCAGCCGGAAAGGAAATCTTAAATGCAAATATTTTTTTCTAATTTTATAATTCTTTTTTTTTTATTTTTCCCTTTTGCGAAGTCAGTCAGTCAGTCTGACAGTCAATCAGTCAAGCACTCAGTCGTTCAGTCTCAGTCAGTCAGTCCAGTCAGTCAGTCACTCAGTCAGTCAGTTAGTCCTTCAGCCAGTCAGTCAAGCAGTCAGTCATTTAGTCTCAGTCAGTCAGTCATTCAGTCAGTCAGTCAGTCAGGCAGTCAGTCAGTCAGTCAGTCGGTCAGTCCTGTGCAGTCAGTTAGTCACTAAAGCAGTCAGTCAGTCTCAGTCAGTCAGTCAGTCAGTCAGTCCAGTCCAGTCTCAGTCAGTCAGTCAGTCAGTCTCGGTCAGTCAGTCAGTCAGTCATTCATTCAGTCAGTCAGTCAGGCAGTCAGTCAGTCGGTCAGCCTTATTCAGTCAGTCTGTCAGTCAGTCAGTCAGTCAGCCTTATTCAGTCAGTCTGTCAGTCATCCTTATTCAGTCAGTCTGTCAGTCAGTCAGTCGGTCAGTCCTGTCCAGTCAGTTAGTCAGTCAAGCAGTCAGTCAGGTAGTCAAGCAGTCAGTCAGTCAGTGTCAGTCAGTCATTTAGTCATTCAGTCAGTCAGTGAAATAGCCAGTCAGAGAGTCAAGCAGTCAGTCAGTCAGTCTCAGTCAGTCAGTTAGTCAGTCAGTCAGTCAGTCAGTCAGTCCAGTCTCAGTCAGTCAGGCAGTTAGTCAGTCAGTCTCGGTCAGTCAGTGAGTCAGTCAGTCAGTATCAGTCAGTCAGTGAGTCAGTCTGTCAGTCAGGCAGTATCAGTCAGGCAGTAAGACTCCGCTCGACAGAACTCCGATAGCCTAATGGCTAGACCGCTGGTCTTCCAAGCGAGTGGCCTGGGTTCGAGTCCCAGCCGGAGCGAATATCTTCAATGTATATATTTCTTTTCTAATTTGAAAATTCTTTTTTTTTCAATTTCTTTCCTTTGCAATTATTGATTATTTATGTAGGGAAGAAAATTCTGAGTCAGTTTAATTTTTCGACACCAAGATTTCAAAGTGTTTAAATAAACAATTACCAAGGTGCATTTTTTGTTTTTATTATATTTAAAACTCCCACCGACAGAGCTCCCATAGACTAATGGCTAGAGTGTTAGGCTTCCAAGCGAGTGGCCCTGGGTTCGAGTCCCAGCCTGAACGAAAATCTTCAATGTATACTTTTAGTTTCTAATTTGAAATTTCTTCTTCTTTTTTTTTAATGTTTCTCTTTTGCGAATATTGATTATTTATGAAGGGAGAAAAATTCTGAGTCAGTTTAATTATTCGACCTGTAAATTTCAAAGTGTTTGAATCAATAATTACCAAGGTGCATTTTTTGTTTTTATTATATTTAAGACTTCCATCGACAGAGCTCCGATAGCCTAATGGCTAGACCGTTGGGTTCCAAGCGCGTGGTACTGGGTTCGAGTCCCGGCCGGAACGAAAAGCTTCCATGTATATAATTCTCTTCTAAGTTGAAGATTCTTTTTTTTTTCAATTTCTTTCTTTTGCAAATATGGATTATTTATGTACGGAAGAAAATTCTGAGTCAGTTTAATCATTCGACCTTTAGATTTCAAAGATTTTAGATCAATAATTACTAAGGTGCATTTTTTGTTTTTATTATAATTAAGACACCGATCAACAGAGATCCGATAGTATATTGGCGAGAGCGTTGGGCTTCCATGAGTGTCGCCCTGGGTTCAAATCCCAGCCGGAAAGGAAATCTTAAATGCAAATATTTTTTTCTAATTTTATAATTCCTTTTTTTTTATTTTTCCCTTTTGCGAAGTCAGTCAGTCAGTCTGACAGTCAATCAGTCAAGCACTCAGTCATTCAGTCTCAGTCAGTCAGTCCAGTCAGTCAGTCACTCAGTCAGTCGTTAGTCCTTCAGCCAGTCAGTCAAGCAGTCAGTCATTTAGTCTCAGTCAGTCAGTCATTCAGTCAGTCAGTCAGTCAGTCAGTCGGTCAGTCCTGTGCAGTCAGTTAGTCACTAAAGCAGTCAGTCAGTCTCAGTCAGTCAGTCAGTCAGTCAGTCCAGTCCAGTCTCAGTCAGTCAGTCAGTCAGTCTCGGTCAGTCAGTCAGTCAGTCAGGCAGTCAGTCAGTCAGTCAGGCAGTCAGTCAGTCAGTCAGCCTTATTCAGTCAGTCTGTCAGTCATCCTTATTCAGTCAGTCTGTCAGTCAGTCAGTCGGTCAGTCCTGTCCAGTCAGTTAGTCAGTCAAGCAGTCATTCAGGTAGTCAAGCAGTCAGTCAGTCAGTGTCAGTCAGTCATTTAGTCATTCAGTCAGTCAGTGAAATAGCCAGTCAGAGAGTCAAGCAGTCAGTCAGTCAGTCTCAGTCAGTCAGTTAGTCAGTCAGTCAGTCAGTCAGTCAGTCAGTCAGTCAGTCCAGTCTCAGTCAGTCAGGCAGTTAGTCAGTCAGTCTCGGTCAGTCAGTGAGTCAGTCAGTCAGTATCAGTCAGTCAGTGAGTCAGTTTGTCAGTCAGGCAGTATCAGTCAGGCAATAAGACTCCGCTCGACAGAACTCCGATAGCCTAATGGCTAGACCGCTGGTCTTCCAAGCGAGTGGCCTGGGTTCGAGTCCCAGCCGGAGCGAATATCTTCAATGTATATATTTCTTTTCTAATTTGAAAATTCTTTTTTTTTCAATTTCTTTCCTTTGCAATTATTGATTATTTATGTCGGGAAGAAAATTCTGAGTCAGTTTAATTTTTCGACACGAAGATTTCAAAGTGTTTAAATAAACAATTACCAAGGTGCATTTTTTGTTTTTATTATATTTAAAACTCCCACCGACAGAGCTCCCATAGACTAATGGCTAGAGTGTTAGGCTTCCAAGCGAGTGGCCCTGGGTTCGAGTCCCAGCCTGAACGAAAATCTTCAATGTATACTTTTAGTTTCTAATTTGAAATTTCTTCTTCTTTTTTTTTTAATTTTTCTCTTTTGCGAATATTGATTATTTATGTAGGGAGAAAAATTCTGAGTCAGTTTAATTATTCGACCTGTAAATTTCAAAGTGTTTGAATCAATAATTACCAAGGTGCATTTTTTGTTTTTATTATATTTAAGACTTCCATCGACAGAGCTCCGATAGCCAAATGGCTAGACCGTTGGGTTCCAAGCGCGTGGTACTGGGTTCGAGTCCCGGCCGGAACGAAAATCTTCCATGTATATATTTCTCTTCTAATTTGAAGATTCTTTTTTTTTTCAATTTCTTTCTTTTGCAAATATGGATTATTTATGTACGGAAGAAACTTCTGAGTCAGTTTAATCATTCGACCTTTAGATTTCAAAGATTTTAGATCAATAATTACTAAGGTGCATTTTTTGTTTTTATTATAATTAAGACACCGATCAACAGAGATCCGATAGTATATTGGCGAGCGTTGGGCTTCCATGAGTGTCGCCCTGGGTTCAAATCCCAGCCGGAAAGGAAATCTTAAATGCAAATATTTTTTTCTAATTTTATAATTCTTTTTTTTTTATTTTTCCCTTTTGCGAAGTCAATCAGTCAGTCTGACAGTCAATCAGTCAAGCACTCAGTCATTCAGTCTCAGTCAGTCAGTCCAGTCAGTCAGTCACTCAGTCAGTCAGTTAGTCCTTCAGCCAGTCAGTCAAGCAGTCAGTCATTTAGTCTCATTCAGTCAGTCATTCAGTCAGTCAGGCAGTCAGTCAGTCAGTCAGTCGGTCAGTCCTGTGCAGTCAGTTAGTCACTAAAGCAGTCAGTCAGTCTCAGTCAGTCAGTCAGTCAGTCAGTCCAGTCCAGTCTCAGTCAGTCAGTCAGTCAGTCTCGGTCAGTCAGTCAGTCAGTCATTCAGTCAGGCAGTCAGTCAGTCGGTCAGCCTTATTCAGTCAGTCTGTCAGTCAGTCAGTCAGTCAGCCTTATTCAGTCAGTCTGTCAGTCATCCTTATTCAGTCAGTCTGTCAGTCAGTCAGTCGGTCAGTCCTGTCCAGTCAGTTAGTCAGTCAAGCAGTCAGTCAGGTAGTCAAGCAGTCAGTCAGTCAGTGTCAGTCAGTCATTTAGTCATTCAGTCAGTCAGTGAAATAGCCAGTCAGAGAGTCAAGCAGTCAGTCAGTCAGTCTCAGTCAGTCAGTTAGTCAGTCAGTCAGTCAGTCAGTCAGTCCAGTCTCAGTCAGTCAGGCAGTTAGTCAGTCAGTCTCGGTCAGTCAGTGAGTCAGTCAGTCAGTATCAGTCAGTCAGTGAGTCAGTCTGTCAGTCAGGCAGTATCAGTCAGGCAGTAAGACTCCGCTCGACAGAACTCCGATAGCCTAATGGCTGGACCGCTGGTCTTCCAAGCGAGTGGCCTGGGTTCGAGTCCCACCCGGAGCGAATATCTTCAATGTATATATTTCTTTTCTAATTTGAAAATTCTTTTTTTTTTCAATTTCTTTCCTTTGCAATTATTGATTATTTATGTCGGGAAGAAAATTCTGAGTCAGTTTAATTTTTCGACACGAAGATTTCAAAGTGTTTAAATAAACAATTACCAAGGTGCATTTTTTGTTTTTATTATATTTAAAACTCCCACCGACAGAGCTCCCATAGACTAATGGCTAGAGTGTTAGGCTTCCAAGCGCGTGGCCCTGGGTTCGAGTCCCAGCCTGAACGAAAATCTTCAATGTATACTTTTAGTTTCTAATTTGAAATTTCTTCTTCTTTTTTTTTAATTTTTCTCTTTTGCGAATATTGATTATTTATGTAGGGAGAAAAATTCTGAGTCAGTTTAATTATTCGACCTGTAAATTTCAAAGTGTTTGAATCAATAATTACCAAGGTGCATTTTTTGTTTTTATTATATTTAAGACTTCCATCGACAGAGCTCCGATAGCCTAATGGCTAGACCGTTGGGTTCCTACCGCGTGGTACTGGGTTCGAGTCCCGGCCGGAAAGGAAATCTTAAATGCAAATATTTTTTTCTAATTTTATAATTCTTTTTTTTTATTTTTCCCTTTTGCGAAGTCAGTCAGTCAGTCTGACAGTCAATCAGTCAAGCACTCAGTCATTCAGTCTCAGTCAGTCAGTCCAGTCAGTCAGTCACTCAGTCAGTCAGTTAGTCCTTTAGCCAGTCAGTCAAGCAGTCAGTCATTTAGTCTCAGTCAGTCAGTCAGTCAGGCAGTCAGTCAGTCAGTCAGTCGGTCAGTCCTGTGCAGTCAGTTAGTCACTAAAGCAGTCAGTCTGTCTCAGTCAGTCAGTCAGTCAGTCAGTCCAGTCCAGTCTCAGTCAGTTAGTCAGTCAGTCTCGGTCAGTCAGTCAGTCAGTCATTCAGTCAGTCTGTCAGTCAGGCAGTCAGTCAGTCAATCAGCCTTATTCAGTCAGTCTGTCAGTCAGTCAGTCAGTCAGCCTTATTCAGTCAGTCTGTCAGTCATCCTTATTCAGTCAGTCTGTCAGTCAGTCAGTCGGTCAGTCCTGTCCAGTCAGTCGGTCAGTCCTGTCCAGTCAGTTAGTCAGTCAAGCAGTCAGTCAGGTAGTCAAGCAGTCAGTCAGTCAGTGTCAGTCAGTCATTTAGTCATTCAGTCAGTCAGTGAAATAGCCAGTCAGAGAGTCAAGCAGTCAGTCAGTCAGTCTCAGTCAGTCAGTTAGTCAGTCAGTCAGTCAGTCAGTCAGTCCAGTCTCAGTCAGTCAGGCATTTAGTCAGTCAGTCTCGGTCAGTCAGTGAGTCAGTCAGTCAGTATCAGTCAGTCAGTGAGTCAGACTGTCAGTCAGGCAGTATCAGTCAGGCAGTAAGACTCCACTCGACAGAACTCCGATAGCCTAATGGCTAGACCGCTGGTCTTCCAAACGAGTGGCCTGGGTTCGAGTCCCAGCCGGAGCGAATATCTTCAATGTATATATTTCTTTTCTAATTTGAAAATTCTTTTTTTTTTCAATTTCTTTCCTTTGCAATTATTGATTATTTATGTAGGGAAGAAAATTCTGAGTCAGTTTAATTTTTCGACACGAAGATTTCAAAGTGTTTAAATAAACAATTACCATTGTGCATTTTTTGTTTTTATTATATTTAAAACTCCCACCGACAGAGCTCCCATAGACTAATGGCTAGAGTGTTAGGCTTCCAAGCGAGTGGCCCTGGGTTCGAGTCCCAGCCTGAACGAAAATCTTCAATGTATACTTTTAGTTTCTAATTTGAAATTTCTTCTTCTTTTTTTTTAATTTTTCTCTTTTGAGAATATTGATTATTTATGTAGGGAGAAAAATTCTGAGTCAGTTTAATTATTCGACCTGTAAATTTCAAAGTGTTTGAATCAATAATTACCAAGGTGCATTTTTTGTTTTTATTATATTTAAGACTTTCATCGACAGAGCTCCGATAGCCTAATGGCTAGACCGTTGGGTTCCAAGCGCGTGGAACTGGGTTCGAGTCCCGGCCGGAACGAAAATCTTCCATGTATATAATTCTCTTCTAAGTTGAAGATTCTTTTTTTTTTCAATTTCTTTCTTTTGCAAATATGGATTATTTATGTACGGAAGAAAATTCTGAGTCAGTTTAATCATTCGACCTTTAGATTTCAAAGATTTTAGATCAATAATTACTAAGGTGCATTTTTTGTTTTTATTATAATTAAGACACCGATCAACAGAGATCCGATAGTATATTGGCGAGAGCGTTGGGCTTCCATGAGTGTCGCCCTGGGTTCAAATCCCAGCCGGAAAGGAAATCTTAATTGCAAATATTTTTTTCTAATTTTATAATTCCTTTTTTTTTATTTTTCCCTTTTGCGAAGTCAGTCAGTCAGTCTGACAGTCAATCAGTCAAGCACTCAGTCATTCAGTCTCAGTCAGTCAGTCCAGTCAGTCAGTCACTCAGTCAGTCGTTAGTCCTTCAGCCAGTCAGTCAAGCAGTCAGTCATTTAGTCTCAGTCAGTCAGTCATTCAGTCAGTCAGTCAGTCAGTCAGTCGGTCAGTCCTGTGCAGTCAGTTAGTCACTAAAGCAGTCAGTCAGTCTCAGTCAGTCAGTCAGTCAGTCAGTCCAGTCCAGTCTCAGTCAGTCAGTCAGTCAGTCTCGGTCAGTCAGTCAGTCAGTCATTCAGTCAGTCAGTCAGTCAGTCAGGCAGTCAGTCAGTCAGTCAGTCAGCCTTATTCAGTCAGTCTGTCAGTCATCCTTATTCAGTCAGTCTGTCAGTCAGTCAGTCGGTCAGTCCTGTCCAGTCAGTTAGTCAGTCAAGCAGTCAGTCAGGTAGTCAAGCAGTCAGTCAGTCAGTGTCAGTCAGTCATTTAGTCATTCAGTCAGTCAGTGAAATAGCCAGTCAGAGAGTCAAGCAGTCAGTCAGTCAGTCTCAGTCAGTCAGTTAGTCAGTCAGTCAGTCAGTCAGTCAGTCAGTCAGTCAGTCCAGTCTCAGTCAGTCAGGCAGTTAGTCAGTCAGTCTCGGTCAGTCAGTGAGTCAGTCAGTCAGTATCAGTCAGTCAGTGAGTCAGTTTGTCAGTCAGGCAGTATCAGTCAGGCAGTAAGACTCCGCTCGACAGAACTCCGATAGCCTAATGGCTAGACCGCTGGTCTTCCAAGCGAGTGGCCTGGGTTCGAGTCCCAGCCGGAGCGAATATCTTCAATGTATATATTTCTTTTCTAATTTGAAAATTCTTTTTTTTTTCAATTTCTTTCCTTTGCAATTATTGATTATTTATGTCGGGAAGAAAATTCTGAGTCAGTTTAATTTTTCGACACGAAGATTTCAAAGTGTTTAAATAAACAATTACCAAGGTGCATTTTTTGTTTTTATTATATTTAAAACTCAAACCGACAGAGCTCCCATAGACTAATGGCTAGAGTGTTAGGCTTCCAAGCGAGTGGCCCTGGGTTCGAGTCCCAGCCTGAACGAAAATCTTCAATGTATACTTTTAGTTTCTAATTTGAAATTTCTTCTTCTTTTTTTTTTAATTTTTCTCTTTTGCGAATATTGATTATTTTTGTAGGGAGAAAAATTCTGAGTCAGTTTAATTATTCGACCTGTAAATTTCAAAGTGTTTGAATCAATAATTACCAAGGTGCATTTTTTGTTTTTATTATATTTAAGACTTCCATCGACAGAGCTCCGATAGCCAAATGGCTAGACCGTTGGGTTCCAAGCGCGTGGTACTGGGTTCGAGTCCCGGCCGGAACGAAAATCTTCCATGTATATATTTCTCTTCTAATTTGAAGATTCTTTTTTTTTTCAATTTCTTTCTTTTGCAAATATGGATTATTTATGTACGGAAGAAACTTCTGAGTCAGTTTAATCATTCGACCTTTAGATTTCAAAGATTTTAGATCAATAATTACTAAGGTGCATTTTTTGTTTTTATTATAATTAAGACACCGATCAACAGAGATCCGATAGTATATTGGCGAGCGTTGGGCTTCCATGAGTGTCGCCCTGGGTTCAAATCCCAGCCGGAAAGGAAATCTTAAATGCAAATATTTTTTTCTAATTTTATAATTCTTTTTTTTTTATTTTTCCCTTTTGCGAAGTCAATCAGTCAGTCTGACAGTCAATCAGTCAAGCACTCAGTCATTCAGTCTCAGTCAGTCAGTCCAGTCAGTCAGTCACTCAGTCAGTCAGTTAGTCCTTCAGCCAGTCAGTCAAGCAGTCAGTCATTTAGTCTCAGTCAGTCAGTCATTCAGTCAGTCAGGCAGTCAGTCAGTCAGTCAGTCGGTCAGTCCTGTGCAGTCAGTTAGTCACTAAAGCAGTCAGTCAGTCTCAGTCAGTCAGTCAGTCAGTCAGTCCAGTCCAGTCTCAGTCAGTCAGTCAGTCAGTCTCGGTCAGTCAGTCAGTCAGTCATTCAGTCAGGCAGTCAGTCAGTCGGTCAGCCTTATTCAGTCAGTCTGTCAGTCAGTCAGTCTGTCAGCCTTATTCAGTCAGTCTGTCAGTCATCCTTATTCAGTCAGTCTGTCAGTCAGTCAGTCGGTCAGTCCTGTCCAGTCAGTTAGTCAGTCAAGCAGTCAGTCAGGTAGTCAAGCAGTCAGTCAGTCAGTGTCAGTCAGTCATTTAGTCATTCAGTCAGTCAGTGAAATAGCCAGTCAGAGAGTCAAGCAGTCAGTCAGTCAGTCTCAGTCAGTCAGTTAGTCAGTCAGTCAGTCTCAGTCAGTCAGTTAGTCAGTCAGTCAGTCAGTCAGTCAGTCCAGTCTCAGTCAGTCAGGCAGTTAGTCAGTCAGTCTCGGTCAGTCAGTGAGTCAGTCAGTCAGTATCAGTCAGTCAGTGAGTCAGTCTGTCAGTCAGGCAGTATCAGTCAGGCAGTAAGACTCCGCTCGACAGAACTCCGATAGCCTAATGGCTAGACCGCTGGTCTTCCAAGCGAGTGGCCTGGGTTCGAGTCCCACCCGGAGCGAATATCTTCAATGTATATATTTCTTTTCTAATTTGAAAATTCTTTTTTTTTTAAATTTCTTTCCTTTGCAATTATTGATTATTTATGTCGGGAAGAAAATTCTGAGTCAGTTTAATTTTTCGACACGAAGATTTCAAAGTGTTTAAATAAACAATTACCAAGGTGCATTTTTTGTTTTTATTATATTTAAAACTCCCACCGACAGAGCTCCCATAGACTAATGGCTAGAGTGTTAGGCTTCCAAGCGCGTGGCCCTGGGTTCGAGTCCCAGCCTGAACGAAAATCTTCAATGTATACTTTTTGTTTCTAATTTGAAATTTCTTCTTCTTTTTTTTTAATTTTTCTCTTTTGCGAATATTGATTATTTATGTAGGGAGAAAAATTCTGAGTCAGTTTAATTATTCGACCTGTAAATTTCAAAGTGTTTGAATCAATAATTACCAAGGTGCATTTTTTGTTTTTATTATATTTAAGACTTCCATCGACAGAGCTCCGATAGCCAAATGGCTAGACCGTTGGGTTCCAAGCGCGTGGTACTGGGTTCGAGTCCCGGCCGGAACGAAAATCTTCCATGTATATATTTCTCTTCTAATTTGAAGATTCTTTTTTTTTTTCAATTTCTTTCTTTTGCAAATATGGATTATTTATGTACGGAAGAAAATTCTGAGTCAGTTTAATCATTCGACCTTTAGATTTCAAAGATTTTAGATCAATAATTACTAAGGTGCATTTTTTGTTTTTATTATAATTAAGACACCGATCAACAGAGATCCGATAGTATATTGGCGAGCGTTGGGCTTCCATGAGTGTCGCCCTGGGTTCAAATCCCAGCCGGAAAGGAAATCTTAAATGCAAATATTTTTTTCTAATTTTATAATTCTTTTTTTTTTATTTTTCCCTTTTGCGAAGTCAATCAGTCAGTCTGACAGTCAATCAGTCAAGCACTCAGTCATTCAGTCTCAGTCAGTCAGTCCAGTCAGTCAGTCACTCAGTCAGTCAGTTAGTCCTTCAGCCAGTCAGTCAAGCAGTCAGTCATTTAGTCTCAGTCAGTCAGTCATTCAGTCAGTCAGTCAGTCAGGCAGTCAGTCAGTCAGTCAGTCGGTCAGTCCTGTGCAGTCAGTTAGTCACTAAAGCAGTCAGTCAGTCTCAGTCAGTCAGTCAGTCAGTCCAGTCCAGTCTCAGTCAGTCAGTCAGTCAGTCTCGGTCAGTCAGTCAGTCAGGCAGTCAGTCAGTCGGTCAGCCTTATTCAGTCAGTCTGTCAGTCAGTCAGTCAGTCAGCCTTATTCAGTCAGTCTGTCAGTCATCCTTATTCAGTCAGTCTGTCAGTCAGTCAGTCGGTCAGTCCTGTCCAGTCAGTTAGTCAGTCAAGCAGTCAGTCAGGTAGGCAAGCAGTCAGTCAGTCAGTGTCAGTCAGTCATTTAGTCATTCAGTCAGTCAGTGAAATAGCCAGTCAGAGAGTCAAGCAGTCAGTCAGTCAGTCAGTCAGTCCAGTCTCAGTCAGTCAGGCAGTTATTCAGTCAGTCTCGGTCAGTCAGTGAGTCAGTCAGTCAGTATCAGTCAGTCAGTGAGTCAGTCTGTCAGTCAGGCAGTATCAGTCAGGCAGTAAGACTCCGCTCGACAGAACTCCGATAGCCTAATGGCTAGACCGCTGGTCTTCCAAGCGAGTGGCCTGGGTTCGAGTCCCAGCCGGAGCGAATGTCTTCAACGTATATATTTCTTTTCTAATTTGAAAATTCTTTTTTTTTTCAATTTCTTTCCTTTGCAATTATTGATTATTTATGTAGGGAAGAAAATTCTGAGTCAGTTTAATTTTTCGACACGAAGATTTCAAAGTGTTTAAATAAACAATTACCAAGGTGCATTTTTTGTTTTTATTATATTTAAAACTCCCACCGACAGAGCTCCCATAGACTAATGGCTAGAGTGTTAGGCTTCCAAGCGAGTGCCCCTGGGTTCGAGTCCCAGCCTGAACGAAAATCTTCAATGTATACGTTTAGTTTCTAATTTGAAATTTCTTCTTCTTTTTTTTTTAATTTTTCTCTTTTGCAAATATTGATTATTTATGTAGGGAGAAAAATTCTGAGTCAGTTTAATTATTCGACCTGTAAATTTCAAAGTGTTTGAATCAATAATTACCAAGGTGCATTTTTTGTTTTTATTATATTTAAGACTTCCATCGACAGAGCTCCGATAGCCTAATGGCTAGACCGTTGGGTTCCTAGCGCGTAGTACTGGTTCGAGTCTCGGCCGGAAAGGAAATCTTAAATGCAAATATTTTTTTCTAATTTTGTAATTCTTTTTTTTTATTTTTCCCTTTTGCGAAGTCAGTCAGTCAGTCTGACAGTCAAGCACTCAGTCAGTCAGTCCAGTCAGTAAGTCACTCAGTCAGTCAGTTAGTCCTTCAGCCAGTCAGTCAAGCAGTCAGTCATTTAGTCTCAGTCAGTCAGTCATTCAGTCAGTCAGGCAGTCAGTCAGTCAGTCAGTCGGTCAGTCCTGTGCAGTCAGTTAGTCACTAAAGCAGTCAGTCAGTCTCAGTCAGTCAGTCAGTCAGTCAGTCCAGTCCAGTCTCAGTCAGTCAGTCAGTCAGTCTCGGTCAGTCAGTCAGTCAGTCATTCAGTCAGTCAGTCAGTCAGGCAGTCAGTCAGTCGGTCAGCCTTATTCAGTCAGTCTGTCAGTCAGTCAGTCAGTCAGCCTTATTCAGTCAGTCTGTCAGTCATCCTTATTCAGTCAGTCTGTCAGTCAGTCAGTCGGTCAGTCCTGTCCAGTCAGTTAGTCAGTGAAGCAGTCAGTCAGGTAGTCAAGCAGTCAGTCAGTCAGTGTCAGTCAGTCATTTAGTCATTCAGTCAGTCAGTGAAATAGCCAGTCAGAGAGTCAAGCAGTCAGTCAGTCAGTCTCAGTCAGTCAGTTAGACAGTCAGTCAGTCAGTCAGTCAGTCAGTCCAGTCTCAGTCAGTCAGGCAGTTAGTCAGTCAGTCTCGGTCAGTCAGTGAGTCAGTCAGTCAGTATCAGTCAGTCAGTGAGTCAGTCTGTCAGTCAGGCAGTATCAGTCAGGCAGTAAGTCTCCGCTCGACAGAACTCCGATAGCCTAATGGCTAGGTCGCTGGTCTTCCAAGCGAGTGGCCTGATTTCGAGTCCCAGCCGGAGCGAATATCTTCAATGTATGTATTTCTTTTCTAATTTGAAAATTCTTTTTTTTTTCAATTTCTTTCCTTTGCAATTATTGATTATTTATGTAGGGAAGAAAATTCTGAGTCAGTTTAATTTTTCGACACGAAGATTTCAAAGTGTTTAAATAAACAATTACCAAGGTGCATTTTTTGTTTTTATTATATTTAAAACTCCCACCGACAGAGCTCCCATAGACTAATGTCTGGAGTGTTAGGCTTCCAAGCGAGTGGCCCTGGGTTCGAGTCCCAGCCTGAACGAAAATCTTCAATGTATACATTTAGTTTCTAATTTGAAATTTCTTCTTCTTTTTTTTTAAATTTTTCTCTTTTGCGAATATTGATTATTTATGTAGGGAGAAAAATTCCGAGTCAGTTTAATTATTCGACCTGTAAATTTCAAAGTGTTTGAATCAATAATTACCAAGGTGCATTTTTTGTTTTTATTATATTTAAGACTTCCATTGACAGAGCTCCGATAGCCTAATGGCTAGACAGTTGGGTTCCAAGCGCGTGGTACTGGGTTCGAGTCCCGGCCGGAACGAAAATCTTCAATGTATATATTTCTCTTCTAATTTGAAGATTCTTTTTTTTTTCAATTTCTTTCTTTTGCAAATATGGATTATTTATGTACGGAAGAAAATTCTGAGTCAGTTTAATCATTCGACCTTTAGATTTCAAAGATTTCAGATCAATAATTACTAAGGTGCATTTTTTGTTTTTATTATAATTAAGACACCGATCAACAGAGATCCGATAGTATATTGGCGAGAGCGTTGGGCTTCCATGAGTGTCGCCCTGGGTTCAAATCCCAGCCGGAAAGGAAATCTTAAATGCAAATATTTTTTTCTAATTTTATAATTCTTTTTTTTTTATTTTTCCCTTTTGCGAAGTCAGTCAGTCAGTCTGACAGTCAATCAGTCAAGCACTCAGTCATTCAGTCTCAGTCAGTCAGTCCAGTCAGTCAGTCACTCAGTCAGTCAGTTAGTCCTTCAGCCAGTCAGTCAAGCAGTCAGTCATTTAGTCTCAGTCAGTCAGTCATTCAGGCAGTCAGTCAGTCAGTCAGTCAGTCGGTCAGTCCTGTGCAGTCAGTTAGTCACTAAAGCAGTCAGTCAGTCTCAGTCAGTCAGTCAGTCAGTCAGTCAGTCAGTCTCGGTCAGTCAGTCAGTCAGTCATTCAGTCAGTCAGTCAGTCAGGCAGTCAGTCAGTCGGTCAGCCTTATTCAGTCAGTCTGTCAGTCAGTCAGTCAGTCAGCCTTATTCAGTCAGTCTGTCAGTCATCCTTATTCAGTCAGTCTGTCAGTCAGTCAGTCGGTCAGTCCTGTCCAGTCAGTTAGTCAGTCAAGCAGTCAGTCAGGTAGTCAAGCAGTCAGTCAGTCAGTGTCAGTCAGTCATTTAGTCATTCAGTCAGTCAGTGAAATAGCCAGTCAGAGAGTCAAGCAGTCAGTCAGTCAGTCTCAGTCAGTCAGTTAGTCAATCAGTCAGTCAGTCAGTCAGTCAGTCCAGTCTCAGTCAGTCAGGCAGTTAGTCAGTCAGTCTCGGTCAGTCAGTGAGTCAGTCAGTCAGTATCAGTCAGTCAGTGAGTCAGTCTGTCAGTCAGGCAGTATCAGTCAGGCAGTAAGACTCCGCTTGACAGAACTCCGATAGCCTAATGGCTAGACCGCTAGTCTTCCAAGCGAGTGGCCTGGGTTCGAGTCCCAGCCGGATCGAATATCTTCAATGTATATATTTCTTTTCTAATTTGAAAATTCTTTTTTTTTTTTCAATTTCTTTCCTTTGCAATTATTGATTATTTATGTAGGGAAGAAAATTCTGAGTCAGTTTAATTTTTCGACACGAAGATTTCAAAGTGTTTAAATAAACAATTACCAAGGTGCATTTTTTGTTTTTATTATATTTAAAACTCCCACCGACAGAGCTCCCATAGACTAATGTCTGGAGTGTTAGGCTTCCAAGCGAGTGGCCCTGGGTTCGAGTCCCAGCCTGAACGAAAATCTTCAATGTATACTTTTAGTTTCTAATTTGAAATTTCTTCTTCTTTTTTTTTTAATTTTTCTCTTTTGCGAATATTGATTATTTATGTAGGGAGAAAAATTCTGAGTCAGTTTAATTATTCGACCTGTAAATTTCAAAGTGTTTGAATCAATAATTACCAAGGTGCATTTTTTGTTTTTATTATATTTAAGACTTCCATCGACAGAGCTCCGATAGCCTAATGGCTAGACCGTTGGGTTCCAAGCGCGTGGTACTGCGTTCGAGTCCCGGCCGGAACGAAAATCTTCCATGTATATATTTCTCTTCTAATTTGAAGATTATTTTTTTTTTCAATTTCTTTCTTTTGCAAATATGGATTATTTATGTACGGAAGAAAATTCTGAGTCAGTTTAATCATTCGACCTTTAGATTTCAAAGATTTTAGATCAATAATTACTAAGGTGTATTTTTTGTTTTTATTATAATTAAGACACCGATCAACAGAGATCCGATAGTATATTGGCGAGAGCGTTGGGCTTCCATGAGTGTCGCCCTGGGTTCAAATCCCAGACGGAAAGGAAATCTTAAATGCAAATATTTTTTTCTAATTTTATAATTCTTTTTTTTTATTTTTCCCTTTTGCGAAGTCAGTCAGTCAGTCTGACAGTCAATCAGTCAAGCACTCAGTCATTCAGTCTCAGTCAGTCAGTCCAGTCAGTCAGTCACTCAGTCAGTCAGTTAGTCCTTCAGCCAGTCAGTCAAGCAGTCAGTCATTTAGTCTCAGTCAGTCAGTCATTCAGTCAGTCAGGCAGTCAGTCAGTCAGTCAGTCGGTCAGTCCTGTGCAGTCAGTTAGTCACTAAAGCAGTCAGTCAGTCTCAGTCAGTCAGTCAGTCAGTCAGTCCAGTCCAGTCTCAGTCAGTCAGTCAGTCAGTCTCGGTCAGTCAGTCAGTCAGTCATTCAGTCAGTCAGTCAGTCAGGCAGTCAGTCAGTCGGTCAGCCTTATTCAGTCAGTCTGTCAGTCAGTCAGTCAGTCAGCCTTATTCAGTCAGTCTGTCAGTCATCCTTATTCAGTCAGTCTGTCAGTCAGTCAGTCGGTCAGTCCTGTCCAGTCAGTTAGTCAGTCAAGCAGTCAGTCAGGTAGTCAAGCAGTCAGTCAGTCAGTGTCAGTCAGTCATTTAGTCATTCAGTCAGTCAGTGAAATAGCCAGTCAGAGAGTCAAGCAGTCAGTCAGTCAGTCTCAGTCAGTCAGTTAGTCAGTCAGTCAGTCAGTCAGTCAGTCAGTCCAGTCTCAGTCAGTCAGGCAGTTAGTCAGTCAGTCTCGGTCAGTCAGTGAGTCAGTCAGTCAGTATCAGTCAGTCAGTGAGTCAGTCTGTCAGTTAGGCAGTATCAGTCAGGCAGTAAGACTCCGCTCGACAGAACTCCGATAGCCTAATGGCTAGACCGCTGGTCTTCCAAGCGAGTGGCCTGGGTTCGAGTCCCAGCCGGAGCGAATATCTTCAATGTATATATTTCTTTTCTAATTTGAAAATTCTTTTTTTTTTCAATTTATATCCTTTGCAATTATTGATTATTTATGTAGGGAAGAAAATTCTGAGTCAGTTTAATTTTTCGACACGAAGATTTCAAAGTGTTTAAATAAACAATTACCAAGGTGCATTTTTTGTTTTTATTATATTTAAAACTCCCACCGACAGAGCTCCCATAGACTAATGTCTGGAGTGTTAGGCTTCCAAGCGAGTGGCCCTGGGTTCGAGTCCCAGCCTGAACGAAAATCTTCAATGTATACTTTTAGTTTCTAATTTGAAATTTCTTCTTCTTTTTTTTTTAATTTTTCTCTTTTGCGAATATTGATTATTTATGTAGGGAGAAAAATTCTGAGTCAGTTTAATTATTCGACCTGTAAATTTCAAAGTGTTTGAATCAATAATTACCAAGGTGCATTTTTTGTTTTTATTATATTTAAGACTTCCATCGACAGAGCTCCGATAGCCTAATGGCTAGACCGTTGGGTTCCAAGCGCGTGGTACTGCGTTCGAGTCCCGGCCGGAACGAAAATCTTCCATGTATATATTTCTCTTCTAATTTGAAGATTATTTTTTTTTTCAATTTCTTTCTTTTGCAAATATGGATTATTTATGTACGGAAGAAAATTCTGAGTCAGTTTAATCATTCGACCTTTAGATTTCAAAGATTTTAGATCAATAATTACTAAGGTGTATTTTTTGTTTTTATTATAATTAAGACACCGATCAACAGAGATCCGATAGTATATTGGCGAGAGCGTTGGGCTTCCATGAGTGTCGCCCTGGGTTCAAATCCCAGACGGAAAGGAAATCTTAAATGCAAATATTTTTTTCTAATTTTATAATTCTTTTTTTTTATTTTTCCCTTTTGCGAAGTCAGTCAGTCAGTCTGACAGTCAATCAGTCAAGCACTCAGTCATTCAGTCTCAGTCAGTCAGTCCAGTCAGTCAGTCACTCAGTCAGTCAGTTAGTCCTTCAGCCAGTCAGTCAAGCAGTCAGTCATTTAGTCTCAGTCAGTCAGTCATTCAGTCAGTCAGGCAGTCAGTCAGTCAGTCAGTCGGTCAGTCCTGTGCAGTCAGTTAGTCACTAAAGCAGTCAGTCAGTCTCAGTCAGTCAGTCAGTCAGTCAGTCCAGTCCAGTCTCAGTCAGTCAGTCAGTCAGTCTCGGTCAGTCAGTCAGTCAGTCATTCAGTCAGTCAGTCAGTCAGGCAGTCAGTCAGTCGGTCAGCCTTATTCAGTCAGTCTGTCAGTCAGTCAGTCAGTCAGCCTTATTCAGTCAGTCTGTCAGTCATCCTTATTCAGTCAGTCTGTCAGTCAGTCAGTCGGTCAGTCCTGTCCAGTCAGTTAGTCAGTCAAGCAGTCAGTCAGGTAGTCAAGCAGTCAGTCAGTCAGTGTCAGTCAGTCATTTAGTCATTCAGTCAGTCAGTGAAATAGCCAGTCAGAGAGTCAAGCAGTCAGTCAGTCAGTCTCAGTCAGTCAGTTAGTCAGTCAGTCAGTCAGTCAGTCAGTCAGTCCAGTCTCAGTCAGTCAGGCAGTTAGTCAGTCAGTCTCGGTCAGTCAGTGAGTCAGTCAGTCAGTATCAGTCAGTCAGTGAGTCAGTCTGTCAGTTAGGCAGTATCAGTCAGGCAGTAAGACTCCGCTCGACAGAACTCCGATAGCCTAATGGCTAGACCGCTGGTCTTCCAAGCGAGTGGCCTGGGTTCGAGTCCCAGCCGGAGCGAATATCTTCAATGTATATATTTCTTTTCTAATTTGAAAATTCTTTTTTTTTTCAATTTATATCCTTTGCAATTATTGATTATTTATGTAGGGAAGAAAATTCTGAGTCAGTTTAATTTTTCGACACGAAGATTTCAAAGTGTTTAAATAAACAATTACCAAGGTGCATTTTTTGTTTTTATTATATTTAAAACTCCCACCGACAGAGCTCCCATAGACTAATGTCTGGAGTGTTAGGCTTCCAAGCGAGTGGCCCTGGGTTCGAGTCCCAGCCTGAACGAAAATCTTCAATGTATACTTTTAGTTTCTAATTTGAAATTTCTTCTTCTTTTTTTTTTAATTTTTCTCTTTTGCGAATATTGATTATTTATGTAGGGAGAAAAATTCTGAGTCAGTTTAATTATTCGACCTGTAAATTTCAAAGTGTTTGAATCAATAATTACCAAGGTGCATTTTTTGTTTTTATTATATTTAAGACTTCCATCGACAGAGCTCCGATAGCCTAATGGCTAGACCGTTGGGTTCCAAGCGCGTGGTACTGGGTTCGAGTCCCGGCCGGAACGAAAATCTTCCATGTATATATTTCTCTTCTAATTTGAAGATTATTTTTTTTTTCAATTTCTTTCTTTTGCAAATATGGATTATTTATGTACGGAAGAAAATTCTGAGTCAGTTTAATCATTCGACCTTTAGATTTCAAAGATTTTAGATCAATAATTACTAAGGTGTATTTTTTGTTTTTATTATAATTAAGACACCGATCAACAGAGATCCGATAGTATATTGGCGAGAGCGGTGGGCTTCCATGAGTGTCGCCCTGGGTTCAAATCCCAGACGGAAAGGAAATCTTAAATGCAAATATTTTTTTCTAATTTTATAATTCTTTTTTTTTATTTTTCCCTTTTGCGAAGTCAGTCAGTCAGTCTGACAGTCAATCAGTCAAGCACTCAGTCATTCAGTCTCAGTCAGTCAGTCCAGTCAGTCAGTCACTCAGTCAGTCAGTTAGTCCTTCAGCCAGTCAGTCAAGCAGTCAGTCATTTAGTCTCAGTCAGTCAGTCATTCAGTCAGTCAGGCAGTGAGTCAGTCAGTCAGTCGGTCAGTCCTGTGCAGTCAGTTAGTCACTAAAGCAGTCAGTCAGTCTCAGTCAGTCAGTCAGTCAGTCAGTCCAGTCCAGTCTCAGTCAGTCAGTCAGTCAGTCTCGGTCAGTCAGTCAGTCAGTCATTCAGTCAGTCAGTCAGTCAGGCAGTCAGTCAGTCGGTCAGCCTTATTCAGTCAGTCTGTCAGTCAGTCAGTCAGTCAGCCTTATTCAGTCAGTCTGTCAGTCATCCTTATTCAGTCAGTCTGTCAGTCAGTCAGTCGGTCAGTCCTGTCCAGTCAGTTAGTCAGTCAAGCAGTCAGTCAGGTAGTCAAGCAGTCAGTCAGTCAGTGTCAGTCAGTCATTTAGTCATTCAGTCAGTCAGTGAAATAGCCAGTCAGAGAGTCAAGCAGTCAGTCAGTCAGTCTCAGTCAGTCAGTTAGTCAGTCAGTCAGTCAGTCAGTCAGTCAGTCCAGTCTCAGTCAGTCAGGCAGTTAGTCAGTCAGTCTCGGTCAGTCAGTGAGTCAGTCAGTCAGTATCAGTCAGTCAGTGAGTCAGTCTGTCAGTCAGGCAGTATCAGTCAGGCAGTAAGACTCCGCTCGACAGAACTCCGATAGCCTAATGGCTAGACCGCTGGTCTTCCAAGCGAGTGGCCTGGGTTCGAGTCCCAGCCGGAGCGAATATCTTCAATGTATATATTTCTTTTCTAATTTGAAAATTCTTTTTTTTTTCAATTTATATGCTTTGCAATTATTGATTATTTATGTAGGGAAGAAAATTCTGAGTCAGTTTAATTTTTCGACACGAAGATTTCAAAGTGTTTAAATAAACAATTACCAAGGTGCATTTTTTGTTTTTATTATATTTAAAACTCCCACCGACAGAGCTCCCATAGACTAATGTCTGGAGTGATAGGCTTCCAAGCGAGTGGCCCTGGGTTCGAGTCCCAGCCTGAACGAAAATCTTCAATGTATACTTTTAGTTTCTAATTTGAAATTTCTTCTTCTTTTTTTTTTAATTTTTCTCTTTCGCGAATATTGATTATTTATGTAGGGAGAAAAATTCTGAGTCACTTTAATTATTCGACCTGTAAATTTCAAAGTGTTTGAATCAATAATTACCAAGGTGCATTTTTTGTTTTTATTATATTTAAGACTTCCATCGACAGAGCTCCGATAGCCTAATGGCTAGACCGTTGGGTTCCAAGCGCGTGGTACTGGGTTCGAGTCCCGGCCGGAAAGGAAATCTTAAATGCAAATATTTTTTTCTAATTTTATAATTCTTTTTTTTTTATTTTTCCCTTTTGCGAAGTCAGTCAGTCAGTCTGACAGTCAATCAGTCAAGCACTCAGTCATTCAGTCTCAGTCAGTCAGTCCAGTCAGTCAGTCACTCAGTCAGTCACTCAGTCAGTCAGTTAGTCCTTCAGCCAGTCAGTCAAGCAGTCAGTCATTTAGTCTCAGTCAGTCAGTCATTCAGTCAGTCATTCAATCAGGCAGTCAGTCAGTCAGTCAGTCGGTCAGTCCTGTGCAGTCAGTTAGTCACTAGAGCAGTCAGTCAGTCTCAGTCAGTCAGTCAGTCAGTCAGTCCAGTCCAGTCTCAGTCAGTCAGTCAGTCAGTCTCGGTCAGTCAGTCAGTCAGTCATTCAGTCAGTCAGTCAGTCAGGCAGTCAGTCAGTCGGTCAGCCTTATTCAGTCAGTCTGTCAGTCAGTCAGTCAGTCATCCTTATTCAGTCAGTCTGTCAGTCATCCTTATTCAGTCAGTCTGTCAGTCAGTCAGTCGGTCAGTCCTGTCCAGTCAGTTAGTCAGTCAAGCAGTCAGTCAGGTAGTCAAGCAGTCAGTCAGTCAGTGTCAGTCAGTCATTTAGTCATTCAGTCAGTCAGTGAAATAGCCAGTCAGAGAGTCAAGCAGTCAGTCAGTCAGTCTCAGTCAGTCAGTTAGTCAGTCAGTCAGTCAGTCAGTCAGTCAGTCCAGTCTCAGTCAGTCAGGCAGTTAGTCAGTCAGTCTCGGTCAGTCAGTCAGTATCAGTCAGTCAGTGAGTCAGTCTGTCAGTCAGGCAGTATCAGTCAGGCAGTAAGACTCCGCTCGACAGAACTCCGATAGCCTAATGGCTAGACCGCTGGTCTTCCAAGCGAGTGGCCTGGGTTCGAGTCCCAGCCGGGGCGAATATCTTCAATGTATATATTTCTCTCTAATTTGAAAATTCTTTTTTTTTTCAATTTCTTTCCTTTGCAATTATTGATTATTTATGTAGGGAAGAAAATTCTGAGTCAGTTTAATTTTTCGACACGAAGATTTCAAAGTGTTTAAATAAACAATTACGAAGGTGCATTTTTTGTTTTTATTATATTTAAAACTCCCACCGACAGAGCTCCCATAGACTAATGGCTAGAGTGTTAGGCTTCCAAGCGAGTGGCCCTGGGTTCAAATCCCAGCCTGAACGAAAATCTTCAATGTATACTTTTAGTTTCTAATTTGAAATTTCTTCTTCTTTTTTTTTTAATTTTTCCCTTTTGCGAATATTGATTATTTATGTAGGGAGAAAAATTCTGAGTCAGTTTAATTTTTCGACCTGTAAATTTCAAAGTGTTTGAATCAATAATTACCAAGGTGCATTTTTTGGTTTTATTATATTTAAGACTTCCATCGACAGAGCTCCGATAGCCTAATGGCTAGACCGTTGGGTTCCAAGCGCGTGGTAGTGGGTTCGAGTCCCGGCCGGAACGAAAATCTTCCATGTATATATTTCTATTCTAATTTGAAGATTCTTTTTTTTTTTCAATTTCTTTCTTTTGCAAATATGGATTATTTATGTACGGAAGAAAATTCTGAGTCAGTTTAATCATTCGACCTTTAGATTTCAAAGATTTTAGATCAATAATTACTAAGGTGCATTTTTTGTTTTTATTATAATTAAGACACCGATCAACAGATATCCGATAGTATATTGGCGAGAGCGTTGGGCTTCCATGAGTGTCGCCCTGGGTTCAAATCCCAGCCGGAAAGGAAATCTTAAATGCAAATATTTTTTTAAAATTTTATAATTCTTTTTTTTTTATTTTTCCCTTTTGCGAAGTCAGTCAGTCAGTCTGACAGTCAATCAGTCAAGCACTCACTCATTCAGTCTCAGTCAGTCAGTCCAGTCAGTCAGTCACTCAGTCAGTCAGTTAGTCCTTCAGCCAGTCAGTCAAGCAGTCAGTCATTTAGTCTCAGTCAGTCAGTCATTCAGTCAGTCAGTCAGTCAGGCAGTCAGTCAGTCAGTCAGTCAGGCAGTCAGTCAGTCAGTCAGTCGGTCAGTCCTGTGCAGTCAGTTAGTCACTAAAGCAGTCAGTCAGTCTCAGTCAGTCAGTCAGTCAGTCAGTCAGTCCAGTCCAGTCTCAGTCAGTCAGTCAGTCAGTCTCGGTCAGTCAGTCAGTCAGTCGGTCAGCCTTATTCAGTCAGTCTGTCAGTCATCCTTATTCAGTCAGTCTGTCAGTCAGTCAGTCGGTCAGTCCTGTCCAGTCAGTTAGTCAGTCAAGCAGTCCGTCAGGTAGTCAAGCAGTCAATCAGTCAGTGTCAGTCAGTCATTTAGTCATTCAGTCAGTCAGTGAAATAGCCAGTCAGAGAGTCAAGCAGTCAGTCAGTCAGTCTCAGTCAGTCAGTTAGTCAGTCAGTCAGTCAGTCAGTCAGTCAGTCAGTCCAGTCTCAGTCAGTCAGGCAGTTAGTCAGTCAGTCTCGGTCAGTCAGTGAGTCAGTCAGTCAGTATCAGTCAGTCTGTCAGTCAGGCAGTATCAGTCAGGCAGTAAGACTCCGCTCGACAGAACTCCGATAGCCTAATGGCTAGACCGCTGGTCTTCCAAGCGAGTGGCCTGGGTTCGAGTCCCAGCCGGAGCGAATATCTTCAATGTATATATTTCTTTTCTAATTTGAAAATTCTTTTTTTTTTCAATTTCTTTCCTTTGCAATTATTGATTATTTATGTAGGGAAGAAAATTCTGAGTCAGTTTAATTTTTCGACACGAAGATTTCAAAGTGTTTAAATAAACAATTACCACGGTGCATTTTTTGTTTTTATTATATTTAAAACTCCCACCGACAGAGCTCCCATAGACTAATGGCTAGAGTGTTAGGCTTCCAAGCGAGTGGCCCTGGGTTCGAGTCCCAGCCTGAACGAAAATCTTCAATGTATACTTTTAGTTTCTAATTTGAAATTTCTTCTTCTTTTTTTTTTTAATTTTTCTCTTTTGCGAATATTGATTATTTATGTAGGGAGAAAAATTCTGAGTCAGTTTAATTATTCGACCTGTAAATTTCAAAGTGTTTGAATCAATAATTACCAAGGTGCATTTTTTGTTTTTATTATATTTAAGACTTCCATCGACAGAGCTCCGATAGCCTAATGGCTAGACCGTTGGGTTCCTAGCGCGTGGTACTGGGTTCGAGTCCCGGCCGGAAAGGAAATCTTAAATGCAAATATTTTTTTCTAATTTTATAATTCTTTTTTTTTATTTTTCCCTTTTGCGAAGTCAGTCAGTCAGTCTGACAGTCAATCAGTCAAGCACTCAGTCATTCAGTCTCAGTCAGTCAGTCCAGTCAGTCAGTCACTCAGTCAGTCACTCAGTCAGTCAGTTAGTCCTTCAGCCAGTCAGTCAAGCAGTCAGTCATTTAGTCTCAGTCAGTCAGTCATTCAGTCAGTCATTCAATCAGGCAGTCAGTCAGTCAGTCAGTCGGTCAGTCCTGTGCAGTCAGTTAGTCACTAGAGCAGTCAGTCAGTCTCAGTCAGTCAGTCAGTCAGTCAGTCCAGTCCAGTCTCAGTCAGTCAGTCAGTCAGTCTCGGTCATTCAGTCAGTCAGTCATTCAGTCAGTCAGTCAGTCAGGCAGTCAGTCAGTCGGTCAGCCTTATTCAGTCAGTCTGTCAGTCAGTCAGTCAGTCATCCTTATTCAGTCAGTCTGTCAGTCATCCTTATTCAGTCAGTCTGTCAGTCAGTCAGTCGGTCAGTCCTGTCCAGTCAGTTAGTCAGTCAAGCAGTCAGTCAGGTAGTCAAGCAGTCAGTCAGTCAGTGTCAGTCAGTCATTTAGTCATTCAGTCAGTCAGTGAAATAGCCAGTCAGAGAGTCAAGCAGTCAGTCAGTCAGTCTCAGTCAGTCAGTTAGTCAGTCAGTCAGTCAGTCAGTCAGTCAGTCCAGTCTCAGTCAGTCAGGCAGTTAGTCAGTCAGTCTCGGTCAGTCAGTCAGTATCAGTCAGTCAGTGAGTCAGTCTGTCAGTCAGGCAGTATCAGTCAGGCAGTAAGACTCCGCTCGACAGAACTCCGATAGCCTAATGGCTAGACCGCTGGTCTTCCAAGCGAGTGGCCTGGGTTCGAGTCCCAGCCGGGGCGAATATCTTCAATGTATATATTTCTCTCTAATTTGAAAATTCTTTTTTTTTTCAATTTCTTTCCTTTGCAATTATTGATTATTTATGTAGGGAAGAAAATTCTGAGTCAGTTTAATTTTTCGACACTAAGATTTCAAAGTGTTTAAATAAACAATTACCAAGGTGCATTTTTTGTTTTTATTATATTTAAAACTAGCACCGACAGAGCTCCCATAGACTAATGGCTAGAGTGTTAGGCTTCCAAGCGAGTGGCCCTGGGTTCGAGTCCCAGCCTGAACGAAAATCTTCAATGTATACTTTTAGTTTCTAATTTGAAATTTCTTCTTCTTTTTTTTTTAATTTTTCTCTTTTGCGAATATTGATTATTTATGTAGGGAGAAAAATTCTAAATCAGTTTAATTATTCGACCTGTAAATTTCAAAGTGTTTGAATCAATAATTACCAAGGTGCATTTTTTGTTTTTATTATATTTAAGACTTCCATCGACAGAGCTCCGATAGCCTAATGGCTAGACCGTTGGGCTCCTAGCGCGTGGTACTGGGTTCGAGTCCCGGCCGGAAAGGAAATCTTAAATGCAAATATTTTTTTCTAATTTTATAATTCTTTTTTTTTTTATTTTTCCCTTTTGCGAAGTCAGTCAGTCAGTCTGACAGTCAATCAGTCAAGCACTCAGTCATTCAGTCTCAGTCAGTCAGTCCAGTCAGTCAGTCACTCAGTCAGTCAGTTAGTCCTTCAGCCAGTCAGTCAAGCAGTCAGTCATTTAGTCTCAGTCAGTTATTCAGTCAGTCAGTCAGTTAGGCCGTCAGTCAGTCAGTCAGTCGGTCAGTCCTGTGCAGTCAGTTAGTCACTAAAGCAGTCAGTCAGTCTCAGTCAGTCAGTCAGTCAGTCAGTCCAGTCCAGTCTCAGTCAGTCAGTCAGTCAATCTCGGTCAGTCAGTCAGTCAGTCATTCAGTCAGTCAGTCAGTCAGGCAGTCAGTCAGTCGGTCAGCCTTATTCAGTCAGTCTGTCAGTCAGTCAGTCAGTCAGCCTTATTCAGTCAGTCTGTCAGTCATCCTTATTCAGTCAGTCTGTCAGTCAGTCAGTCGGTCAGTCCTGTCCAGTCAGTTAGTCAGTCAAGCAGTCAGTCAGGTAGTCAAGCAGTCAGTCAGTCATTTAGTCATTCAGTCAGTCAGTGAAATAGCCAGTCAGAGAGTCAAGCAGTCAGTCAGTCAGTCTCAGTCAGTCAGTCAGTCAGTCAGTCAGTCAGTCAGTCAGTCAGTCCAGTCTCAGTTAGTCAGTCAGTCTCGGTCAGTCAGTGAGTCAGTCAGTCAGTATCAGTCAGTCAGTGAGTCAGTCAGTCAGTCAGTCCAGTCCAGTCTCAGTCAGTCAGTCAGTCAGTCTCGGTCAGTCAGTCAGTCAGTCATTCAGTCAGTCAGTCAGTCAGGCAGTCAGTCAGTCGGTCAGCCTTATTCAGTCAGTCTGTCAGTCAGTCAGTCAGTCATCGTTATTCAGTCAGTCTGTCAGTCAGTCAGTCGATCAGTCCTGTCCAGTCAGTTAGTCAGTCAAGCAGTCAGTCAGGTAGTCAAGCAGTCAATCAGTCAGTGTCAGTCAGTCATTTAGTCATTCAGTCAGTCAGTGAAATAGCCAGTCAGAGAGTCAAGCAGTCAGTCAGTCAGTCTCAGTCAGTCAGTTAGTCAGTCAGTCAGTCAGTCAGTCAGTCAGTCCAGTCTCAGTCAGTCAGGCAGTTAGTCAGTCAGTCTCGGTCAGTCAGTGAGTCAGTCAGTCAGTATCAGTCAGTCAGTGAGTCAGTCTGTCAGTCAGGCAGTATCAGTCAGGCAGTAAGACTCCGCTCGATAGAACTCCGATAGCCTAATGGCTAGACTCTGGTCTTCCAAGCGAGTGGCCTGGGTTCGAGTCCAAGCCGGAGCGAATATCTTCAATGTATATATTTCTTTTCTAATTTGAAAATTCTTTTTTTTTCAATTTCTTTCCTTTGCAATTATTGATTATTTATGTAGGGAAGAAAATTCTGAGTCAGTTTAATTTTTCGACACGAAGATTTCAAAGTGTTTAAATAAACAATTACCAAGGTGCATTTTTTGTTTTTATTATATTTAAAACTCCCACCGACAGAGCTCCCATAGAGTAATGGCTAGAGTGTTAGGCTTCCAAGCGAGTGGCCCTGGGTTCGAGGCCCAGCCTGAACGAAAATCTTCAATGTATACTTTTAGTTTCTAATTTGAAATTTCTTCTTCTTTTTTTTTTTAATTTTTCTCTTTTGCGAATATTGATTATTTATGTAGGGAGAAAAATTCTGAGTCAGTTTAATTATTCGACCTGTAAATTTCAAAGTGTTTGAATCAATAATTACCAAGGTGCATTTTTTGTTTTTATTATATTTAAGACTTCCATCGACAGAGCTACTATAGCCTAATGGCTAGACCGTTGGGTTCTTAGCGCGTGGTACTGGGTTCGAGTCCCGGCCGGAAAGGAAATCTTAAATGCAAATATTTTTTTATAATTCTTTTTTTTTATTTTTCCCTTTTGCGAAGTCAGACAGTCAGTCTGACAGTCAATCAGTCAAGCACTCAGTCATTCAGTCTCAGTCAGTCAGTCCAGTCAGTCAGTCACTCAGTCAGTCAGTTAGTCCTTCAGCCAGTCAGTCAAGCAGTCAGTCATTTAGTCTCAGTCAGTCAGTCATTCAGTCAGTCAGTCAGTCAGGCAGTCAGTCAGTCAGTCAGTCGGTCAGTCCTGTGCAGTTAGTTAGTCACTAAAGCAGTCAGTCAGTCTCAGTCAGTCAGTCAGTCAGTCAGTCCAGTCCAGTCTCAGTCAGTCAGTCAGTCAGTCTCGGTTAGTCAGTCAGTCAGTCAGTCAGTCAGTCAGGCAGTCAGTCAGTCGGTCAGCCTTATTCAGTCAGTCTGTCAGTCAGTCAGTCAGTCAGCCTTATTCAGTCATTCTGTCAGTCATCCTTATTCAGTCAGCCTTATTCAGTCAGTCTGTCAGTCATCCTTATTCAGTCAGTCTGTCAGTCAGTCAGTCGGTCAGTCCTGTCCAGTCAGTTAGTCAGTCAAGCAGTCAGTCAGGTAGTCAAGCAGTCAGTCAGTCAGTGTCAGTCAGTCATTTAGTCATTCAGTCAGTCAGTGAAATAGCCAGTCAGACAGTCAAGCAATCAGTCAGTCAGTCTCAGTCAGTCAGTTAGTCACTCAGTTAGTCAGTCAGTCAGTCAGTCCAGTCTCAGTCAGTCAGGCAGTTAGTCAGTCAGTCTCGGTCAGTCAGTGAGTCAGTCAGTCAGTATCAGTCAGTCAGTGAGTCAGTCTGTCAGTCAGGCAGTATCAATCAGGCAGTAAGACTCCGCTCGACAGAACTCCGATAGCCTAATGGCTAGACCGCTGGTCTTCCAAGCGAGTGGCCTGGGTTCGAGTCCAAGCCGGAGCGAATATCTTCAATGTATATATTTCTTTTCTAATTTGAAAATTCTTTTTTTTTTTCAATTTCTTTCCTTTGCAATTATTGATTATTTATGTAGGGAAGAAAATTCTGAGTCAGTTTAATTTTTCGACACGAAGATTTCAAAGTGTTTAAATAAACAATTACCAAGGTGCATTTTTTGTTTTTATTATATTTAAAACTCCCACCGACAGAGCTCCCATAGACTAATGGCTAGAGTGTTAGGCTTCCAAGCGAGTGGCCCTGGGTTCGAGTCCCAGCCTGAACGAAAATCTTATATGTATACTTTTAGTTTCTAATTTGAAATTTCTTCTTCTTTTTTTTTTAATTTTTCTCTTTTGCGAATATTGATTATTTATGTAGGGAGAAAAATTCTGAGTCAGTTTAATTATTCGACCTGTAAATTTCAAAGTGTTTGAATCAATAATTACCAAGGTGCATTTTTTGTTTTTATTATATTTAAGACTTCCATCGACAGAGCTCCGATAGCCTAATGGCTAGACCGTTGGGTTCCTAGCGCGTGGTACTGGGTTCGAGTCCCGGCCGGAAAGGAAATCTTAAATGCAAATATTTTTTTCTAATTTTATAATTCTTTTTTTTTATTTTTCCCTTTTGCGAAGTCAGTCAGTCAGTCTGACAGTCAATCAGTCAAGCACTCAGTCATTCAGTCTCAGTCAGTCAGTCCAGTCAGTCAGTCACTCAGTCAGTCAGTTAGTCCTTCAGCCAGTCAGTCAAGCAGTCAGTCATTTAGTCTCAGTCAGTCAGTCATTCAGTCAGTCAGTCAGTCAGGCAGTCAGTCAGTCAGTCAGTCGGTCAGTCCTGTGCAGTCAGTTAGTCACTAAAGCAGTCAGTCAGTCTCAGTCAGTCAGTCAGTCAGTCAGTCCAGTCCAGTCTCAGTCAGTCAGTCAGTCCAGTCCAGTCTCAGTCAGTCAGTCAGTCAGTCTCGGTCAGTCAGTCAGTCAGTCATTCAGTCAGTCAGTCAGTCAGGCAGTCAGTCAGTCGGTCAGCCTTATTCAGTCAGTCTGTCAGTCAGTCAGTCAGTCATCCTTATTCAGTCAGTCTGTCAGTCAGTCAGTCGGTCAGTCCTGTCCAGTCAGTTAGTCAGTCAAGCAGTCAGTCAGGTAGTCAAGCAGTCAATCAGTCAGTGTCAGTCAGTCATTTAGTCATTCAGTCAGTCAGTGAAATAGCCAGTCAGAGAGTCAAGCAGTCAGTCAGTCAGTCTCAGTCAGTCAGTTAGTCAGTCAGTCAGTCAGTCAGTCAGTCAGTCCAGTCTCAGTCAGTCAGGCAGTTAGTCAGTCAGTCTCGGTCAGTCAGTGAGTCAGTCAGTCAGTATCAGTCAGTCAGTGAGTCAGTCTGTCAGTCAGGCAGTATCAGTCAGGCAGTAAGACTCCGCTCGACAGAACTCCGATAGCCTAATGGCTAGACCGCTGGTCTTCCAAGCGAGTGGCCTGGGTTCGAGTCCAAGCCGGAGCGAATATCTTCAATGTATATATTTCTTTTCTAATTTGAAAATTCTTTTTTTTTCAATTTCTTTCCTTTGCAATTATTGATTATTTATGTAGGGAAGAAAATTCTGAGTCAGTTTAATTTTTCGACACGAAGATTTCAAAGTGTTTAAATAAACAATTACCAAGGTGCATTTTTTGTTTTTATTATATTTAAAACTCCCACCGACAGAGCTCCCATAGAGTAATGGCTAGAGTGTTAGGCTTCCAAGCGAGTGGCCCTGGGTTCGAGGCCCAGCCTGAACGAAAATCTTCAATGTATACTTTTAGTTTCTAATTTGAAATTTCTTCTTCTTTTTTTTTTAATTTTTCTCTTTTGCGAATATTGATTATTTATGTAGGGAGAAAAATTCTGAGTCAGTTTAATTATTCGACCTGTAAATTTCAAAGTGTTTGAATCAATAATTACCAAGGTGCATTTTTTGTTTTTATTATATTTAAGACTTCCATCGACAGAGCTACGATAGCCTAATGGCTAGACCGTTGGGTTCTTAGCGCGTGGTACTGGGTTCGAGTCCCGGCCGGAAAGGAAATCTTAAATGCAAATATTTTTTTCTAATTTTATAATTCTTTTTTTTTTATTTTTCCCTTTTGCGAAGTCAGTCAGTCAGTCTGACAGTCAATCAGTCAAGCACTCAGTCATTCAGTCTCAGTCAGTCAGTCCAGTCAGTCAGTCACTCAGTCAGTCAGTTAGTCCTTCAGCCAGTCAGTCAAGCAGTCAGTCATTTAGTCTCAGTCAGTCAGTCATTCAGTCAGTCAGTCAGTCAGGCAGTCAGTCAGTCAGTCAGTCGGTCAGTCCTGTGCAGTCAGTTAGTCACTAAAGCAGTCAGTCAGTCTCAGTCAGTCAGTCAGTCAGTCAGTCCAGTCCAGTCTCAGTCAGTCAGTCAGTCAGTCTCGGTCAGTCAGTCAGTCAGTCAGTCAGTCAGTCAGTCAGTCAGGCAGTCAGTCAGTCGGTCAGCTTTATTCAGTCAGTCTGTCAGTCATCCTTATTCAGTCAGTCTGTCAGTCAGTCAGTCGGTCAGTCCTGTCCAGTCAGTTAGTCAGTCAAGCAGTCAGTCAGGTAGTCAAGCAGTCAGTCAGTCAGTGTCAGTCAGTCATTTAGTCATTCAGTCAGTCAGTGAAATAGCCAGTCAGAGAGTCAAGCAGTCAGTCAGTCAGTCTCAGTCAGTCAGTTAGTCAGTCAGTCAGTCAGTCAGTCAGTTAGTCAGTCAGTCAGTCAGTCAGTCAGTCAGTCCAGTCTCAGTCAGTCAGGCAGTTAGTCAGTCAGTCTCGGTCAGTCAGTGAGTCAGTCAGTCAGTATCAGTCAGTCAGTGAGTCAGTCTGTCAGTCAGGCAGTATCAGTCAGGCAGTAAGACTCCGCTCGACAGAACTCCGATAGCCTAATGGCTAGACCGCTGGTCTTCCAAGCGAGTGGCCTGGGTTCGAGTCCCAGCCGGAACGAATATCTTCAATGTATATATTTCTTTTCTAATTTGAAAATTCTTTTTTTTTTCAATTTCTTTCCTTTGCAATTATTGATTATTTATGTAGGGAAGAAAATTCTGAGTCAGTTTAATTTTTCGACACGAAGATTTCTAAGTGTTTAAATAAACAATTATAAAGGTGCATTTTTTGTTTTTATTATTTTTAAAACTCCCACCGACAGAGCTCCCGTAGACTAATGGCTAGAGTGTTAGGCTTCCAAGCGAGTGGGCCTGGTTTCGAGTCCCAGCCTGAACGAAAATCTTAAATGTATACTTTTAGTTTCTAATTTGAAATTTCTTCTTCTTTTTTTTTTAAATTTTTCTCTTTTGCGAATATTGATTATTTATGTAGGGAGAAAAATTCTGAGTCAGTTTAATTATTCGACCTGTAAATTTCAAAGTGTTTGAATCAATAATTACCAAGGTGCATTTTTTGTTTTTATTATATTTAACACTTCCATCGACAGAGCACCGATAGCCTAATGGCTAGACCGTTGGGTTCCTAGCGCGTGGTACTGGGTTCGAGTCCCGGCCGGAAAGGAAATCTTAAATGCAAATATTTTTTTCTAATTTTATAATTCTTTTTTTTTTATTTTTCCCTTTTGCGAAGTCAGTCAGTCAGTCTGACAGTCAATCAGTCAAGCACTCAGTCATTCAGTCTCAGTCAGTCAGTCCAGTCAGTCAGTCACTCAGTCAGTCAGTTAGTCCTTCAGCCAGTCAGTCAAGCAGTCAGTCATTTAGTCTCAGTCAGTCAGTCATTCAGTCAGTCAGGCAGTCAGTCAGTCAGTCATTCGGTCAGTCCTGTGCAGTCAGTTAGTCACTAAAGCAGTCAGTCAGTCTCAGTCAGTCAGTCAGTCAGTCAGTCCAGTCCAGTCTCAGTCAGTCAGTCAGTCAGTCTCGGTCAGTCAGTCAGTCAGTCAGTCAGTCAGGCAGTCAGTCAGTCGGTCAGCCTTATTCAGTCAGTCTGTCAGTCAGTCAGTCAGTCAGCCTTATTCAGTCAGTCTGTCAGTCATCCTTATTCAGTCAGTCAGTCGGTCAGTCCTGTCCGGTCAGTTAGTCAGTCAAGCAGTCAGTCAGGTAACCAAGCAGTCAGTCAGTCAGTGTCAGTCAGTCATTTAGTCATTCAGTCAGTCAGTGAAATAGCCAGTCAGAGAGTCAAGCAATCAGTCAGTCAGTCTCAGTCCGTCAGTCTCAGTCAGTCAGTTAGTCAGTCAGTCAGTCAGTCAGTCAGTCAGTCCAGTCTCAGTCAGTCAGGCAGTTAGTCAGTCAGTCTCGGTCAGTCAGTGAGTCAGTCAGTCAGTCAGTCTCGGTCAGTCAGTGAGTCAGTCAGTCAGTATCAGTCAGTCAGTGAGTCAGTCTGTCAGTCAGGCAGTATCAGTCAGGCAGTAAGACTCCGCTCGACAGAACTCCGATAGCCTAATGGCTAGACCGCTGGTCTTCCAAGCGAGTGGCCTGGGTTCGAGTCCCAGCCGGAGCGAATATCTTCAATGTATATATTTCTTTTCTAATTTGAAAATTCTTTTTTTTTCAATTTCTTTCCTTTGCAATTATTGATTATTTATGTAGGGAAGAAAATTCTGAGTCAGTTTAATTTTTCGACACGAAGATTTCAAAGTGTTTAAATAAACAATTACCAAGGTGCATTTTTTGTTTTTATTGTATTTAAAACTCCCACCGACAGAGCTCCCATAGACTAATGGCTAGAGTGTTAGGCTTCCAAGCGAGTGGCCCTGGGTTCGAGTCCCAGCTGAACGAAAATCTTCAATGTATACTTTTAGTTTCTAATTTGAAATTTCTTCTTCTTTTTTTTTTAATTTTTCTCTTTTGCGAATATTGATTATTTATGTAGGGAGAAAAATTCTGAGTCAGTTTAATTATTCGACCTGTAAATTTCAGAGTGTTTGAATCAATAATTACCAAGGTGCATTTTTTGTTTTTATTATATTTAAGACTTCCATCGACAGAGCTCCGATAGCCTAATGGCTAGACCGTTGGGTTCCTAGCGCGTGGTACTGGGTTCGAGTCCCGTCCGGAAAGGAAATCTTAAATGCAAATATTTTTTTCTAATTTTATAATTCTTTTTTTTTATTTTTCCCTTTTGCGAAGTCAGTCAGTCAGTCTGACAGTCAATCAGTCAAGCACTCAGTCATTCAGTCTCAGTCAGTCAGTCCAGTCAGTCAGTCACTCAGTCAGTCAGTTAGTCCTTCAGCCAGTCAGTCAAGCAGTCAGTCATTTAGTCTCAGTCAGTCAGTCATTCAGTCAGTCAGTCAGTCAGGCAGTCAGTCAGTCAGTCCTGTGCAGTCAGTTAGTCACTAAAGCAGTCAGTCAGTCTCAGTCAGTCAGTCAGTCAGTCCAGTCCAGTCTCAGTCAGTCAGTCAGTCAGTCTCGGTCAGTCAGTCAGTCAGTCATTCAGTCAGTCAGTCAGTCAGGCAGTCAGTCAGTCGGTCAGCCTTATTCAGTCAGTCTGTCAGTCAGTCAGTCAGTCAGCCTTATTCAGTCAGTCTGTCAGTCATCCTTATTCAGTCAGTCTGTCAGTCAGTCAGTCGGTCAGTCCTGTCCAGTCAGTTAGTCAGTCAAGCAGTCAGTCAGGTAGTCAAGCAGTCAGTCAGTCAGTGTCAGTCAGTCATTTAGTCATTCAGTCAGTCAGTGAAATAGCCAGTCAGAGAGTCAAGCAGTCAGTCAGTCAGTCTCAGTCAGTCAGTTAGTCAGTCAGTCAGTCAGTCAGTCAGTCAGTCCAGTCTCAGTCAGTCAGGCAGTTAGTCAGTCAGTCTCGGTCAGTCAGTGAGTCAGTCAGTCAGTATCAGTCAGTCAGTGAGTCAGTCTGTCAGTCAGTCTGTCAGTCAGGCAGTATCAGTCAGGCAGTAAGAATCCGATCGACAGAACTCCGATAGCCTAATGGCTAGACCGCTGGTCTTCCAAGCGAGTGGCCTGGGTTCGAGTCCCAGCCGGAGCGAATATCTTCAATGTATATATTTCTTTTCTAATTTGAAAATTCTTTTTTTTTTCAATTTCTTTCCTTTGCAATTATTGATTATTTATGTAGGGAAGAAAATTCTGAGTCAGTTTAATTTTTCGACACGAAGATTTCAAAGTGCTTAAATAAACAATTACCAAGGTGCATTTTTTGTTTTTATTATAATTAAGACACCGATCAACAGAGATCCGATAGTATATTGCCGAGAGCGTTGGGCTTCCATGAGTGTCGCCCTGGGTTCAAATCCCAGCCGGAAAGGAAATCTTAAATGCAAATATTTTTTTCTAATTTTATAATTCTTTTTTTTTTATTTTTCCCTTTTGCAAAGTCAGTCAGTCAGTCTGACAGTCAATCAGTCAAGCACTCAGTCATTCAGTCTCAGTCAGTCAGTCCAGTCCGTCAGTCACTCAGTCAGTCAGTTAGTCCTTCAGCCAGTCAGTCAAGCAGTCAGTCATTTAGTCTCAGTCAGTCAGTCATTCAGTCAGTCAGGCAGTCAGTCAGTCAGTCAGTCGGTCAGTCCTGTGCAGTCAGTTAGTCACTAAAGCAGTCAGTCAGTCTCAGTCAGTCAGTCAGTCAGTCAGTCCAGTCCAGTCTCAGTCAGTCAGTCAGTCAGTCTCGGTCAGTCAGTCAGTCAGTCATTCAGTCAGTCAGTCAGTCAGGCAGTCAGTCAGTCGGTCAGCCTTATTCAGTCAGTCTGTCAGTCAGTCAGTCAGTCAGTCAGCCTTATTCAGTCAGTCTGTCAGTCATCCTTATTCAGTCAGTCTGTCAGTCAGTCAGTCGGTCAGTCCTGTCCAGTCAGTTAGTCAGTCAAGCATTCAGTCAGGTAGTCAAGCAGTCAGTCAGTCAGTGTTAGTCAGTCATTTAGTCATTCAGTCAGTCAGTGAGTCAAGCAGTCAGTCAGTCAGTCTCAGTCAGTCAGTTAGTCAGTCTCAGTCAGTCAGTTAGTCAGTCAGTCAGTCAGTCAGTCCAGTCTCAGTCAGTCAGGCAGTTAGTCAGTCAGTCTCGATCAGTCAGTGAGTCAGTCAGTCAGTATCAGTCAGTCAGTGAGTCAGTCTGTCAGTCAGGCAGTATCAGTCAGGCAGTAAGACTCCGCTCGCCAGAACTCCGATAGCCTAATGGCTAGACCGCTGGTCTTCCAAGCGAGTGGCCTGGGTTCGAGTCCCAGCCGGAGCGAATATCTTCAATGTATAAATTTCTTTTCTAATTTGAAAACTCTTTTTTTTTTCAATTTCTTTCCTTTGCAATTATTGATTATTTATGTAGGGAAGAAAATTCTGAGTCAGTTTAATTTTTCGACACGAAGATTTCAAAGTGTTTAAATAAACAATTACCAAGGTGCATTTTTTGTTTTTATTATATTTAAAACTCCCCCCGACAGAGCTCCCATAGACTAATGGCTAGAGTGTTAGGCTTCCAAGCGAGTGGCCCTGGGTTCGAGTCCCAGCCTGAACGAAAATCTTCAATGTATACTTTTAGTTTCTAATTTGAAATTTCTTCTTCTTTTTTTTTTAATTTTTCTCTTTTGCGAATATTGATTATTTATGTAGGGAGAAAAATTCTGAGTCAGTTTAATTATTCGACCTGTAAATTTCAAAGTGTTTGAATCAATAATTACCAAGGTGCATTTTTTGTTTTTATTATATTTAAGACTTTCATCGACAGAGCTTCGATAGCCTAATGGCTAGACCGTTGGGTTCCAAGCGCGTGGTACTGGGTTCGAGTCCCGGCCGGAACGCAAATCTTCCATGTATATGTTTCTCTTCTAATTTGAAGATTCTTTTTTTTTTCAATTTCTTTCCTTTGCAAATATGGATTATTTATGTACGGAAGAAAATTCTGAGTCAGTTTAATCATTCGACCTTTAGATTTCAAAGATTTTAGATCAATAATTACTAAGGTGCATTTTTTGTTTTTATTATAATTAAGACACCGATCAACAGAGATCCGATAGTATATTGGCGAGAGCGTTGGGCTTCCATGAGTGTCGCCCTGGGTTCAAATCCCAGCGGGAAAGGAAATCTTAAATGCAAATATTTTTTTCTAATTTTATAATTCTTTTTTTTTTATTTTTCCCTTTTGCGAAGTCAGTCAGTCAGTCTGACAGTCAATCAGTCAAGCACTCAGTCATTCAGTCTCAGTCAGTCAGTCCAGTCAGTCAGTCACTCAGTCAGTCAGTTAGTCCTTCAGCCAGTCAGTCAAGCAGTCAGTCATTTAGTCTCAGTCAGTCAGTCATTCAGTCAGTCAGTCAGTCAGGCAGTCAGTCAGTCAGTCCTGTGCAGTCAGTTAGTCACTAAAGCAGTCAGTCAGTCTCAGTCAGTCAGTCAGTCAGTCCAGTCCAGTCTCAGTCAGTCAGTCAGTCAGTCTCGGTCAGTCAGTCAGTCAGTCATTCAGTCAGTCAGTCAGTCAGGCAGTCAGTCAGTCGGTCAGCCTTATTCAGTCAGTCTGTCAGTCAGTCAGTCAGTCAGCCTTATTCAGTCAGTCTGTCAGTCATCCTTATTCAGTCAGTCTGTCAGTCAGTCAGTCGGTCAGTCATGTCCAGTCAGTTAGTCAGTCAAGCAGTCAGTCAGGTAGTCAAGCAGTCAGTCAGTCAGTGTCAGTCAGTCATTTAGTCAGTCAGTCAGTCTGACAGTCAATCAGTCAAGCACTCAGTCATTCAGTCTCAGTCAGTCAGTCCAGTCAGTCAGTCACTCAGTCAGTCAGTTAGTCCTTCAGCCAGTCAGTCAAGCAGTCAGTCATTTAGTCTCAGTCAGTCAGTCATTCAGTCAGTCAGTCAGTCAGGCAGTCAGTCAGTCAGTCAGTCGGTCAGTCCTGTGCAGTCAGTTAGTCACTAAAGCAGTCAGTCAGTCTCAGTCAGTCAGTCAGTCAGTCAGTCCAGTCCAGTCTCAGTCAGTCAGTCAGTCAGTCTCGGTCAGTCAGTCAGTCAGTCATTCAGTCAGTCAGTCAGTCATTCAGTCAGTCAGTCAGTCAGGCAGTCAGTCAGTCGGTCAGCCTTATTCAGTCAGTCTTTCAGTCATCCTTATTCAGTCAGTCTGTCAGTCAGTTAGTCGGTCAGTCCTGTCCAGTCAGTTAGTCAGTCAAGCAGTCAGTCAGGTAGTCAAGCAGTCAGTCAGTCAGTGTCAGTCAGTCATTTAGTCATTCAGTCAGTCAGTGAAATAGCCAGTCAGAGAGTCAAGCAGTCAGTCAGTCAGCTCAGTCAGTCAGTTAGTCAGTCAGTCAGCCAGTCAGTCAGTCAGTCCAGTCTCAGTCAGTCAGGCAGTTAGTCAGTCAGTCTCGGTCAGTCAGTGAGTCAGTCAGTCAGTATCAGTCAGTCAGTGAGTCAGTCTGTCAGTCAGGCAGTAAGACTCCGCTCGACAGAACTCCGATAGCCTAATGGCTAGACCGCTGGTCTTCCAAGCGAGTGGCCTGGGTTCGAGTCCCAGCCGGAGCGAATATCTTCAATGTATATATTTCTTTTCTAATTTGAAAATTCTTTTTTTTTTCAATTTCTTTCCTTTGCAATTATTGATTATTTATGTAGGGAAGAAAATTCTGAGTCAGTTTAATTTTTCGACACGAAGATTTCAAAGTGTTTAAATAAACAATTACCAAGGTGCATTTTTTGTTTTTATTATATTTAAAACTCCCACCGACAGAGCTCCCATAGACTAATGGCTAGAGTGTTAGGCTTCCAAGCGAGTGGCCCTGGGTTCGAGTCCCAGCCTGAACGAAAATCTTCAATGTATACTTTTAGTTTCTAATTTGAAATTTCTTCTTCTTTTTTTTAATTTTTCTCTTTTGCGAATATTGATTATTTATGTAGGGAGAAAAATTCTGAGTCAGTTTAATTATTCGACCTGTAAATTTCAAAGTGTTTGAATCAATAATTACCAAGGTGCATTTTTTGTTTTTATTATATTTAAGACTTCCATCGACAGAGCTCCGATAGCCTAATGGCTAGACCGATGGGTTCCAAGCGCGTGGTACTGGGTTCGAGTCCCGGCCGGAACGAAAATCTTCCATGTATATATTTCTCTTCTAATTTGAAGATTCTTTTTTTTTTCAATTTCTTTCTTTTGCAAATATGGATTATTTATGTACGGAAGAAAATTCTGAGTCAGTTTAATCATTCGACCTTTAGATTTCAAAGATTTTAGATCAATAATTACTAAGGTGCATTTTTTGTTTTTATTATAATTAAGACACCGATCAACAGAGATCCGATAGTATATTGGCGAGAGCGTTGGGCTTCCATGAGTGTCGCCCTGGGTTCAAATCCCAGCCGGAAAGGAAATCTTAAATGCAAATATTTTTTTCTAATTTTATAATTCTTTTTTTTTTATTTTTCCCTTTTGCGAAGTCAGTCAGTCAGTCTGACAGTCAATCAGTCAAGCACTCAGTCATTCAGTCTCAGTCACTCAGTCCAGTCAGTCAGTCACTCAGTCAGTCAGTTAGTCCTTCAGCCAGTCAGTCAAGCAGTCAGTCATTTAGTCTCAGTCAGTCAGTCATTCAGTCAGTCAGTCAGGCAGTCAGTCAGTCAGTCAGTCGGTCAGTCCTGTGCAGTCAGTTAGTCACTAAAGCAGTCAGTCAGTCTCAGTCAGTCAGTCAGTCAGTCAGTCCAGTCCAGTCTCAGTCAGTCAGTCAGTCAGTCTCGGTCAGTCAGTCAGACAGTCATTCAGTCAGTCAGGCAGTCAGTCAGTCGGTCAGCATTATTCAGTCAGTCTGTCAGTCAGTCAGTCAGTCAGCCTTATTCAGTCAGTCTGTCAGTCATCCTTATTCAGTCAGTCTGTCAGTCAGTCAGTCGGTCAGTCCTGTCCAGTCAGTTAGTCAGTCAAGCAGTCAGTCAGGTAGTCAAGCAGTCAGTCAGTCAGTGTCAGTCAGTCATTTAGTCATTCAGTCAGTCAGTGAAATAGCCAGTCAGAGAGTCAAGCAGTCAGTCAGTCAGTCTCAGTCAGTCAGTGAAATAGCCAGTCAGAGAGTCAAGCAGTCAGTCAGTCAGTCTCAGTCAGTCAGTTAGTCAGTCAGTCAGTCAGTCAGTCAGTCAGTCCAGTCTCAGTCAGTCAGGCAGTTAGTCAGTCAGTCTCGGTCAGTCAGTGAGTCAGTCAGTCAGTATCAGTCAGTCAGTGAGTCAGTCTGTCAGTCAGGCAGTATCAGTCAGGCAGTAAGACTCCGCTCGACAGAACTCCGATAGCCTAATGGCTAGACCGCTGGTCTTCCAAGCGAGTGGCCTGGGTTCGAGTCCCAGCCGGAGCGAATATCTTCAATGTATATATTTCTTTTCTAATTTGAAAATTCTTTTTTTTTTCAATTTCTTTCCTTTGCAATTATTGATTATTTATGTAGGGAAGAAAATTCTGAGTCAGTTTAATTTTTCGACACGAAGATTTCAAAGTGTTTAAATAAACAATTACCAAGGTGCATTTTTTGTTTTTATTATATTTAAAACTCCCACCGACAGAGCTCCCATAGACTAATGGCTAGAGTGTTAGGCTTCCAAGCGAGTGGCCCTGGGTTCGAGTCCCAGCCTGAACGAAAATCTTCAATGTATACTTTTAGTTTCTAATTTGAAATTTCTTCTTATTTTTTTTTAAATTTTTCTCTTTTGCGAATATTGATTATTTATGTAGGGAGAAAAATTCTGAGTCAGTTTAATTATTCGACCTGTAAATTTCAAAGTGTTTGAATCAATAATTACCAGGGTGCATTTTTTGTTTTTATTATATTTAAGACTTTCATCGACAGAGCTCCGATAGCCTAATGGCTAGACCGTTGGGTTCCAAGCGCGTGGTACTGGGTTCGAGTCCCGGCCGGAACGAAAATCTTCCATGTATATATTTCTCTTCTAATTTGAAGATTCTTTTTTTTTTCAATTTCTTTCTTTTGCAAATATGGATTATTTATGTACGGAAGAAAATTCTGAGTCAGTTTAATCATTCGACCTTTAGATTTCAAAGATTTTAGATCAATAATTACTAAGGTGCATTTTTTGTTTTTATTATAATTAAGACACCGATCAACAGAGATCCGATAGTATATTGGCGAGAGCGTTGGGCTTCCATGAGTGTCGCCCTGGGTTCAAATCCCAGCCGGAAAGGAAATCTTAAATGCAAATATTTTTTTCTAATTTTATAATTCTTTTTTTTTATTTTTCCCTTTTGCGAAGTCAGTCAGTCAGTCTGACAGTCAATCAGTCAAGCACTCAGTCATTCAGTCTCAGTCAGTCAGTCCAGTCAGTCAGTCACTCAGTCAGTCAGTTAGTCCTTCAGCCAGTCAGTCAAGCAGTCAGTCATTTAGTCTCAGTCAGTCAGTCATTCAGTCAGTCAGTCAGTCAGGCAGTCAGTCAGTCAGTCAGTCGGTCAGTCCTGTGCAGTCAGTCAGTCTCAGTCAGTCAGTCAGTCAGTCAGTCCAGTCCAGTCTCAGTCAGTCAGTCAGTCAGTCTCGGTCAGTCAGTCAGACAGTCATTCAGTCAGTCAGTCAGTCAGGCAGTCAGTCAGTCGGTCAGCCTTATTCAGTCAGTCTGTCAGTCATCCTTATTCAGTCAGTCTGTCAGTCAGTCAGTCGGTCAGTCCTGTCCAGTCAGTTAGTCAGTCAAGCAGTCAGTCAGGTAGTCAAGCAGTCAGTCAGGTAGTCAAGCAGTCAGTCAGGTAGTCAAGCAGTCAGTCAGTCAGTGTCAGTCAGTCATTTAGTCATTCAGTCAGTCAGTGAAATATCCAGTCAGAGAGTCAAGCAGTCAGTCAGTCAGTCTCAGTCAGTCAGTTAGTCAGTCAGTCAGTCAGTCCAGTCTCAGTCAGTCAGGCAGTTAGTCAGTCAGTCTCCGTCAGTCAGTGAGTCAGTCAGTCAGTATCAGTCAGTCAGTGAGTCAGTCTGTCAGTCAGGCAGTATCAGTCAGGCAGTAAGACTCCGCTCGACAGAACTCCGATAGCCTAATGGCTAGACCGCTGGTCTTCCAAGCGAGTGGCCTGGGTTCGAGTCCCAGCCGGAGCGAATATCTTCAATGTATATATTTCTTTTCTAATTTGAAAATTCTTTTTTTTTCAATTTCTTTCCTTTGCAATTATTGATTATTTATGTAGGGAAGAAAATTCTGAGTCAGTTTAATTTTTCGACACGAAGATTTCAAAGTGTTTAAATAAACAATTACCAAGGTGCATTTTTTGTTTTTATTATATTTAAAACTCCCACCGACAGAGCTCCCATAGACTAATGGCTAGAGTGTTAGGCTTCAAAGCGAGTGGCCCTGGGTTCGAGCCCCAGCCTGAACGAAAATCTTCAATGTATACTTTTAGTTTCTAATTTGAAATTTCTTCTTCTTTTTTTTTTAAATTTTTCTCTTTTGCGAATATTGATTATTTATGTAGGGAGAAAAATTCTGAGTCAGTTTAATTATTCGACCTGTAAATTTCAAAGTGTTTGAATCAATAATTACCAAGGTGCATTTTTTGTTTTTATTATATTTAAGACTTCCATCGACAGAGCTCCGATAGCCTAATGGCTAGACCGATGGGTTCCAAGCGCGTGGTACTGGGTTCGAGTCCCGGCCGGAACGAAAATCTTCCATGTATATATTTCTCTTCTAATTTGAAGATTCTTTTTTTTTTTTCAATTTCTTTCTTTTGCAAATATGGATTATTTATGTACGGAAGAAAATTCTGAGTCAGTTTAATCATTCGACCTTTAGATTTCAAAGATTTTAGATCAATAATTACTAAGGTGCATTTTTTGTTTTTATTATAATTAAGACACCGATCAACAGAGATCCGATAGTATATTGGCGAGAGCGTTGGGCTTCCATGAGTGTCGCCCAGGGTTCAAATCCCAGCCGGAAAGGAAATCTTAAATGCAAATATTTTTTTCTAATTTTATAATTCTTTTTTTTTTATTTTTCCCTTTTGCGAAGTCAGTCAGTCAGTCTGACAGTCAATCAGTCAAGCACTGAGTCATTCAGTCTCAGTCAGTCAGTCCAGTCAGTCAGTCACTCAGTCAGTCAGTTAGTCCTTCAGCCAGTCAGTCAAGCAGTCAGTCATTTAGTCTCAGTCAGTCAGTCATTCAGTCAGTCAGTCAGTCAGGCAGTCAGTCAGTCGGTCAGTCCTGTGCAGTCAGTTAGTCACTAAAGCAGTCAGTCAGTCTCAGTCAGTCAGTCCAGTCCAGTCTCAGTCAGTCAGTCAGTCAGTCTCGGTCAGTCAGTCAGACAGTCATTCAGTCAGTCAGTCAGTCAGGCAGTCAGTCAGTCGGTCAGCCATATTCAGTCAGTCTGTCAGTCAGTCAGTCAGTCAGCCTTATTCAGTCAGTCTGTCAGTCATCCTTATTCAGTCAGTCTGTCAGTCAGTCAGTCGGTCAGTCCTGTCCAGTCAGTTAGTCAGTCAAGCAGTCAGTCAGGTAGTCAAGCAGTCAGTCAGTCATTTAGTCATTCAGTCAGTCAGTGAAATAGCCAGTCAGAGAGTCAAGCAGTCAGTCAGTCAGTCTCAGTCAGTCAGTTAGTCAGTCAGTCAGTCAGTCCAGTCTCAGTCAGTCAGGCAGTTAGTCAGTCAGTCTCGGTCAGTCAGTGAGTCAGTCAGTCAGTATCAGTCAGTCAGTGAGTCAGTCTGTCAGTCAGGCAGTATCAGTCAGGCAGTAAGACTCCGCTCGACAGAACTCCGATAGCCTAATGGCTAGACCGCTGGTCTTCCAAGCGAGTGGCCTGGGTTCGAGTCCCAGCCGGAGCGAATATCTTCAATGTATGTATTTCTTTTCTAATTTGAAAATTCTTTTTTTTTTCAATTTCTTTCCTTTGCAATTATTGATTATTTATGTAGGGAAGAAGTTTCTGAGTCAGTTTAATTTTTCGACACGAAGATTTCAAAGTGTTTAAATAAACAATTACCAAGGTGCATTTTTTGTTTTTATTATATTTAAAACTCCCACCGACAGAGCTCCCATAGACTAATGGCAAGAGTGTTAGGCTTCCAAGCGAGTGGCCCTGGGTTCGAGTCCCAGCCTGAACGAAAATCTTCAATGTATACTTTTAGTTTCTAATTTGAAATTTCTTCTTCTTTTTTTTTTAATTTTTCTCTTTTGCGAATATTGATTATTTATGTAGGGAGAAAAATTCTGAGTCAGTTTAATTATTCGACCTGTAAATTTCAAAGTGTTTGAATCAATAATTACCAAGGTGCATTTTTTGTTTTTATTATATTTAAGACTTCCATCGACAGAGCTCCGATAGCCTAATGGCTAGACCGTTGGGTTCCAATCGCGTGGTACAGGGTTCTAGTCCCGGCCGGAACGAAAATCTTCCCTGTATATATTTCTCTTCTAATTTGAAGATTCTTTTTTTTTTCAATTTCTTTCTTTTGCAAATATGGATTATTTATGTACGGAAGAAAATCCTGAGTCAGTTTAATCATTCGACCTTTAGATTTCAAAGATTTTAGATCAATAATTACTAAGGTGCATTTTTTGTTTTTATTATAATTAAGACACCGATCAACAGAGATCCGATAGCATATTGGCGAGAGCGTTGGGCTTCCATGAGTGTCGCCCTGGGTTCAAATCCCAGCCGGAAAGGAAATCTTAAATGCAAATATTTTTTTCTAATTTTATAATTCTTTTTTTTTTTTTATTTTTCCCTTTTGCGAAGTCAGTCAGTCAGTCTGACAGTCAATAAGTCAAGCACTCAGTCATTCAGTCTCAGTCAGTCAGTCCAGTCAGTCAGTCACTCAGTCAGTCAGTTAGTCCTTCAGCCAGTCAGTCAAGCAGTCAGTCATTTAGTCTCAGTCAGTCAGTCATTCAGTCAGTCAGTCAGTCAGGCAGTCAGTCAGTCAGTCAGTCGGTCAGTCCTGTGCAGTCAGTTAGTCACTAAAGCAGTCAGTCAGTCTCAGTCAGTCAGTCAGCCTTATTCAGTCAGTCTGTCAGTCATCCTTATTCAGTCAGTCTGTCAGTCAGTCAGTCGGTCAGTCCTGTCCAGTCAGTTAGTCAGTCAAGCAGTCAGTCAAGTAGTCAAGCAGTCAGTCAGTCAGTGTCAGTCAGTCATTTAGTCATTCAGTCAGTCAGTGAAATAGCCAGTCAGAGAGTCAAGCAGTCAGTCAGTCAGTCTCAGTCAGTCAGTTAGTCAGTCAGTCAGTCAGTCAGTCAGTCAGTCCAGTCTCAGTCAGTTAGTCAGTCAGTCAGTCAGTCAGTCAGTCAGTCCAGTCTCAGTCAGTCAGGCAGTTAGTCAGTCAGTCTCGGTCAGTCAGTGAGTCAGTCAGTCAGTATCAGTCAGTCAGTGAGTCAGTCTGTCAGTCAGGCAGTATCAGTCAGGCAGTAAGACTCCGCTCGACAGAACTCCGATAGCCTAATGGCTAGACCGCTGGTCTTCCAAGCGAGTGGCCTGGGTTCGAGTCCCAGCCGGAGCGAATATCTTTAATGTATATATTTCTTTTCTAATTTGAAAATTCTTTTTTTTTTCAATTTCTTTCCTTTGCAATTATTGATTATTTATGTAGGGAAGAAAATTCTGAGTCAGTTTAATTTTTCGACACGAAGATTTCAAAGTGTTTAAATAAACAATTACCAAGGTGCATTTTTTGTTTTTATTATATTTAAAACTCCCACCGACAGAGCTCCCATAGACTAATGGCTAGACCGTTGGGTTCCAAGCGCGTGGTACTGGGTTCGAGTCCCGGCCGAATCGAAAATCTTCCATGTATATATTTCTCTTCTAATTTGAAGATTCTTTTTCTTTTCAATTTCTTTCTTTTGCAAATATGGATTATTTATGTACGGAAGAAAATTCTGAGTCAGTTTAATCATTCGACCTTTAGATTTCAAAGATTTTAGATCAATAATTACTAAGGTGCATTTTTTGTTTTTATTATAATTAAGACACCGATCAACAGAGATCCGATAGTATATTGGCGAGAGCGTTGGGCTTCCATGAGTGTCGCCCTGGGTTCAAATCCCAGCCGGAAAGGAAGTCTTAAATGCAAATATTTTTTTCTAATTTTATAATTCTTTTTTTTTTATTTTTCCCTTTTGCGAAGTCAGTCAGTCAGTCTGACAGTCAATCAGTCAAGCACTCAGTCATTCTGTCTCAGTCAGTCAGTCCAGTCAGTCAGTCACTCAGTCAGTCAGTTAGTCCTTCAGCCAGTCAGTCAAGCAGTCAGTCATTTAGTCTCAGTCAGTCAGTCATTCAGTCAGTCAGTCAGTCAGGCAGTCAGTCAGTCGGTCAGCCTTATTCAGTCAGTCTGTCAGTCAGTCAGTCAGTCAGCCTTATTCAGTCAGTCTGTCAGTCATCCTTATTCAGTCAGTCTGTCAGTCAGTTAGTCGGTCAGTCCTGTCCAGTCAGTTAGTCAGTCAAGCAGTCAGTCAAGTAGTCAAGCAGTCAGTCAGTCAGTGTCAGTCAGTCATTTAGTCATTCAGTCAGTCAGTGAAATAGCCAGTCAGAGAGTCAAGCAGTCAGTCAGTCAGTCTCAGTCAGTCAGGCAGTTAGTCAGTCAGTCTCGGTCAGTCAGTGAGTCAGTCAGTCAGTATCAGTCAGTCAGTGAGTCAGTCTGTCAGTCAGGCAGTATCAGTCAGGCAGTAAGACTCCGCTCGACAGAACTCCGATAGGCTAATGGCTAGACCGCTGGTCTTCCAAGCGAGTGGCCTGGGTTCGAGTCCCAGCCGGAGCGAATATCTTCAATGTATGTATTTCTTTTCTAATTTGAAAATTCTTTTTTTTTTCAATTTCTTTCCTTTGCAATTATTGATTATTTATGTAGGGAAGAAAATTCTGAGTCAGTTTAATTTTTCGACACGAAGATTTCAAAGTGTTTAAATAAACAATTACCAAGGTGCATTTTTTGTTTTTATTATATTTAAAACTCCCACCGACAGAGCTCCCCTAGACTAATGGCTAGAGTGTTAGGCTTCCAAGCGAGTGGCCCTGGGTTCGAGTCCCAGCCTGAACGAAAATCTTCAATGCATACATTTAGTTTCTATTTCGAAATTTCTTCTTCTTTTTTTTTTAATTTTTCTCTTTTGCGAATATTGATTATTTATGTAGGGAGAAAAATTCTGTGTCAGTTTAATTATTCGACCTGTAAATTTCAAAGTGTTTGAATCAATAATTACCAAGGTGCATTTTTTGTTTTTATTATATTTAAGACTTCCACCGACACACCTCCGATAGCCTAATGGCTAGACCGTTGGGTTCCAATCGCGTGGTACTGGGTTCGAGTACCGGCCGGAACGAAAATCTTCCATGTATATATTTCTCTTCTAATTTGAAGATTCTTTTTTTTTTTCAATTTCTTTCTTTTGCAAATATGGATTATTTATGTACGGAAGAAAATTCTGAGTCAGTTTAATCATTCGATCTTTAGATTTCAAAGATTTTAGATCAATAATTACTAAGGTGCATTTTTTGTTTTTATTATAATTAAGACACCGATCAACAGAGATCCGATAGTATATTGGCGAGAGCGTTGGGCTTCCATGAGTGTCGCCCTGGGTTCAAATCCCAGCCGGAAAGGAAATCTTAAATGCAAATATTTTTTTTTATTTTATAATTCTTTTTTTTTTTATTTTTCCCTTTTGCGAAGTCAGTCGGTCAGCCTGACAGTCAATCAGTCAAGCACTCAGTCATTTAGTCTCAGTCAGTCAGTCATTCAGTCAGTCAGTCAGTCAGGCAGTCAGTCAGTCAGTCAGTCGGTCAGTCCTGTGCAGTCAGTTAGTCACTAAAGCAGTCAGTCAGTCTCAGTCAGTCAGTCAGTCAGTCAGTCCAGTCCAGTCTCAGTGAGTCAGTCAGTCAGTCTCGGTCAGTCAGTCAGTCAGTCATTCAGTCAGTCAGTCAGTCAGGCAGTCAGTCAGTCGGTCAGCCTTATTCAGTCAGTCTGTCAGTCAGTCAGCCTTATTCAGTCAGTCTGTCAGTCATCCTTATTCAGTCAGTCTGTCAGTCAGTCAGTCGGTCAGCCTTATTCAGTCAGTCTGTCAGTCAGTCAGCCTTATTCAGTCAGTCTGTCAGTCATCCTTATTCAGTCAGTCTGTCAGTCAGTCAGTCGGTCAGTCCTGTCCAGTCAGTTAGTCAGTCAAGCAGTCAGTCAGGTAGTCAAGCAGTCAGTCAGTCAGTGTTAGTCAGTCATTTAGTCATTCAGTCAGTCAGTGAAATAGCCAGTCAGAGTGTCAAGCAGTCAGTCAGTCAGTCTCAGTCAGTCAGTTAGTCAGTCAGTCAGTCAGTCAGTCAGTCAGTCCAGTCTCAGTCAGTCAGGCAGTTAGTCAGTCAGTGAGTCAGTCAGTCAGTATCAGTCAGTCAGTGAGTCAGTCTGTCAGTCAGGCAGTATCAGTCAGGCAGTAAGACTCCGCTCGACAGAACTCCGATAGCCTAATGGCTAGACCGCTGGTCTTCCAAGCGAGTGGCCTGGGTTCGAGTCCCAGCCGGAGCGAATATCTTCAATGTATATATTTCTTTTCTAATTTGAAAATTCTTTTTTTTTTTCAATTTCTTTCCTTTGCAATTATTGATTATTTATGTAGGGAAGAAAATTCTGAGTCAGTTTAATTTTTCGACACGAAGATTTCAAAGTGTTTAAATAAACAATTACCAAGGTGCATTTTTTGTTTTTATTATATTTAAAACTCCCACCGACAGAGCTCCCATAGAGACAGTCAATCAGTCAAGCACTCAGTCATTCAGTCTCAGTCAGTCAGTCCAGTCACTCAGTCAGTCAGTTAGTCCTTCAGCCAGTCAGTCAAGCAGTCAGTCATTTAGTCTCAGTCAGTCAGTCATTCAGTCAGTCAGTCAGTCGGTCAGTCCTGTGCAGTCAGTTAGTCACTAAAGCAGTCAGTCAGTCAGTCAGTCAGTCAGTCAGTCAGTCAGTCCAGTCCAGTCTCAGTCAGTCAGTCAGTCAGTCTCGGTCAGTCAGTCAGTCAGTCATTCAGTCAGTCAGTCAGGCAGGCAGTCAGTCAGTCGGTCAGCCTTATTCAGTCAGTCTGTCAGTCAGTCAGTCAGTCAGCCTTATTCAGTCAGTCTGTCAGTCATCCTTATTCAGTCAGTCTGTCAGTCAGTCAGTCGGTCAGTCCTGTCCAGTCAGTTAGTCAGTCAAGCAGTCAGTCAGGTAGTCAAGCAGTCAGACAGTCAGTGTCAGTCAGTCATTTAGTCATTCAGTCAGTCAGTGAAATAGCCAGTCAGAGAGTCAAGCAGTCAGTCAGTCAGTCTCAGTCAGTCAGTTAGTCAGTCAGTCAGTCAGTCAGTCAGTCAGTCCAGTCTCAGTCAGTCAGGCAGTTAGTCAGTCAGTCTCGGTCAGTCAGTGAGTCAGTCAGTCAGTATCAGTCAGTCAGTGAGTCAGTCTGTCAGTCAGGCAGTATCAGTCAGGCAGTAAGACTCCGCGCGACAGAACTCCGATAGCCTAATGGCTAGACCGCTGGTCCTCCGAGCGAGTGGCCTGGGTTCGAGTCCCAGCCGGAGCGAATATCTTCAATGTATATATTTCTTTTCTAATTTGAAAATTCTTTTTTTTTTTCAATTTCTTTCCTTTGCAATTATTGATTATTTATGTAGGGAAGAAAATTCTGAGTCAGTTTAGTTTTTCGACACGAAGATTTCAAAGTGTTTAAATAAACAATTACCACGGTGCATTTTTTGTTTTTATTATATTTAAAACTCCCACCGACCGAGCTCCCATAGACTAATGGCTAGAGTGTTTGGCTTCCAAGCGAGTGGCCCTGGGTTCGAGTCCCAGCCTGAACGAAAATCTTCAATGTATACTTTTAGTTTCTAATTTGAAATTTCTTCTTCTTTTTTTTTTTAATTTTTCTCTTTTGCGAATATTGATTATTTATGTAGGGAGAAAAATTCTGAGTCAGTTTAATTATTCGACCTGTAAATTTCAAAGTGTTTGAATCAATAATTACCAAGGTGCATTTTTCGTTTTTATTATATTTAAGACTTCCATCGACAGAGCTCCGATAGCCTAATGGCTAGACCGTTGGGTTCCTAGCGCGTGGTACTGGGTTCGAGTCCCGGCCGGAAAGGAAATCTTAAATGCAAATATTTTTTTCTAATTTTATAATTCTTTTTTTTTTATTTTTCCCTTTTGCGAAGTCAGTCAGTCAGTCTGACAGTCAATCAGTCAAGCACTCAGTCATTCAGTCTCAGTCAGTCAGTCCAGTCAGTCAGTCACTCAGTCAGTCAGTTAGTCCTTCAGCCAGTCAGTCAAGCAGTCAGTCATTTAGTCTCAGTCAGTCAGTCATTCAGTCAGTCAGTCAGTCGGTCAGTCCTGTGCAGTCAGTTAGTCACTAAAGCAGTCAGTCAGTCTCAGTCAGTCAGTCAGTCAGTCAGTCCAGTCTCAGTCAGTCAGGCAGTTAGTCAGTCAGTCTCGGTCAGTCAGTGAGTCAGTCAGTCAGTATCAGTCAGTCAGTGAGTCAGTCTGTCAGTCAGGCAGTATCAGTCAGGCAGTAAGACTCCGCTCGACAGAACTCCGATAGCCTAATGGCTAGACCGCTGGTCTTCCAAGCGAGTGCCCTGGGTTCGAGTCCCAGCCGGAGCGAATATCTTCAATGTATATATTTCTTTTCTAATTTGAAAATTCTTTTTTTTTTCAATTTCTTTCCTTTGCAATTATTGATTATTTATGTAGGGAAGAAAATTCTGAGTCAGTTTAATCATTCGACCTTTAGATTTCAAAGATTTTAGATCAATAATTACTAAGGTGCATTTTTTGTTTTTATTATAATTAAGACACAGATCAACAGATATCCGATAGTATATTGGCGAGAGCGTTGGGCTTCCATGAGTGTCGCCCTGGGTTCAAATCCCAGCCGGAAAGGAAATCTTAAATGCAAATATTTTTTTCTAATTTTATAATTCTTTTTTTTTTTTATTTTTCCCCTTTGCGAAGTCAGTCAGTCAGTCTGACAGTCAATCAGTCAAGCACTCAGTCATTCATTCTCAGTCAGTCAGTCCAGTCAGTCAGTCACTCAGTCAGTCAGTTAGTCCTTCAGCCAGTCAGTCAAGCAGTCAGTCATTTAGTCTCAGTCAGTCAGTCAGTCAGTCAGTCAGTCAGTCAGTCGGTCAGTCCTGTGCAGTCAGTAAGTCACTAAAGCAGTCAGTCAGTCTCAGTCAGTCAGTCAGTCAGTCAGTCCAGTCCAGTCTCAGTCAGTCAGTCAGTCAGTCTCGGTCAGTCAGTCAGTCAGTCATTCAGTCAGTCAGTCAGTCAGGCAGTCAGTCAGTCGGTCAGCCTTATTCAGTCAGTCTGTCAGTCAGTCAGTCAGTCAGCCTTATTCAGTCAGTCTGTCAGTCATCCTTATTCAGTCAGTCTGTCAGTCAGTCAGTCGGTCAGTCCTGTCCAGTCAGTTAGTCAGTCAAGCAGTCAGTCAGGTAGTCAAGCAGTCAGTCAGTCAGTGTCAGTCAGTCATTTAGTCATTCAGTCAGTCAGTGAAATAGCCAGTCAGAGAGTCAAGCAGTCAGTCAGTCAGTCTCAGTCAGTCAGTTAGTCTGTCAGTCAGTCAGTCAGTCAGTCAGTCCAGTCTCAGTCAGTCAGGCAGTTAGTCAGTCAGTCTCGGTCAGTCAGTGAGTCAGTAAGTCAGTCAGTCTGTCAGTCAGGCAGTATTAGTCAGGCAGTAAGACTCCGCTCGACAGAACTCCGATAGCCTAATGGCTAGACCGCTGGTCTTCCAAGCGAGTGGCCTGGGTTCGAGTCCCAGCCGGAGCGAATATCTTCAATGTATATATTTCTTTTCTAATTTGAAAATTCTTTTTTTTTCAATTTCTTTCCTTTGCAATTATTGATTATTTATGTAGGGAAGAAAATTCTGAGTCAGTTTAATTTTTCGACACGAAGATTTCAAAGTGTTTAAATAAACTATTACCAAGGTGCATTTTTTGTTTTTTTTATATTTAAAACTCCAACCGACAGAGCTCCCATAGACTAATGGCTAGAGTGTTAGGCTTCGAAGCGAGTGGCCCTGGGTTCGAGTCCCAGCCTGAACGAAAATCTTCAATGTATACTTTTAGTTTCTAATTTGAAATTTCTTCTTCTTTTTTTTTTAATTTTTCTCTTTTGCGAATATTGATTATTTATGTAGGGAGAAAAATTCTGAGTCAGTTTAATTATTCCACCTGTAAATTTCAAAGTGTTTGAATCAATAATTACCAAGGTGCATTTTTTGTTTTTATTATATTTAAGACTTCCATCGACAGAGCTCCGATAGCCTAATGGCTAGACCGTTGGGTTCCAAGCGCGTGGTACTGGGTTCGAGTCCCGGCCGGAACGACAATCTTCCATGTATATATTTCTCTTCTGATTTGAAGATTTTTTTTTTCAATTTCTTTCTTTTGCAAATATGGATTATTTATGTACGGAAGAAAATTCTGAGTCAGTTTAATCATTCGACCTTTAGATTTCAAAGATTTTAGATCAATAATTACTAAGGTGCATTTTTTGTTTTTATTATAATTAAGACACCGATCAACAGAGATCCGATAGTATATTGGCGAGAGCGTTGGGCTTCCATGAGTGTCGCCCTGGGTTCAAATCCCAGCCGGAAAGGAAATCTTAAATGCAAATATTTTTTTCTAATTTTGTAATTCTTTTTTTTTTTTATTTTTCCCTTTTGCGAAGTCAGTCAGTCAGTCTGACAGTCAATCAGTCAAGCACTCTGTCCTTCAGTCTCAGTCAGTCAGTCCAGTCAGTCAGTCACTCAGTCAGTCAGTTAGTCCTTCAGCCATTCAGTCAAGCAGTCAGTCATTTAGTCTCAGTCAGTCAGTCATTCAGTCAGTCAGTCAGTCAGGCAGTCAGTCAGTCAGTCAGTCAGTCGTTCAGTCCTGTGCAGTCAGTTAGTCACTAAAGCAGTCAGTCAGTCTCAGTCAGTCAGTCTGTCCAGTCCAGTCTCAGTCAGTCAGTCAGTCAGTCTCGGTCAGTCAGTCAGTCAGTCATTCAGTCAGTCAGTCAGTCAGGCAGTCAGTCAGTCGGTCAGCCTTATTCAGTCAGTCTGTCAGTCAGTCAGTCAGTCAGCCTTATTCAGTCAGTCTGTCAGTCATCCTTATTCAGTCAGTCTGTCAGTCAGTCAGTCGGTCAGTCCTGTCCAGTCAGTTAGTCAGTCAAGCAGTCAGTCAGGTAGTCAAGCAGTCAGTCAGTCAGTGTCAGTCAGTCATTTAGTCATTCAGTCAGTCAGTGAAATAGCCAGTCAGAGAGTCAAGCAGTCAGTCAGTCAGTTAGTCAGTCAGTCAGTTAGTCAGTCAGTGAGTCCAGTCTCAGTCAGTCCAGTCTCAGTCAGTCAGGCAGTTAGTCAGTCAGTCTCGGTCAGTCAGTGAGTCAGTCAGTCAGTATCAGTCAGTCAGTGAGTCAGTCTGTCAGTCAGGCAGTATCAGTCAGGCAGTAAGACTCCGCTCGACAGAACTCCGATAGCCTAATGGCTAGACCGCTGGTCTTCCAAGCGAGTGGCCTGGGTTCGAGTCCCAGCCGGAGCGAATATCTTCAATGTATATATTTCTTTTCTAATTTGAAAATTCTTTTTTTTTTCAATTTCTTTCCTTTGCAATTATTGATTATTTATGTAGGGAAGAAAATTCTGAGTCAGTTTAATTTTTCGACACGAAGATTTCAAAGTGTTTAAATAAACAATTACCAAGGTGCATTTTTTGTTTTTATTATATTTAAAACTCCCACCGACAGAGCTCCCATAGACTAATGGCTAGAGTGTTAGGCTTCCAAGCGAGTGGCCCTGGGTTCGAGTCCCAGCCTGAACGAAAATCTTCAATGTATACTTTTAGTTTCTAATTTGAAATTTCTTCTTCTTTTTTTTTAATTTTTCTCTTTTGCGAATATTGATTATTTATGTAGGGAGAAAAATTCTGAGTCAGTTTAATTATTCGACCTGTAAATTTCAAAGTGTTTGAATCAATAATTACCAAGGTGCATTTTTTGTTTTTATTATATTTAAGACTTCCATCGACAGAGCGCCGATAGCCTAATGGCTAGACCGTTGGGTTCCAAGCGCGTGGTAATGGGTTCGAGTCCCGGCCGGAACGAAAATCTTCCATGTATATATTTCTCTTCTAATTTGAAGATTCTTTTTTTTTTCAATTTCTTTCTTTTGCAAATATGGATTATTTATGTACGGAAGAAAATTCTGAGTCAGTTTAATCATTCGACCTTTAGATTTCAAAGATTTTAGATCAATAATTACTAACGTGCATTTTTTGTTTTTATTATAATTAAGACACCGATCAACAGAGATCCGATAGTATATTGGCGAGAGCGTTGGGCTTCCATGAGTGTCGCCCTGGGTTCAAATCCCAGCCGGAAAGGAAATCTTAAATGCAAATATTCTTTTCTAATTTTGTAATTCTTTTTTTTTTATTTTTCCCTTTTGCGAAGTCAGTCAGTCAGTCTGACAGTCAATCAGTCAAGCACTCTGTCATTCAGTCTCAGTCAGTCAGTCCAGTCAGTCAGTCACTCAGTCAGTCAGTTAGTGCTTCAGCCAGTCAGTCAAGCAGTCAGTCATTTAGTCTCAGTCAGTCAGTCATTCAGTCAGTCAGTCAGTCAGGCAGTCAGTCAGTCAGTCAGTCGGTCAGTCCTGTGCAGTCAGTTAGTCACTAAAGCAGTCAGTCAGTCTCAGTCAGTCAGTCAGTCAGTCAGTCCAGTCCAGTCTCAGTCAGTCAGTCAGTCAGTCTCGGTCAGTCAGTCAGTCAGTCATTCAGTCAGTCAGTCAGTCAGGCAGTCAGTCAGTCGGTCAGCCTTATTCAGTCAGTCTGTCAGTCAGTCAGTCAGTCAGCCTTATTCAGTCAGTCTGTCACTCATCCTTATTCAGTCAGTCTGTCAGTCAGTCAGTCGGTCAGTCCTGTCCAGTCAGTTAGTCAGTCAAGCAGTCAGTCAGGTAGTCAAGCAGTCAGTCAGTCAGTGTCAGTCAGTCATTTAGTCATTCAGTCAGTCAGTAAAATAGCCAGTCAGAGAGTCAAGCAGTCAGTCAGTCAGTCTCAGTCAGTCAGTTAGTCAGTCAGTCAGCCAGTCAGTCAGTCAGTCCAGTCTCAGTCAGTCAGGCAGTTAGTCAGTCAGTCTCGGTCAGTCAGTGAGTCAGTCAGTCAGTATCAGTCAGTCAGTGAGTCAGTCTGTCTGTCAGGCAGTATCAGTCAGGCAGTAAGACTCCGCTCGACAGAACTCCGATAGCCTAATGGCTAGACCGCTGGTCTTCCAAGCGAATGGCCTGGGTTCGAGTCCCAGCCGACGCGAATATCTTCAATGTATATATTTCTTTTCTAATTTGAAAATTCTTTTTTTTTTCAATTTCTTTCCTTTGCAATTATTGATTATTTATGTAGGGAAGAAAATTCTGAGTCAGTTTTATTTTTTGACACGAAGATTTCAAAGTGTTTAAATAAACAATTACCAAGGTGCATTTTTTGTTTTTATTATTTTTAAAACTCCCACCGACAGAGCTCCCATAGACTGATGGCTAGAGTGTTAGGCTTCCAAGCGAGTGGCCCTGGGTTCGAGTCCCAGCCTGAACGAAAATCTTCAATGTATACTTTTAGTTTCTAATTTGAAATTTCTTCTTCTTTTTTTTAATTTTTCTCTTTTGCGAATATTGATTATTTATGTAGGGAGAAAAATTCTGAGTCAGTTTAATTATTCGACCTGTAAATTTCAAAGTGTTTGAATCAATAATTACCAAGGTGCATTTTTTGTTTTTATTATATTTAAGACTTCCATCGACAGAGCTCCGATAGCCTAATGGCTAGACCGTTGGGTTCCAAGCGCGTGGTACTGGGTTCGAGTCCCGGCCGGAACGAAAATCTTCCATGTATATATTTCTCTTCTAATTTGAAGATTCTTTTTTTTTTCAATTCCTTTCTTTTGCAAATATGGATTATTTATGTACGGAAAAAAATTCTGAGTCAGTTTAATCATTCGACCTTTAGATTTCAAAGATTTTAGATCAATAATTACTAACGTGCATTTTTTGTTTTTATTATAATTAAGACACCGATCAACAGAGATCCGATAGTATATTGGCGAGAGCGTTGGGTTCCTAGCGCGTGGTACTGGGTTCGAGTCCCGGCCGGAAAGGAAATCTTAAATGCAAATATTTTTTTCTAATTTTATAATTCTTTTTTTTTATTTTTCCCTTTTGCGAAGTCAGTCAGTCAGTCTGACAGTCAATCAGTCAAGCACTCAGTCATTCAGTCTCAGTCAGTCAGTCCAGTCAGTCAGTCACTCAGTCAGTCAGTTAGTCCTTCAGCCAGTCAGTCAAGCAGTCAGTCATTTAGTCTCAGTCAGTCAGTCATTCAGTCAGTCAGTCAGTCAGGCAGTCAGTCAGTCAGTCAGTCGGTGAGTCCTGTGCAGTCAGTTAGTCACTAAAGCAGTCAGTCAGTCTCAGTCAGTCAGTCAGTCAGTCCAGTCCAGTCTCAGTCAGTCAGTCAGTCAGTCTCGGTCAGTCATTCAGTCAGTCAGTCAGTCAGGCAGTCAGTCAGTCGGTCAGCCTTATTCAGTCAGTCTGTCAGTCATCCTTATTCAGTCAGTCTGTCAGTCAGTCAGTCGGTCAGTCCTGTCCAGTCAGTTAGTCAGTCAAGCAGTCAGTCAGGTAGTCAAGCAGTCAGTCAGTCAGTGTCAGTCAGTCATTTAGTCATTCAGTCAGTCAGTGAAATAGCCAGTCAGAGAGTCAAGCAGTCAGTCAGCCAGTCTCAGTCAGTCAGTTAGTCAGTCAGTCAGTCAGTCAGTCAGTCAGTCCAGTCTCAGTCAGTCAGGCAGTTAGTCAGTCAGTCTCGGTCAGTCAGTGAGTCAGTCAGTCAGTATCAGTCAGTCAGTGAGTCAGTCTGTCAGTCAGGCAGTATCAGTCAGGCAGTAAGACTCCGCTCGACAGAACTCCGATAGCCTAATGGCTAGACCGCTGGTCTTCCAAGCGAGTGGCCTGGGTTCGAGTCCCAGCCGGAGCGAATATCTTCAATGTATATATTTCTTTTCTAATTTGAAAATTCTTTTTTTTTCAATTTCTTTCCTTTGCAATTATTGATTATTTATGTAGGGAAGAAAATTCTGAGTCAGTTTAATTTTTCGACACGAAGATTTCAAAGTGTTTAAATAAACAATTACCAAGGTGCATTTTTTGTTTTTATTATATTTAAAACTCCAACCGACAGAGCTCCCATAGACTAATGGCTAGAGTGTTAGGCTTCCAAGCGAGTGGCCCTGGGTTCGAGTCCCAGCCTGAACGAAAATCTTCAATGTATACTTTTAGTTTCTAATTTGAAATTTCTTCTTCTTTTTTTTTTAATTTTTCTCTTTTGCGAATATTGATTATTTATGTAGGGAGAAAAATTCTGAGTCAGTTTAATTATTCGACCTGTAAATTTCAAAGTGTTTGAATCAATAATTACCAAGGTGCATTTTTTGTTTTTATTATATTTAAGACTTCCATCGACAGAGCTCCGATAGCCTAATGGCTAGACCGTTGGGTTCCTAGCGCGTGGTACTGGGTTCGAGTCCCGGCCGGAAAGGAAATCTTAAATGCAAAAATTTTTTTCTAATTTTATAATTCTTTTTTTTTTATTTTTCCCTTTTGCGAAGTCAGTCAGTCAGTCTGACAGTCAATCAGTCAAGCACTCAGTCATTCAGTCTCAGTCAGTCAGTCCAGTCAGTCAGTCACTCAGTCAGTCAGTTAGTCCTTCAGCCAGTCAGTCAAGCAGTCAGTCATTTAGTCTCAGTCAGTCAGTCATTCAGTCAGTCAGTCAGTCAGGCAGTCAGTCAGTCAGTCAGTCGGTGAGTCCTGTGCAGTCAGTTAGTCACTAAAGCAGTCAGTCAGTCTCAGTCAGTCAGTCAGTCAGTCAGTCCAGTCCAGTCTCAGTCAGTCAGTCAGTCAGTCTCGGTCAGTCAGTCAGTCAGTCATTCAGTCAGTCAGTCAGTCAGGCAGTCAGTCAGTTGGTCAGCCTTATTCAGTCAGTCTGTCAGTCAGTCAGTCAGTCAGCCTTATTCAGTCAGTCTGTCAGTCATCCTTATTCAGTCAGTTAGTCAGTCAAGCAGTCAGTCAGCTAGTCAAGCAGTCAGTCAGTCAGTGTCAGTCAGTCATTTAGTCTTTCAGTCAGTCAGTGAAATAGCCAGTCAGAGAGTCAAGCAGTCAGTCAGTCAGTCTCAGTCAGTCAGTTAGTCAGTCAGTCAGTCAGTCAGTCAGTCAGTCCAGTCTCAGTCAGTCAGGCAGTTAGTCAGTCAGTCTCGGTCAGTCAGTGAGTCAGTCAGTCAGTATCAGTCAGTCAGTGAGTCAGTCTGTCAGTCAGGCAGTATCAGTCAGGCAGTAAGACTCCGCTCGACAGAACTCCGATAGCCTAATGGCAAGACCGCTGGTCTTCCAAGCGAGTGGCCTGGGTTCGAGTCAAAGCCGGAGCGAATATCTTCAATGTATATATTTCTTTTCTAATTTGAAAATTCTTTTTTTTTTCAATTTCTTTCCTTTGCAATTATTGATTATTTATGTAGGGAAGAAAATTCTAAATCAGTTTAATTTTTCGACACGAAGATTTCAAAGTGTTTAAATAAACAATTACCAAGGTGCATTTTTTGTTTTTATTATATTTAAAACTCCCACCGACAGAGCTCCCATAGACTAATGGCTAGAGTGTTAGGCTTCCAAGCGAGTGGCCCTGGGTTCGAGTCCCAGCCTGAACGAAAATCTTCAATGTATACTTTTAGTTTCTAATTTGAAATTTCTTCTTCTTTTTTTTTAATTTTTCTCTTTTGCGAATATTGATTATTTATGTAGGGAGAAAAATTCTGAGTCAGTTTAATTATTCGACCTGTAAATTTCAAAGTGTTTGAATCAATAATTACCAAGGTGCATTTTTTGTTTTTATTATATTTAAGACTTCCATCGACAGAGCTCCGATAGCCTAATGGCTAGACCGTTGGGTTCCAAGCGCGTGGTACTGTGTTCGAGTCCCGGCCGGAACGAAAATCTTCCATGTATATATTTCTCTTCTAATTTGAAGATTCTTTTTTTTTTAATTTCTTTCTTTTGCAAATATGGATTATTTATGTACGGAAGAAAATTCTGAGTCAGTTTAATCATTCGACCTTTAGATTTCAAAGATTTTAGATCAATTATTACTAAGGTGCATTTTTTGTTTTTATTATAATTAAGACACCGATCAACAGAGATCCGATAGTATATTGGCGAGAGCGTTGGGCTTCCATGAGTGTCGCCCTGGGTTCAAATCCCAGCCGGAAAGGAAATCTTAAATGCAAATATTTTTTTCTAATTTTGTAATTCTTTTTTTTTATTTTTCCCTTTTGCGAAGTCAGTCAGTCAGTCTGACAGTCAATCAGTCAAGCACTCAGTCATTCAGTCTCAGTCAGTCAGTCCAGTCAGTCAGTCACTCAGTCAGTCAGTTAGTCCTTCAGCCAGTCAGTCAAGCAATCAGTCATTTAGTCTCAGTCAGTCAGTCATTCAGTCAGTCAGTCAGTCAGGCAGTCAGTCAGTCAGTCAGTCGGTCAGTCCTGTGCAGTCAGTTAGTCACTAAAGCAGTCAGTCAGTCTCAGTCAGTCAGTCAGTCCAGTCCAGTCTCAGTCAGTCAGTCAGTCAGTCTCGGTCAGTCAGTCAATCAGTCATTCAGTCAGTCAGTCAGTCAGGCAGTCAGTCAGTCGGTCAGCCTTATTCAGTCAGTCTGTCAGTCAGTCAGTCAGTCAGCCTTATTCAGTAAGTCTGTCAGTCATCCTTATTCAGTCAGTCTGTCAGTCAGTCAGTCGGTCAGTCCTGTCCAGTCAGTTAGTCAGTCAAGCAGTCAGTCAGGTAGTCAAGCAGTCAGTCAGTCAGTCTCAGTCAGTCAGTTAGTCAGTCAGTCAGTCAGTCAGTCAGTCAGTCCAGTCTCAGTCAGTCAGGCAGTTAGTCAGTCAGTCTCGGTCAGTCAGTGAGTCAGTCAGTCAGTATCAGTCAGTCAGTGAGTCAGTTTGTCAGTCAGGCAGTAAGACTCCGCTCGACAGAACTCCGATAGCCTAATGGCTAGACCGCTGGTCTTCCAAGCGAGTGGCCTGGGTTCGAGTCCCAGCCGGAGCGAATATCTTCAATGTATGTTCTTTTCTAATTTGAAAATTCTTTTTTTTTCAATTTCTTTCCTTTGCAATTATTGATTATTTATGTAGGGAAGAAAATTCTGAGTCAGTTTAATTTTTCGACACAAAGATTTCAAAGTGTTTAAATAAACAATTACCAAGGTGCATTTTTTGTTTTTATTATATTTAAAACTCCCACCGACAGAGCTCCCATAGACTAATGGCTAGAGTGTTAGGCTTCCAAGCGAGTGGCCCTGGGTTCGAGTCCCAGCCTGAACGAAAATCTTCAATGTATACTTTTAGTTTCTAATTTGAAATTTCTTCTTCTTTTTTTTTTAATTTTTCTCTTTTGCGAATATTGATTATTTATGTAGGGAGAAAAATTCTGAGTCAGTTTAATTATTCGACCTGTAAATTTCAAAGTGTTTGAATCAATAATTACCAAGGTGCATTTTTTGTTTTTATTATATTGAAGACTTCCATCGACAGAGCTCCGATAGCCTAATGGCTAGACCGTTGGGTTCCAAGCGCGTGGTACTGGGTTCGAGTCCCGGCCGGAACGAAAATCTTCCATGTATATATTTCTCTTCTAATTTGAAGATTCTTTTTTTTTTCAATTTCTTTCTTTTGCAAATATGGATTATTTATGTACGGAAGAAAATTCTGAGTCAGTTTAATCATTCGACCTTTAGATTTCAAAGATTTTAGATCAATAATTACTAAGGTGCATTTTTTGTTTTTATTATAATTAAGACACCGATCAACAGAGATCCGATAGTATATTGGCGAGAGCGTTGGGCTTCCATGAGTGTCGCCCTGGGTTCAAATCCCAGCCGGAAAGGAAATCTTAAATGCAAATATTTTTTTCTAATTTTATAATTCTTTTTTTTTTATTTTTCCCTTTTGCGAAGTCAGTCAGTCAGTCTGACAGTCAATCAGTCAAGCACTCAGTCATTCAGTCTCAGTCAGTCAGTCCAGTCAGTCAGTCACTCAGTCAGTTAGTCCTTCAGCCAGTCAGTCAAGCAGTCAGTCATTTAGTCTCAGTCAGTCAGTCATTCAGTCAGTCAGTCAGTCAGGCAGTCAGTCAGTCAGTCAGTCGGTCAGTCCTGTGCAGTCAGTTAGTCACTAAAGCAGTCAGTCAGTCTCAGTCAGTCAGTCAGTCAGTCAGTCCAGTCCAGTCTCAGTCAGTCAGTCAGTCATTCAGTCAGTCAGTCAGTCAGGCAGTCAGTCAGTCGGTCAGCCTTATTCAGTCAGTCTGTCAGTCAGTCAGTCAGTCAGCCTTATTGAGTCAGTCTGTCAGTCATCCTTATTCAGTCAGTCTGCCAGTCAGTCAGTCGGTCAGTCCTGTCCAGTCAGTTAGTCAGTCAAGCAGTCAGTCAGGTAGTCAAGCAGTCAGTCAGTCAGTGTCAGTCAGTCATTTAGTCATTCAGTCAGTCAGTGAAATAGCCAGTCAGAGAGTCAAGCAGTCAGTCAGTCAGTCTCAGTCAGTCAGTCAGTCAATCAGTCAGTCAATCAGTCAGTCAGTCCAGTCTCAGTCAGTCAGGCAGTTAGTCAGTCAGTCTCGGTCAGTCAGTGAGTCAGTCAGTCAGTATCAGTCAGTCAGTGAGTCAGTCTGTCAGTCAGGCAGTATCAGTCAGGCAGTAAGACTCCGCTCGACAGAACTCCGATAGCCTAATGGCTAGACCGCTGGTCTTCCAAGCGAGTGCCCTGGGTTCGAGTCCCAGCCGGAGCGAATATCTTCAATGTATATATTTCTTTTCTAATTTGAAAATTCTTTTTTTTTCAATTTCTTTCCTTTGCAATTATTGATTATTTATGTAGGGAAGAAAATTCTGAGTCAGTTTAATCATTCGACCTTTAGATTTCAAAGATTTTAGATCAATAATTACTAAGGTGCATTTTTTGTTTTTATTATAATTAAGACACAGATCAACAGATATCCGATAGTATATTGGCGAGAGCGTTGGGCTTCCATGAGTGTCGCCCTGGGTTCAAATCCCAGCCGGAAAGGAAATCTTAAATGCAAATATTTTTTTCTAATTTTATAATTCTTTTTTTTTTTTATTTTTCCCCTTTGCGAAGTCAGTCAGTCAGTCTGACAGTCAATCAGTCAAGCACTCAGTCATTCATTCTCAGTCAGTCAGTCCAGTCAGTCAGTCACTCAGTCAGTCAGTTAGTCCTTCAGCCAGTCAGTCAAGCAGTCAGTCATTTAGTCTCAGTCAGTCAGTCAGTCAGTCAGTCAGTCAGTCAGTCGGTCAGTCCTGTGCAGTCAGTAAGTCACTAAAGCAGTCAGTCAGTCTCAGTCAGTCAGTCAGTCAGTCAGTCCAGTCCAGTCTCAGTCAGTCAGTCAGTCAGTCTCGGTCAGTCAGTCAGTCAGTCATTCAGTCAGTCAGTCAGTCAGGCAGTCAGTCAGTCGGTCAGCCTTATTCAGTCAGTCTGTCAGTCAGTCAGTCAGTCAGCCTTATTCAGTCAGTCTGTCAGTCATCCTTATTCAGTCAGTCTGCCAGTCAGTCAGTCGGTCAGTCCTGTCCAGTCAGTTAGTCAGTCAAGCAGTCAGTCAGGTAGTCAAGCAGTCAGTCAGTCAGTGTCAGTCAGTCATTTAGTCATTCAGTCAGTCAGTGAAATAGCCAGTCAGAGAGTCAAGCAGTCAGTCAGTCAGTCTCAGTCAGTCAGTTAGTCTGTCAGTCAGTCAGTCAGTCAGTCAGTCCAGTCTCAGTCAGTCAGGCAGTTAGTCAGTCAGTCTCGGTCAGTCAGTGAGTCAGTAAGTCAGTCAGTCTGTCAGTCAGGCAGTATTAGTCAGGCAGTAAGACTCCGCTCGACAGAACTCCGATAGCCTAATGGCTAGACCGCTGGTCTTCCAAGCGAGTGGCCTGGGTTCGAGTCCCAGCCGGAGCGAATATCTTCAATGTATATATTTCTTTTCTAATTTGAAAATTCTTTTTTTTTCAATTTCTTTCCTTTGCAATTATTGATTATTTATGTAGGGAAGAAAATTCTGAGTCAGTTTAATTTTTCGACACGAAGATTTCAAAGTGTTTAAATAAACAATTACCAAGGTGCATTTTTTGTTTTTTTTATATTTAAAACTCCAACCGACAGAGCTCCCATAGACTAATGGCTAGAGTGTTAGGCTTCGAAGCGAGTGGCCCTGGGTTCGAGTCCCAGCCTGAACGAAAATCTTCAATGTATACTTTTAGTTTCTAATTTGAAATTTCTTCTTCTTTTTTTTTTAATTTTTCTCTTTTGCGAATATTGATTATTTATGTAGGGAGAAAAATTCTGAGTCAGTTTAATTATTCCACCTGTAAATTTCAAAGTGTTTGAATCAATAATTACCAAGGTGCATTTTTTGTTTTTATTATATTTAAGACTTCCATCGACAGAGCTCCGATAGCCTAATGGCTAGACCGTTGGGTTCCAAGCGCGTGGTACTGGGTTCGAGTCCCGGCCGGAACGACAATCTTCCATGTATATATTTCTCTTCTGATTTGAAGATTTTTTTTTTCAATTTCTTTCTTTTGCAAATATGGATTATTTATGTACGGAAGAAAATTCTGAGTCAGTTTAATCATTCGACCTTTAGATTTCAAAGATTTTAGATCAATAATTACTAAGGTGCATTTTTTGTTTTTATTATAATTAAGACACCGATCAACAGAGATCCGATAGTATATTGGCGAGAGCGTTGGGCTTCCATGAGTGTCGCCCTGGGTTCAAATCCCAGCCGGAAAGGAAATCTTAAATGCAAATATTTTTTTCTAATTTTGTAATTCTTTTTTTTTTTTATTTTTCCCTTTTGCGAAGTCAGTCAGTCAGTCTGACAGTCAATCAGTCAAGCACTCTGTCCTTCAGTCTCAGTCAGTCAGTCCAGTCAGTCAGTCACTCAGTCAGTCAGTTAGTCCTTCAGCCATTCAGTCAAGCAGTCAGTCATTTAGTCTCAGTCAGTCAGTCATTCAGTCAGTCAGTCAGTCAGGCAGTCAGTCAGTCAGTCAGTCGGTCAGTCCTGTGCAGTCAGTTAGTCACTAAAGCAGTCAGTCAGTCTCAGTCAGTCAGTCAGTCAGTCAGTCCAGTCCAGTCTCAGTCAGTCAGTCAGTCATTCAGTCAGTCAGTCAGTCAGGCAGTCAGTCAGTCGGTCAGCCTTATTCAGTCAGTCTGTCAGTCAGTCAGTCAGTCAGCCTTATTGAGTCAGTCTGTCAGTCATCCTTATTCAGTCAGTCTGCCAGTCAGTCAGTCGGTCAGTCCTGTCCAGTCAGTTAGTCAGTCAAGCAGTCAGTCAGGTAGTCAAGCAGTCAGTCAGTCAGTGTCAGTCAGTCATTTAGTCATTCAGTCAGTCAGTGAAATAGCCAGTCAGAGAGTCAAGCAGTCAGTCAGTCAGTCTCAGTCAGTCAGTCAGTCAATCAGTCAGTCAATCAGTCAGTCAGTCCAGTCTCAGTCAGTCAGGCAGTTAGTCAGTCAGTCTCGGTCAGTCAGTGAGTCAGTCAGTCAGTATCAGTCAGTCAGTGAGTCAGTCTGTCTGTCAGGCAGTATCAGTCAGGCAGTAAGACTCCGCTCGACAGAACTCCGATAGCCTAATGGCTAGACCGCTGGTCTTCCAAGCGAGTGGCCTGGGTTCGAGTCCCAGCCGGAGCGAATATCTTCAATGCATATATTTCTTTTCTAATTTGAAAATTCTTTTTTTTTTCAATTTCTTTCTTTGCAATTATTGATTATTTATGTAGGGAAGAAAATTCTGAGTCAGTTTAATTTTTCGACACGAAGATTTCAAAGTGTTTAAATAAACAATTACCAAGGTGCATTTTTTGTTTTTATTATATTTAAAACTCCCACCGACAGAGCTCCCATAGACTAATGGCTAGAGTGTTAGGCTTCCAAGCGAGTGGCCCTGGGTTCGAGTCCCAGCCTGAACGAAAATCTTCAATGTATACTTTTAGTTTCTAATTTGAAATTTCTTCTTCTTTTTTTTTTTAATTTTTCTCTTTTGCGAATATTGATTATTTATGTAGGGAGAAAAATTCTGAGTGAGTTTAATTATTCGACCTGTAGATTTCAAAGATTTTAGATCAATAATTACCAAGGTTTTTTTTTGTTTTTATTATAATTAAGACACCGGCCATCCGAGATCCGATAGTCCGGTGGCGAGAGCGTTGGGCTTCCGTGCGTGTGGCCCTGGGTTCAAACCCCAGCCGGAAAGGAAATCTGAAATGCAAATATTTTTTTCTAATTTTATAATTCTTTTTTTTTTATTTTTCCCTTTTGCGAAGTCAGTCAGTCAGTCTGACAGTCAATCAGTCAAGCACTCAGTCATTCAGTCTCAGTCAGTCAGTCCAGTCAGTCAGTTAGTCCTTCAGCCAGTCAGTCAGTCAGTCAGTCCAGTCCAGTCTCAGTCAGTCAGTCAGTCTCGGTCAGTCAGTCAGTCAGTCATTCAGTCAGTCAGTCAGTCAGGCAGTCAGTCAGTCGGTCAGCCTTATTCAGTCAGTCTGTCAGTCAGTCAGTCAGTTAGCCTTATTCAGTCAGTCTGTCAGTCATCCTTATTCAGTCAGTCTGTCAGTCAGTCAGTCGGTCAGTCCTGTCCAGTCAGTTAGTCAGTCAAGCAGTCAGTCAGGTAGTCAAGCAGTCAGTCAGTCAGTGTCAGTCAGTCATTTAGTCATTCAGTCAGTCAGTGAAATAGCCAGTCAGAGAGTCAAGCAGTCAGTCAGTCAGTCTCAGTCAGTCAGTTAGTCAGTCAGTCAGTCAGTCCAGTCTCAGTCAGTCAGGCAGTTAGTCAGTCAGTCTCGGTCAGTCAGTGAGTCAGTCAGTCAGTGAGTCAGTCTGTCAGTCAGGCAGTATCAGTCAGGCAGTAAGACTCCGCTCGACAGAACTCCGATAGCCTAATGGCAAGACCGCTGGTCTTCCAAGCGAGTGGCCTGGGTTCGAGTCAAAGCCGGAGCGAATATCTTCAATGTATATATTTCTTTTCTAATTTGAAAATTCTTTTTTTTTTCAATTTCTTTCCTTTGCAATTATTGATTATTTATGTAGGGAAGAAAATTCTGAGTCAGTTTAATTTTTCGACACGAAGATTTCAAAGTGTTTAAATAAACAATTACCAAGGTGCATTTTTTGTTTTTATTATATTTAAAACTCCCACCGACAGAGCTCCCATAGACTAATGGCTAGAGTGTTAGGCTTCCAAGCGAGTGGACCTGGGTTCGAGTCCCAGCCTGAACGAAAATCTTCAATGTATACTTTTAGTTTCTAATTTGAAATTTCTTCTTCTTTTTTTTTAATTTTTCTCTTTTGCGAATATTGATTATTTATGTAGGGAGAAAAATTCTGAGTCAGTTTAATTATTCGACCTGTAAATTTCAAAGTGTTTGAATCAATAATTACCAAGGTGCATTTTTTGTTTTTATTATATTTAAGACTTCCATCGACAGAGCTCCGATAGCCTAATGGCTAGACCGTTGGGTTTCAAGCGCGTGGTACTGGGTTCGAGTCCCGGCCGGAACGAAAATCTTCCATGTATATATTTCTCTTCTAATTTGAAGATTCTTTTTTTTTCAATTTCTTTCTTTTGCAAATATGGATTATTTATGTACGGAAGAAAATTCTGAGTCAGTTTAATCATTCGACCTTTAGATTTCAAAGATTTTAGATCAATAATTACTAAGGTGCATTTTTTGTTTTTATTATAATTAAGACACCGATCAACAGAGATCCGATAGTATATTGGCGAGAGCGTTGGGCTTCCATGAGTGTCGCCCTGGGTTCAAATCCCAGCCGGAAAGGAAATCTTAAATGCAAATATTTTTTTCTAATTTTGTAATTCTTTTTTTTTAATTTTTCCCTTTTGCGAAGTCAGTCAGTCAGTCTGACAGTCAATCAGTCAAGCACTCAGTCATTCAGTCTCAGTCAGTCAGTCCAGTCAGTCAGTCACTCAGTCAGTCAGATAGTCCTTCAGCCAGTCAGTCAAGCAATCAGTCATTTAGTCTCAGTCAGTCAGTCATTCAGTCAGTCAGTCAGTCAGGCAGTCAGTCAGTCAGTCAGTCGGTCAGTCCTGTGCAGTCAGTCAGTCAGTCAGGCAGTCAGTCAGTCAGTCAGTCGGTCAGTCCTGTGCAGTCAGTTAGTCACTAAAGCAGTCAGTCAGTCTCAGTCAGTCAGTCAGTCAGTCTCGTCAGTCAGTCTCGGTCAGTCAGTCAGTCAGTCATTCAGTCAGTCCGTCAGTCTGGCAGTCAGTCAGTCGGTCAGCCTTATTCAGTCAGTCTGTCAGTCAGTCAGTCAGTCAGTCAGCCTTATTCAGTAAGTCTGTCAGTCATCCTTATTCAGTCAGTCTGTCAGTCAGTCAGTCGGTCAGTCCTGTCCAGTCAGTTAGTCAGTCAAGCAGTCAGTCAGGTAGTCAAGCAGTCAGTCAGTCAGTGTCAGTCAGTCATTTAGTCATTCAGTCAGTCAGTGAAATAGCCAGTCAGAGAGTCAAGCAGTCAGTCAGTCAGTCTCAGTCAGTCAGTTAGTCAGTCAGTCAGTCAGTCAGTCAGTCAGTCCAGTCTCAGTCAGTCAGGCAGTTAGTCAGTCAGTCTCGGTCAGTCAGTGAGTCAGTCAGTCAGTATCAGTCAGTCAGTGAGTCAGTTTGTCAGTCAGGCAGTAAGACTCCGCTCGACAGAACTCCGATAGCCTAATGGCTAGACCGCTGGTCTTCCAAGCGAGTGGCCTGGGTTCGAGTCCCAGCCGGAGCGAATATCTTCAATGTATGTTCTTTTCTAATTTGAAAATTCTTTTTTTTTCAATTTCTTTCCTTTGCAATTATTGATTATTTATGTAGGGAAGAAAATTCTGAGTCAGTTTGATTTTTCGACACGAAGATTTCAAAGTGTTTAAATAAACAATTACCAAGGTGCATTTTTTGTTTTTATTATATTTAAAACTCCCACCGACAGAGCTCATATAGACTAATGGCTGGAGTGTTAGGCTTCCAAGCGAGTGGCCCTGGGTTCGAGTCCCAGCCTGAACGAAAATCTTCAATGTATACTTTTAGTTTCTAATTTGAAATTTCTTCTTCTTTTTTTTTTTAATTTTTCTCTTTTGCGAATATTGATTATTTATGTAGGGAGAAAAATTCTGAGTCAGTTTAATTATTCGACCTGTAAATTTCAAAGTGTTTGAATCAATAATTACCAAGGTGCATTTTTTGTTTTTATTATATTGAAGACTTCCATCGACAGAGCTCCGATAGCCTAATGGCTAGACCGTTGGGTTCCAAGCGCGTGGTACTGGGTTCGAGTCCCGGCCGGAACGAAAATCTTCCATGTATATATTTCTCTTCTAATTTGAAGATTCTTTTTTTTTCAATTTCTTTCTTTTGCAAATATGGATTATTTATGTACGGAAGAAAATTCTGAGTCAGTTTAATCATTCGACCTTTAGATTTCAAAGATTTTAGATCAATAATTACTAAGGTGCATTTTTTGTTTTTATTATAATTAAGACACCGATCAACAGAGATCCGATAGTATATTGGCGAGAGCGTTGGGCTTCCATGAGTGTCGCCCTGGGTTCAAATCCCAGCCGGAAAGGAAATCTTAAATGCAAATATTTTTTTCTAATTTTATAATTCTTTTTTTTTTTATTTTTCCCTTTTGCGAAGTCAGTCAGTCAGTCTGACAGTCAATCAGTCAAGCACTCAGTCATTCAGTCTCAGTCAGTCAGTCCAGTCAGTCAGTCACTCAGTCAGTTAGTCCTTCAGCCAGTCAGTCAAGCAGTCAGTCATTTAGTCTCAGTCAGTCAGTCATTCAGTCAGTCAGTCAGTCAGGCAGTCAGTCAGTCAGTCAGTCGGTCAGTCCTGTGCAGTCAGTTAGTCACTAAAGCAGTCAGTCAGTCTCAGTCAGTCAGTCAGTCAGTCAGTCATTCAGTCAGTCAGTCAGTCATTCAGTCAGTCAGTCGGTCAGCCTTATTCAGTCAGTCTGTCAGTCAGTCAGTCAGTCAGCCTTATTGAGTCAGTCTGTCAGTCATCCTTATTCAGTCAGTCTGCCAGTCAGTCAGTCGGTCAGTCCTGTCCAGTCAGTTAGTCAGTCAAGCAGTCAGTCAGGTAGTCAAGCAGTCAGTCAGTCAGTGTCAGTCAGTCATTTAGTCATTCAGTCAGTCAGTGAAATAGCCAGTCAGAGAGTCAAGCAGTCAGTCAGTCAGTCTCAGTCAGTCAGTCAGTCAATCAGTCAGTCAATCAGTCAGTCAGTCCAGTCTCAGTCAGTCAGGCAGTTAGTCAGTCAGTCTCGGTCAGTCAGTGAGTCAGTCAGTCAGTATCAGTCAGTCAGTGAGTCAGTCTGTCTGTCAGGCAGTATCAGTCAGGCAGTAAGACTCCGCTCGACAGAACTCCGATAGCCTAATGGCTAGACCGCTGGTCTTCCAAGCGAGTGGCCTGGGTTCGAGTCCCAGCCGGAGCGAATATCTTCAATGTATATATTTCTTTTCTAATTTGAAAATTCTTTTTTTTTTCAATTTCTTTCTTTGCAATTATTGATTATTTATGTAGGGAAGAAAATTCTGAGTCAGTTTAATTTTTCGACACGAAGATTTCAAAGTGTTTAAATAAACAATTACCAAGGTGCATTTTTTGTTTTTATTATATTTAAAACTCCCACCGACAGAGCTCCCATAGACTAATGGCTAGAGTGTTAGGCTTCCAAGCGAGTGGCCCTGGGTTCGAGTCCCAGCCTGAACGAAAATCTTCAATGTATACTTTTAGTTTCTAATTTGAAATTTCTTCTTCTTTTTTTTTTTAATTTTTCTCTTTTGCGAATATTGATTATTTATGTAGGGAGAAAAATTCTGAGTGAGTTTAATAATTCGACCTGTAGATTTCAAAGATTTTAGATCAATAATTACCAAGGTTTTTTTTTGTTTTTATTATAATTAAGACAACGGCCATCCGAGATCCGATAGTCCGGTGGCGAGAGCGTTGGGCTTCCGTGCGTGTGGCCCTGGGTTCAAACCCCAGCCGGAAAGAAAATCTGAAATGCATGTATTTTTTTCTAATTTGATAATTCTTTTTTTTTATTTTTCCCTTTTGCGAAGTCAGTCGGTCAGTCCGACAGTCAATCAGTCAGTCTCTGTCAGCCAGTCAGTTTGTCATTCGGTCAGACCAGTCCAGTCTGTCAGTCAAGCAGTCAGTCTGTCAGTCACTTAAGCAGTCAATCAGTCACTCAGTCAGTTGGGCAGTCAGTCATTCAGTCTCAGTCAGTCAGTCAGTCAGTCAGTCAGGCAGTCAGTCAGTCAGTCTCAGTCAGTCAGTTAGTCATTCAGTCAGTCAGTCAAGCAATTTAGTCACTTAGTCTCAGTCAGCTAGTCATTCAATCAGTCAGTCAGGCAGTCAGTCACTCAGACTCATTCAGTCATTTTGTCAGTCAGTAGGTCAGTTAGTCATTCAGTCAGTCAGTCTCAGTCAGTCAGTCTGTCAGTCGGTCAGTCCAGACCAGTCAGTCAGTCAAGCAGTCAGTCATTCAGTCTCAGTCAGACGGTCAGTCAGTCCAATCAGTCAGTCACTCAGTCAGTTAGGCAGTCAGTCAGTCAGTCTCAGTCAGTCAGTTAGTCATTCAGCCAGTCAGTCAAGCAGTCAGTCATTTAGTCTCAGTCAGTCATTCAGTCAGTCTGTCAGTCAGGCAGTCTCAGTCAGGCAGTAAGACAACGACCGACAGAACTCCGATAGCTAATGGCTAGACCGTTGGTCTTCCAAGCGAATGGCCTGGGTTCGAGTCCCAGCCGGAACGAATATCTTCAATGTATATATTTCTTTTCGAATTTAAAAATTCTTTTTTTTTCAATTTTTTTCTTTTGCAAATATTGATTATTTATGTAGGGAAGAAAATTCTGAGTCAGTTTAATTTTTCGAAACGTGAAAAAGTGTTTAGATAAATAATTACCAAGGTGCATTTTTTGATTTTATTATATTTAAAAGTCAGACCGTTAGAGCTCTGCTAGACTAATGGCCAGAGTGGTGGGCTTCCAAGCGAGTGGTCCTGGGCTCGAGTCCCAACCTGAACGAATATCTTCAATGTATATATTTCTTTTCGAATTTTATTTTTTTTTTCAATTTCTTTTGTGAATATTGAATATTTATGTAGGGAGAAAAATTCTGAGTCAGTGTAATTATTTGACCTGTAGATTTCAAATTGTTTGAATCAATAATTAAAAGGTGCATTTTTTGTTTTTATAATATTTAAGACTTCAATCGACAGAGCTCCGATAGCCTAATGGCTAGACCGTTGGGTTCCAAGCGCGTGGTACTGGGTTCGAGTCCCGGCCGGAACGAAAATCTTCAATGTATATATTTCTCTTCTAATTTGAAGATTCTTTTTTTTTTTCAATTTTTTTTTTTTTTTTTTTTTTTGCAAATATCGATTATTTATGTACGGAAGATAATTCTGGGTTAGTTTAATCATTCGACTTTTAGATTTCAAAGATTTTAGATCAATAATTACTAAGGTGCATTTTTTGTTTTTATTATAATTAAGACACCGACCAACAGAGATCCGATAGTATATTGGCGAGAGCGTTGGGCTTCCATGCGTGTCGCCCTGGGTTTAAATCCGAGCCGGAAAAGAAATCTTAAATGCAAATATTTTTTTCTAATTTTATAATTCTTTTTTTTATTTTTCCCTTTTGCGAAGTCAGTCAGTCAGTCTGACAGTCAATCAGTCAAGCACTCAGTTATTCAGTCTCAGTCAGTCAGTCCAGTCAGTCAGTCACTCAGTCAGTCAGTTAGTCCTTCAGCCAGTCAGTCAAGCAGTCCGTCATTTAGTCTCAGTCAGTCAGTCAGTCAGTCAGTCTCGGTCAGTCAGTCAGTCATTCAGTCAGTCAGTCAGTCAGTCGGTCAGCCTTATTCAGTCAGTCTGTCAGTCAGTCAGTAAGTCAGCCTTATTCAATCAGTCATTCAGTCAGTCAGTCGGTCAGTCCTGTCCAGTCAGTTAGTCAGTCAAGCAGTCAGTCAGGTAGTCAAGCAGTCAGTCAGTCAGTGTCAGTCAGTCATTTAGTCATTCAGTCAGTCAGTGAAATAGTCAGTCAGACAGTCAAGCAGTCAGTCAGTCAGTCTCAGTCAGTCAGTTAGTCAGTCAGTCAGTCAGTCAGTCAGTCAGTCCAGTCTCAGTCAGTCAGGCAGTTAGTCAGTCAGTCTCGGTCAGTCAGTGAGTCAGTCAGTCAGTCAGTGTCAGTCAGTCAGTCAGTCAGTGTCAGTCAGTCATTTAGTCATTCAGTCAGTCAGTTAAATAGTCAGTCAGAGAGTCAAGCAGTCAGTCAGTCAGTCTCAGTCAGTCAGTTAGTCAGTCAGTCAGTCAGTCAGTCAGTCTGTCAGTCCAGTCTCAGTCAGTCAGGCAGTTAGTCAGTCAGTCTCGGTCAATCAGTGAGTCAGTCAGTCAGTCTCGGTCAGTCAGTGAGTCAGTCAGTCAGTCCAGTCAGTCAGTATCAGTCAGTCAGTGAGTCAGTCTGTCAGTCAGGCAGTCTCAGTCAGGCAGTAAGACTCCGCTCGACAGAACTCCGATAGCCTAATGGCTAGACCGCTGGTCTTCCAAGCGAGTGGCCCTGGGTTCGAGTCCCCGCCGGAACGAAAATCTTCAATGTATATATTTCTTTTCTAATTTGAAAATTCTTTTTTTTTTCATTTTCTTTCTTCTGCAAATATCGATTTTTTACGTACGGAAGAAAATTCTGAGTCAGTTTAATCATTCGACCATTAGATTTCAAAGATTTTAGATCAATAATTACCAAGGTGCATTTTTTGTTTTTATTATAATTAAGACACCGGCCATCCGAGATCCGATAGTCCGGTGGCGAGAGCGTTGGGCTTCCATGCGTGTGGCCCTGGGTTCGACTCCCAGCCGGAAAGAAAATCTTAAATGCATGTATTTTTTTCTAATTTGATAATTTTTTTTTATTCTTCCCTTTTGCGAAGTCAGTCAGTCAGTCCGACAGTCAATCAGTCAGTCTCTGTCAGCCAGTCAGTCTGTCAGTCGGTCAGTCCAGTCCGGTCTGTCCGTCAAGCAGTCAGTCTGTAAGTCACTTAAGCAGTCAATCAGTCAGTTAGTCATTCAGTCACTCAGTCAGTTGGGCAGTCAGTCATTCAGTCTCAGTCAGTCAGTCAGTCAGTCATTCAGTCTCAGTCAGTCAGTCAGTCCAGTCAGTCAGTCACTCAGTCAGTCAGGCAGTCAGTCTGTCAGTCTCAGTCAGTCAGTTAGTCATTCAGTCAGTCAGCCAAGCAATTTAGTCACTTAGTCTCAGTCAGCTAGTCATTCAATCAGTCAGTCAGTCAGGCAGTCAGTCACTCAGCCTCATTCAGTCATTCTGTTAGTCAGTCAGTCAGTTAGTCATTCAGTCAGTCAGTCTCTTTTAGTCAGTCAGTCTGTCAGTCGGTCAGTCCAGACCAGTCAGTCAGTCAAGCAGTCAGTCATTCAGTCTCAGTCAGACGGTCAGTCAGTCCAATCAGTCAGTCACTCAGTCAGTTAGGCAGTCAGTCAGTCAGTCTCAGTCAGTCAGTTAGTCATTCAGCCAGTCAGTCAAGCAGTCAGTCATTTAGTCTCAGTCAGTCAGTCAGTCAGTCCAGTCCAGTCTCAGTCAGTCAGGCAGTCAGTCAGTCAGTCTCGGTCAGTCAGTCAGTCAATCAGTATCAGTCAGTCAGTCAGTATCAGTTAGTCATTCAGTCAGTCTGTCAGTCATGCAGTCTCAGTCAGGCAGTAAGGCTCCGACCGACAGAACTCCGATAGCTAATGGCTAGACCGTTGGTCTTCCAAGCGAATGGCCTGGGTTCGAGTCCCAGCCGGAACGAATATCTTCAATGTATATATTTCTTTTCCAATTTGAAAATTCTCTTTTTTTTCAATTATTTTCTTTTGCAAATATTGATTATTTATGTAGGGAAGAAAATTCTGAGTCAGTTTAATTTTTCGAAACGCAGAATTCAAAGTGTTTAGATAAATAATTACCAAGGTGCATTTTTTGATTTTATTATATTTAAAACTCCGACCGTCAGAGCTCTGCTAGACTAATGGCTAGAGTGTTAGGCTTCCAAGCGAGGGGCCCTGGGTTCGAGTCCCAGCCTGAACGAAAATCTTCAATGTATACTTTTAGTTTCTAATTTGAAAATTCTCCTTCTTTTTTTTTTAATTTTTCTCTTTTGCGAATATTGATTATTTATGTAGGGTGAAAAATTCTGAGTGAGTTTAATTATTCGACCTGTAGATTTCAAAGTGTTTGAATCAATAATTTAAAAGGTGCGATTTTTGTTTTTATTATATTTAAGACTTCGATCGACAGAGCTCCGATAGCCTAATGGTTAGACCGTTGGGTTCCAAGCGCGTGGTACTGGGTTCGAGTCCCGGCCGGAACGAAAATCTTCAATGTATATATTTCTTTTCTACTTTGAAGATTCTTTTTTTTTTTTTTTTCAATTTCTTTCTTTTGCAATTATCGATTATTTATGTACGGAAGAAAATTCTGAGTCAGTATAATCATTCGACCTTTAGATTTTAAAGATTTAAATCAATAATTACCAAGGTGCATTTTTTGTTTTTATTATAATTAAGACACCGACCAACCGAGATCCAAAAGTATATTGGCGAGAGCATTGGGCTTCCATGCGTGTCGCCCTGGGTTCAAATCCCAGCCGGAAAGGAAATCTTAAATGCAAATATTTTTTTCTAATTTGATAATTCTTTTTTTTTATTTTTCCCTTTTGCGAAGTCAGTCAGTCAGTCCGACAGTCAATCAGTCAAGCACTCAGTCATTCAGTCTCAGTCAGTCAGTCCGGCCAGTCAGTCTCAGTCAGTCAGTTAGTCCTTCAGCCAGTCAGTCAAGCAGTCAGTCATTTAGTCTCATTTAGTCAGTCATTCAGTCAGTCAGTCAGTCAGGCAGTCAGTCAGTCAGTCAGTCATTCAGTCAGTCATTCAGTCAGTCAGTCAGTCAGGCAGTCAGTTCAGTCAGTCAGTCGGTGAGTCCTGTCCAGTCAGTTAGTCAGTCAAGCAGTCAGTCAGTCTCAGTCAGTCAGTCAGTCAGTCTCAGTCAGTCATTCAGTCAGTCTGTCAGTCAGGCAGTCTCAGTCGGGCAGTAAGACTCCGACCGACAGAACTCCGATAGCTAATGGCTAGACCGTCTTCCAAGCGAATGGCCTGGGTTCGAGTCCCAGCCGGAACGAATATCTTCAATGTATATATTTCTTTTCGAATTTGAAAATTCTTTTTTTTTCAATTTTTTTCTTTTGCAAATATTGATTATTTATGTAGGGAAGAAAATTCTGAGTCAGTTTAATTTTTCGAAACGCGAAAAAGTGTTTAGATAAATAATTACCAAGGTGCATTTTTTGATTTTATTATATTTAAAACTCCCACCGACAGAGCTCCCATAGACTAATGGCTAGAGTGTTAGGCTTCCAAGCGAGTGGCCCTCGGTTCGAGTCCCAGCCTGAACGAAAATCTTCAATGTATACTTTTAGTTTCTAATTTGAAATTTCTTCTTCTTTTTTTTTAATTTTTCTCTTTTGCGAATATTGATTATTTATGTAGGGAGAAAAATTCTGAGTCAGTTTAATTATTCGACCTGTAAATTTCAAAGTGTTTGAATCAATAATTACCAAGGTGAATTTTTTGTTTTTATTATATTTAAGACTTCCATCGACAGAGCTCCGATAGCCTAATGGCTAGACCGTTGGGTTCCAAGCCCGTGGTACTGGGTTCGAGTCCCGGCCGGAACGAAAATCTTCCATGTATATATTTCTCTTCTAATTTGAAGATTCTTTTTTTTTCAATTTCTTTCTTTTGCAAATATGGATTATTTATGTACGGAAGAAAATTCTGAGTCAGTTTAATCATTCGACCTTTAGATTTCAAAGATTTTAGATCAATAATTACTAAGGTGCATTTTTTGTTTTTATTATAATTAAGACACCGATCAACAGAGATCCGATAGTATATTGGCGAGAGCGTTGGGCTTCCATGAGTGTCGCCCTGGGTTCAAGTCCCAGCCGGAAAGGAAATCTTAAATGCAAATATTTTTTTCTAATTTTATAATTCTTTTTTTTTATTTTTCCCTTTTGCGAAGTCAGTCAGTCAGTCTGACAGTCAATCAGTCAAGCACTCAGTCATTCAGTCTCAGTCAGTCACTCAGTCAGTCAGTTAGTCCTTCAGCCAGTCAGTCAAGCAATCAGTCATTTAGTCTCAGTCAGTCAGTCATTCAGTCAGTCAGTCAGTCAGGCAGTCAGTCAGTCGGTCAGTCCTGTGCAGTCAGTTAGTCACTAAAGCAGTCAGTCAGTCTCAGTCAGTCAGTCAGTCAGTCAGTCCAGTCCAGTCTCAGTCAGTCAGTCAGTCAGTCTCGGTCAGTCAGTCAGTCAGTCATTCAGTCAGTCAGTCAGTCAGGCAGTCAGTCAGTCAGTCAGTCAGCCTTATTCAGTCAGTCTGTCAGTCATCCTTATTCAGTCAGTCTGTCAGTCAGTCAGTCGGTCAGTCCTGTCCAGTCAGTTAGTCAGTCAAGCAGTCAGTCAGGTAGTCAAGCAGTCAGTCAGTCAGTGTCAGTCAGTCATTTAGTCATTCAGTCAGTCAGTGAAATAGCCAGTCAGAGAGTCAAGCAGTCAGTCAGTCAGTCTCAGTCAGTCAGTTAGTCAGTCAGTCAGTCAGTCCAGTCTCAGTCAGTCAGGCAGTTAGTCAGTCAGTCTCGGTCAGTCAGTGAGTCAGTCAGTCAGTATCAGTCAGTCAGTGAGTCAGTCTCTCAGTCAGGCAGTATCAGTCAGGCAGTAAGACTCCGCTCGACAGAACTCCGATAGCCTAATGGCTAGACCGCTGGTCTTCCAAGCGAGTGGCCTGGGTTCGAGTCCCAGCCGGAGCGAATATCTTCAATGTATATATTTCTTTTCTAATTTGAAAATTCTTTTTTTTGTCAATTTCTTTCCTTTGCAATTATTGATTATTTATGTAGGGAAGAAAATTCTGAGTCAGTTTAATTTTTCGACACCAAGATTTCAAAGTGTTTAAATAAACAATTACCAAAGTGCATTTTTTGTTTTTATTATATTTAAAACTCCCACCGACAGAGCTCCCACAGACTAATGGCTAGAGTGTTAGGCTTCCAAGCGAGTGGCCCTGGGTTCGAGTCCCAGCCTGAACGAAAATCTTCAATGTATACTTTTAGTTTCTAATTTGAAATTTCTTCTTCTTTTTCTTTAATTTTTCTCTTTTGCGAATATTGATTATTTATGTAGGGAGAAAAATTCTGAGTCAGTTTAATTATTCGACCTGTAAATTTCAAAGTGTTTGAATCAATAATTACCAAGTGCATTTTTTGTTTTTATTATATTTAAGACTTACAGCGACAGAGCTCCGATAGCCTCATGGCTAGACCGTTGGGTTCCAAGCGCGTGGTACTGGGTTCGAGTCCCGGCCGGAACGAAAATCTTCCATGTATATATTTCTCTTCTAATTTGAAGATTCTTTTTTTTTTTCAATTTCTTTCTTTTGCAAATATGGATTATTTATGTGCGGAAGAAAATTCTGAGTCAGTTTAATCATTCGACCTTTAGATTTCAAAGATTTTAGATCAATATTTACTAAGGTGCATTTTTTGTTTTTATTATAATTAAGACACCGATCAACAGAGATCCGATAGTATATTGGCGAGAGCGTTGGGCTTCCATGAGTGTCGCCCTGGGTTCAAGTCCCAGCCGGAAAGGAAATCTTAAATGCAAATATTTTTTTCTAATTTTATAATTCTTTTTTTTTATTTTTCCCTTTTGCGAAGTCAGTCAGTCAGTCTGACAGTCAATCAGTCAAGCACTCAGTCATTCAGTCTCAGTCAGTCACTCAGTCAGTCAGTTAGTCCTTCAGCCAGTCAGTCAAGCAATCAGTCATTTAGTCTCAGTCAGTCAGTCATTCAGTCAGTCAGTCAGTCAGGCAGTCAGTCAGTCGGTCAGTCCTGTGCAGTCAGTTAGTCACTAAAGCAGTCAGTCAGTCTCAGTCAGTCAGTCAGTCAGTCAGTCCAGTCCAGTCTCAGTCAGTCAGTCAGTCAGTCTCGGTCAGTCAGTCAGTCAGTCATTCAGTCAGTCAGTCAGTCAGGCAGTCAGTCAGTCAGTCAGTCAGCCTTATTCAGTCAGTCTGTCAGTCATCCTTATTCAGTCAGTCTGTCAGTCAGTCAGTCGGTCAGTCCTGTCCAGTCAGTTAGTCAGTCAAGCAGTCAGTCAGGTAGTCAAGCAGTCAGTCAGTCAGTGTCAGTCAGTCATTTAGTCATTCAGTCAGTCAGTGAAATAGCCAGTCAGAGAGTCAAGCAGTCAGTCAGTCAGTCTCAGTCAGTCAGTTAGTCAGTCAGTCAGTCAGTCCAGTCTCAGTCAGTCAGGCAGTTAGTCAGTCAGTCTCGGTCAGTCAGTGAGTCAGTCAGTCAGTATCAGTCAGTCAGTGAGTCAGTCTCTCAGTCAGGCAGTATCAGTCAGGCAGTAAGACTCCGCTCGACAGAACTCCGATAGCCTAATGGCTAGACCGCTGGTCTTCCAAGCGAGTGGCCTGGGTTCGAGTCCCAGCCGGAGCGAATATCTTCAATGTATATATTTCTTTTCTAATTTGAAAATTCTTTTTTTTGTCAATTTCTTTCCTTTGCAATTATTGATTATTTATGTAGGGAAGAAAATTCTGAGTCAGTTTAATTTTTCGACACCAAGATTTCAAAGTGTTTAAATAAACAATTACCAAAGTGCATTTTTTGTTTTTATTATATTTAAAACTCCCACCGACAGAGCTCCCACAGACTAATGGCTAGAGTGTTAGGCTTCCAAGCGAGTGGCCCTGGGTTCGAGTCCCAGCCTGAACGAAAATCTTCAATGTATACTTTTAGTTTCTAATTTGAAATTTCTTCTTCTTTTTCTTTAATTTTTCTCTTTTGCGAATATTGATTATTTATGTAGGGAGAAAAATTCTGAGTCAGTTTAATTATTCGACCTGTAAATTTCAAAGTGTTTGAATCAATAATTACCAAGTGCATTTTTTGTTTTTATTATATTTAAGACTTACAGCGACAGAGCTCCGATAGCCTCATGGCTAGACCGTTGGGTTCCAAGCGCGTGGTACTGGGTTCGAGTCCCGGCCGGAACGAAAATCTTCCATGTATATATTTCTCTTCTAATTTGAAGATTCTTTTTTTTTTTCAATTTCTTTCTTTTGCAAATATGGATTATTTATGTGCGGAAGAAAATTCTGAGTCAGTTTAATCATTCGACCTTTAGATTTCAAAGATTTTAGATCAATATTTACTAAGGTGCATTTTTTGTTTTTATTATAATTAAGACACCGATCAACAGAGATCCGATAGTATATTGGCGAGAGCGTTGGGCTTCCATGAGTGTCGCCCTGGGTTCAAATCCCAGCCGGAAACGAAATCTTAAATGCAAATATTTTTTTTTAATTTTATAATTCTTTTTTTTTTTTTCCCCTTTTGCGAAGTCAGTCAGTCAGTCTGACAGTCAATCAGTCAAGCACTCAGTCATTCAGTCTCAGTCAGTCAGTCCAGTCAGTCAGTCACTCAGTCAGTCAGTTAGTCCTTCAGCCAGTCAGTCAAGCAGTCAGTCATTTAGTCTCAGTCAGTCAGTCAGTCAGTCAGTCAGTCAGTCAGTCAGTCAGTCAGTCAGTCGGTCAGTCCTGTGCAGTCAGTTAGTCACTAAAGCAGTCAGTCAGTCTCAGTCAGTCAGTCAGTCAGTCAGTCCAGTCCAGTCTCAGTCAGTCAGTCAGTCAGTCTCGGTCAGTCAGTCAGTCAGTCATTCAGTCAGTCAGTCAGTCAGGCAGTCAGTCAGTCGGTCAGCCTTATTCAGTCAGTCTGTCAGTCAGTCAGTCAGTCAGCCTTATTCAGTCAGTCTGTCAGTCATCCTTATTCAGTCAGTCTGTCAGTCAGTCAGTCGGTCAGTCCTGTCCAGTCAGTTAGTCAGTCAAGCAGTCAGTCATGTAGTCAAGCAGTCAGTCAGTCAGTGTCAGTCAGTCATTTAGTCATTCAGTCAGTCAGTGAAATAGCCAGTCAGAGAGTCAAGCAGTCAGTCAGTCAGTCTCAGTCAGTCAGTTAGTCAGTCAGTCAGTCAGTCAGTCCAGTCTCAGTCAGTCAGGCAGTTAGTCAGTCAGTCTCGGTCAGTCAGTGAGTCAGTCAGTCAGTATCAGTCAGTCAGTGAGTCAGTTTGTCAGTCAGGCAGTATCAGTCAGGCAGTAAGACTCCGCTCGACAGAACTCCGATAGCCTAATGGCTAGACCGCTGGTCTTCCAAGCGAGTGGCCTGGGTTCGAGTCCCAGCCGGAGCGAATATCTTCAATGTATATATTTCTTTTCTAATTTAGAATTCTTTTTTTTTTCAATTTCTTTCCTTTGCAATTATTGATTATTTATGTAGGGAAGAAAATTCTGAGTCAGTTTAATTTTTCGACACGAAGATTTCAAAGTGTTTAAATAAACAATTACCAAGGTGCATTTTTTGTTTTTATTATATTTAAAACTCCCACCGACAGAGCTCCCATAGACTAATGGCTAGAGTGTTAGGCTTCCAAGCGAGTGGCCCTGGGTTCGAGTCCCAGCCTGAACGAAAATCTTCAATGTATACTTTTAGTTTCTAATTTGAAATTTCTTCTTCTTTTTTTTTTTAATTTTTCTCTTTTGCGAATATTGATTATTTATGTAGGGAGAAAAATTCTGAGTCAGTTTAATTATTCGACCTGTAAATTTCAAAGTGTTTGAATCAATAATTACCAAGGTGCATTTTTTGTTTTTATTATATTTAAGACTTCCATCGACAGAGCTCCGATAGCCTAATGGCTAGACCGTTGGGTTCCAAGCGCGTGGTACTGGGTTCGAGTCCCGGCCGGAACGAAAATCTTCCATGTATATATTTCTCTTCTAATTTGAAGAATCTTTTTTTTTTCAATTTCTTTCTTTTGCAAATATGGATTATTTATGTACGGAAGAAAATTCTGAGTCAGTTTAATCATTCGACCTTTAGATTTCAAAGATTTTAGATCAATAATTACTAAGGTGCATTTTTTGTTTTTATTATAATTAAGACACCGATCAACAGAGATCCGATAGTATATTGGCGAGAGCGTTGGGCTTCCATGAGTGTCGCCCTGGGTTCAAATCCCAGCCGGAAAGGAAACCTTAAATGCATGTATTTTTTTCTAATTTGATAATTTTTTTTTTTTTATTTTTCCCTTTTGCGAAGTCAGTCAGTCAGTCCGACAGTCAATCAGTCAGTCCGACAGTCAATCAGTCAGTCTGCCAGTCGGTCAGTCCAGTCCAGTCTGTCAGTCAAGCAGTCAGTCTGTCAGTCACTTAAGCAGTCAATCAGTCAGTTGGGCAGTCAGTCATTCAGTCTCAGTCAGTCAGTCAGTCAGTCCAGTCAGTCAGTCACTCAGTCAGTCAGGCAGTCAGTCAGTCAGTCTCAGTCAGTCAGTTAGTCATTCAGTCAGTCAGTCAAGCAATTTAGTCACTTAGTCTCAGTCAGCTAGTCATTCAATCAGTCAGTCAGTCAGGCAGTCAGTCAGTCACTCAGCCTCATTCAGTCATTCTGTCAGTCAGTCAGTCAGTCAGTCATTCAGTCAGTCAGTCTCAGTCAGTCAGTCAGTCTGTCAGTCGGTCAGTCCAGACCAGTCAGTCAGTCAAGCAGTCAGTCATTCAGTCTCAGTCAGACGGTCAGTCAGTCCAATCAGTCAGTCACTCAGTCAGTTAGGGAGTCAGTCAGTCAGTCTCAGTCAGTCAGTTAGTCATTCAGCCAGTCAGTCAAGCAGTCAGTCATTTAGTCTCAGTCAGTCAGTCAGTCAGTCCAGTCCAGTCTCAGTCAGTCAGGCAGTCAGTCAGTCAGTCTCGGTCAGTCAGTGAGTCAGTCAGTCAATCAGTATCAGTCAGTCAGTCAGTATCAGTTATTCATTCAGTCAGTCTGTCAGTCAGGCAGTCTCAGTCAGGCAGTAAGACTTCAATCGACAGATCTCCGATAGCCTGATGGCTAGACCGTTGGGTTCCAAGCGCGTGCTACTGGGTTCGAGTCCCGGCCGGAACGAAAATCTTCAATGTAAATATTTCTCTTCTAATTTGAAGATTCTTTTTTTTTTCAATTTCTTTCTTTTACAAATATCGATTATTAATGTACGGAAGAAAATTCTGAGTCAGTTTAATCATTCGACCTTTAGATTTCAAAGATTTTAGATCAATAATTACCAAGGTGCATTTTTTGTTTTTATTATAATTAAGACACCGACCAACCGAGATCCGATAGTATATTGGGGAGAGCGTTGGGCTTCCATGCGTGTCGCCCTGGGTTCAAATCCCAGCAGGAAAGGAAATCTTAAATGCAAATAATTTTTTCTAATTTGATAATTCTTTTTTTTTTTTTTTTCCCTTTTGCGAAGTCAGTCAGTCTGTTCGACAGTTAATCAGTCAAGCACTCAGTCATTCAGTCTCAGTCAGTCAGTGCAGCCAGTCAGTCAGTCTCAGTCAGTCAGTTAGTCCTTCAGCCAGTCAGTCAAGCAGTCAGTCATTTAGTCTCAGTCAGTCAGTCATTCAGTCAGTCAGTCAGTCAGGCAGTCAGTCAGTCAGTCAGTCGGTCAGTCCTGTCCAGTCAGTTAGTCAGTCAAGCAGTCAGTCAGTCTCAGTCAGTCAGTCAGTCAGTCTCAGTCAGTCAGTCAGTCTCAGTCAGTCATTCAGTCAGTCTGTCAGTCAGGCAGTCTAAGTCGGGCAGTAAGACTCCGACCGACAGAGCTCCGATAGCCTAATGGCTAGACCGTTGGGTTCCAAGCGCGTGGTACTGTGTTCGAGTCCCTGCCGGAACGAAAATCTTCAATGTATATATTTCTCTTCTTATTTGAAGATTCTTTTTATTTTCCAATTTCTTTCTTTTCAAATATCGATTATTTATGTACGGAAGAAAATTCTGAGTCAGTTTAATTATTCGACCTGTAGATTTCAAAGATTTTAGATCAATAATTACCAAGGTGCATTTTTTGTTTTTATTATAATAAAGACAACGGCCAACAGAGATCCGATAGTCTGTTGGCGAGAGCGTTGGGCTTCCATGCATGTGGCCGTGAGCTCGATTCCCAGCCGGAAGGGAAATCTTAAATGCAAATATTTTTGTCTAGTTTGATAATTCTTTTTTTTTATTTTTCCCTTTTGCGAAGTCAGTTAGACAGTCCGACAGTCAATCAGTCAGTCTCGGTCAGTCAGTCAGTCTGTCAGTCGGTCATTCCAGTCCAGCCAGTCACTCAGTCAGTTAGGCAGTCAGTCAGTCAGTCAATCTCAGTCAGTCAGTTAGTCATTCAGCCAGTCAGTCAAGCAGTCAGACATTCAGTCTCAGTCAGTCAGTCAGTCAGTCTAGTCATTGAGTCACTCAGTCAGATAGGCATTCAGTCAGTCAGTCTCAGTCAGTCAGTTAGTCATTCAGCCTGTCAGTCAAGCAGTCAGTCATTTAGTCTCAGTCAGTCAGTCATTCAGTCAGTCAGTCAGTCAGGCATTCAGTCAGTCAGTCAGTCAGGCAGTCAGGCAGTCAGTCTCAGTCTGTCAGTCGGTCATTCCAGTCCAGTCAGTCAGTCAAGCAGTCAGTCAGTCAGTCAGTCAGTCAGTCAGTCAGTCCAGTCAGTCAGTAACTCAGTCAGTTAGGCAGTCAGTCAGTCAGTCTCAGTCAGTCAGTTAGTCATTCAGCCAGTCAGTCAAGCAGTCAGTCATTTAGTCTCAGTCAGTCAGTCATTCAGTCAGTCAGTCAGTCAGGCAGTCAGTCAGTCAGTCAGTCAGGCAGTCAGTCAGTCAGTCTGTCAGTCAGTCAGTCTGTCAGTCAGTCAGTCGGTCAGTCCTGTCCAGTCAGTTAGTTAGTCAAGCAGTTTTATCAGTCAGTCAAGCAGTCAGTCAGTCAGTCTCAGTCAGTCAGTTAGTCAGTCAGTCAGTCAGTCAGTCAGCCTCATTCAGTCAGACTGTCAGTCAGTCAGTCGGTCAGTCCTGCCCTGTCAGTTCAGTCAGTCAGTTAGTCAGTCAAGCAGTCAGTCAGGCAGTCAAACAGTCAGTCAGTTAGTCATTCAGTCAGTCAGTCAAACTGTCAGTCAGTCAGTCTCAGTCAGTCAGTCTCAGTCAGTCAGTCTCAGTCAGTCAGTCCAGTCCAGTCTCAGTCAGTCAGGCAGTCAGTCAGTCAGTCTCGGTCAGTCAGTCAGTCAGTCTGTCAGTCAGGGTTTCTCAGTCAGGCAGTAAGACTCCGACCGACAGAACTCCGATAGCCTAATGGCTAGGCCGTTGGTCTTTCAAGCGAGTGGCCTGGGTTCGAGTCCAAGCCGGGACGAATATCTTCAATGTATATATTTCTTTTCCAATTTGAAAATTCTTTTTTTTTTCAATTTCTTTCTTTTGCAAATATTGATTATTTATGTAGGGAAGAAAATTCTGAGTCAGATTAATTATTCGAGCTGTAGATTTAAAAGTGTTTGAATCAATAATTATCAAGGTGCATTTTTTGTTTTTATTATATTTAAGACTTCAATCGAAAGAGCTCCGATAGACTAATGGCTAGACCGTTGGGCTTCCATGCGCGTGATACTGGGTTCGAGTCCCGGCCGGAACGAATATCTTCAATGTATATATTTCTTTTCTAATTTGAAAATTCTTTTTTTTTTTTTTCAATTTCATTCTTTTGCAAATATTGATTATTTATGTAGGGAAGAAAATTCGGAGTCAGTTTAATTTTTCGACACGAAGATTTCAAAGTGTTTAAATGAACAATTTCCAAGGTGCATTTTTTGTTTTTATTATAATTAAGACACCGGCCAACCGTGATCCGATAGTCCATTGGCGAGAGCGTTGGGCTTCCTTGCGTGTGGCCCTGGGTTCGAATCCCAGCCGGAACGAAAATCTTCAATGTATATATTTCTCTTCTAATTTGAAGATTTTTTTTTTTTCAATTTTTTTTTTTTTTTTTTTTTTTTTTTTTTTTTGCAAATATCGATTATTTATGTACGGAAGAAAATTCTGGGTCAGTTTAATCATTCGACCTTTAGATTTCAAAGATTTTTGATCAATAATTACTAAGGTGCATTTTTTGTTTTTATTATAATTAAGACACCGACCAACAGAGATCCGATAGTATATTGGCGAGAGCGTTGGACTTCCATGCGTGTCGCCCGGGGTTCAAATCCCAGCCGGAAAGGAAATCTTAAATGCAAATATTTTTTTCTAATTTGATAATTCTTTTTTTTATTTGTCCCTTTTGCGAAGTCAGTCAGTCAGTCCGACATTCAATCAGTCAAGCACTCAGTCATTCAGTCTCAGTCAGTCAGTCCAGTCAGTCTATCACTCAGTCAGTCAGACTCAGTCATTCAGTCAGTCTCAGTCAGTCAGTGAGTCAGTCTGTCAGTCAGGCAGTCTCAGTCAGGCAGTAAGACTCCGCTCGACAGAACTCCGATAGCCCAATGGCTAGACCGCTGGTCTTCCAAGCGAGTGGCCTGGGTTCGAGTCCCAGCCGGAGCGAATATCTTCAATGTATATATTTCTTTTCTAATTTGAAAATTCTTTTTTTTTCAATTTCTTTCCTTTGCAATTATTGATTATTTATGTAGGGAAGAAAATTCTGATTCAGTTTAATTTTTCGACCGGCAGATTTCAAAGTGTTTAAATAAATAATTACCAAGGTGCATTTTTGTTTTTATTATATTTAAAACTCCGACCGACAGAGCTCCGATAGACTAATGGTTAGAGTGTTGGGCTTCCAAGCGAGTGGCCCTGGGTTCGAGTCCCAGCCTGAACGAAAATCTTCAATGTATATTTTTAGTTTCTACTTTGAAAATTCTTCTTCTTTTTTTTTAATTTTTCTCTTTTACAAGTATTGATTATTTATGTAGGGAAGAAAATTCTGAGTCAGTTTAATTTTTCGACCCGCAGATTTCAAAGTGTTTGAATCAATAATTACCAAGGTGCATTTTTTGTTTTTATTATATTTAAAACTCCGACCGACAGAGCTCCGATAGCCTAATGGCTAGACCGTCGGTCTTCCAAGCGAGTGGCCTGGGTTCGACTCCACGCCGGAACGGATATCGTCAATGTATATATTTCTTTTCTAATTTGAAAATTCTTTTTTTTTTTTTTCAATTTCTTTCTTTTGCAAATATTGATTATTTATGTAGGGAAGAAAATTCTGAGTCAGTTTAATTTTTCGACACGAAGATTTCAAAGTGTTTAAATGAACAATTTTCAAGGTACATTTTTTGTTTTTATTATATTTAAGACTTCCATCGACAGAGCTCCGATAGCCTAATGGCTAGACCGTTGGGTTCCAAGCGCGTGGTACTGGGTTCGAGTCCCGGCCGGAACGAAAATCTTCAATGTATATATTTCTTTTCTAATTTGAAAATTCTTTTTTTTTTTTTCATTTTCTTTCTGTTGCAAATATCGATTATTTATGTACGGAAGAAAATTCTGAGTCAGTTTAATCATTCGACCTTTAGATTTCAAAGATTTTAGATCAATAATTACCAAGGTGCATTTTTTGTTTTTATTATAATTAAGACACCGGCCAACCGAGATCCGAAAGTCCGTTGGCGAGAGCGTTGGGCTTCCATGCGTGTGGCCCTGGGTTCGAATACCAGCCGGAAAGAAAATCTTAAATGCATGTATTTTTTTCTAATTTGATAATTCTTTTTTTTTATTTTTCCCTTTTGCGAAGTCAGTCAGTCAGTCCGACAGTCAATCAGTCAAGCACTCAGTCATTCAGTCTCAGTCAGTCAGTCTCAGTCAGTCAGTTAGTCCTTCAGTCTGTCAGTCAAGCAGTCAGTCATTTAGTCTCAGTCAGTCAGTCATTCAGTCAGTCAGTCAGTCAGGCAGTCAGTCAATCAGTCAGTCGGTCAGTCCTGTCCAGTCAGTTAGTCAGTCAAGCAGTCAGTCAGTCAGTCAGTCAGTCAGTCTCAGTCAGTCAGTCAGTCAGTTCTGTCCAGTCTCAGTCAGTCAGTCAGTCAGTCTCGGTCAGTCAGTCAGTCAGTCATTCAGTCAGTCAGTCAGGCAGTCAGTCAGTCAGTCAGCCTTATTCAGTCAGTCTGTCAGTCAGTCAGTCAGTCAGCCTTATTCAGTCAGTCTGTCAGTCAGTCAGTCGGTCAGTCCTGTCCAGTCAGTTGGTCTGTCAAGCATTCAGTCAGACAGTCAAGCAGTCAGTCAGACAGTCAAGCAATCAGTCAGTCAGTCTCAGTCAGTCAGTCAGTCAGTCAGTTAGTCAGTCAGTCCAGTCTCAGTCAGTCAGGCAGTTAGTCAGTCAGTCTCGGTCAGTCAGTGAGTCAGTCAGTCAGTCTCGGTCAGTCAGTGAGTCAGTCTGTCAGTCAGGCAGTCTCAGTCAGGCAGTAAGACTCCGCTCGACAGAACGCCGATAGCCTAATGGCTAGACCGCTGGTCTTCCAAGCAAGTGGCCTGGGTTCGAGTCCCAGCCAGAGCGAATATCTTCAATGTATATATTTCCTTTCTAATTTGAAATTTTTTTTTTTTTTTCAATTTCTTTCTTTTGTAAATATTGTTTATTTATGTAGGGAAGAAAATTCTGAGTCAGTTTAATTTTTCGACCCGCAGATTTCAAAGTGTTTAAATAAATAATTACCAAGGTGCATTTTTTGTTTTTATTATATTAAAAACTCCGACGGACAGAGCTTTGATAGACTAATGGCTAGAGTGTTCGGCTTCCAAACGAGTGGCTCTGGGTTCGAGTCCCAGCCTGAACGAAAATCTTCTATGTATACTTTTAGTTTCTTATTTGAAAATTCTTCTTCTTTTTTTTTTAATTTTTCTCTTTTGCGAATATTGATTATTTATGTAGGGAGAAAAACTCTGAGTCAGTTTAATTATTCGAACTTTAAATTTCAAAGTGTTTGAATCAATAATTAAAAAGGTGCATTTTTTGTTTGTATTATATTTAAGACTTCAATCGACAGAGCTCCGATAGCCTAATGGCTAGATTGTTGGGTGCCAAGCGCGTGGTACTGGGTTCGAGTCCCGGCCGGAACGAATATCTTCAATGTATATATTTCTTTTCTAATTTGAAAATTCTTTTTTTTTTCAATTTCTTTCTTTTGCAAATATTGATTATTTATGTAGGGAAGAAAATTCTGAGTCAGTTTAATTTTTCGACACGAAGATTTCAAAGTGTTTAAATGAACAATTTCCAAGGTGCATTTTTTGTTTTTATTATAATTAAGACACCGGCCAACCGTGATCCGATAGTCCATTGGCGAGAGCGTTGGGCTTCCTTGCGTGTGGCCCTGGGTTCGAATCCCAGCCGGAACGAAAATCTTCAATGTATATATTTCTCTTCTAATTTGAAGATTCTTTTTTTTTTCAATTTTTTTTTTTTTTTTTTTTTTTTTGCAAATATCGATTATTTATGTACGGAAGAAAATTCTGGGTCAGTTTAATCATTCGACCTTTAGATTTCAAAGATTTTAGATCAATAATTACTAAGGTGCATTTTTTGTTTTTATTATAATTAAGACACCGACCAACAGAGATCCGATAGTATATTGGCGAGAGCGTTGGACATCCATGCGTGTCGCCCGGGGTTCAAATCCCAGCCGGAAAGGAAATCTTAAATGCAAATATTTTTTTCTAATTTGATAATTCTTTTTTTTATTTGTCCCTTTTGCGAAGTCAGTCAGTCAGTCCGACATTCAATCAGTCAAGCACTCAGTCATTCAGTCTCAGTCAGTCAGTCCAGTCAGTCTATCACTCAGTCAGTCAGTCGCAGTCAGTCAGTCAGTCTCAGTCTGTCAGTCAGGCAGTCTCAGTCAGGCAGTAAGACTCCGCTCGACAGAACTCCGATAGCCCAATGGCTAGACCGCTGGTCTTCCAAGCGAGTGGCCTGGGTTCGAGTCCCAGCCGGAGCGAATATCTTCAATGTATATATTTCTTTTCTAATTTGAAAATTCTTTTTTTTTTTTTCAATTTCTTTCCTTTGCAAATATTGATTATTTATGTAGGGAAGAAAATTCTGATTCAGTTTAATTTTTCGACCGGCAGATTTCAAAGTGTTTAAATAAATAATTACCAAGGTGCATTTTTGTTTTTATTATATTTAAAACTCCGACCGGCAGAGCTCCGATAGACTAATGGTTAGAGTGTTGATCTTCCAAGCGAGTGGCCCTGGGTTCGAGTCCCAGCGTGAACGAAAAAATCTTCAATGTATATTTTTAGTTTCTACTTTGAAAATTCTTCTTCTTTTTTTTAATTTTTCTCTTTCACAAGTATTGATTATTTATGTAGGGAAGAAAATTCTGAGTCAGTTTAATTTTTCGACCCGCAGATTTCAAAGTGTTTGAATCAATAATTACCAAGGTGCATTTTTTGTTTTTATTATATTTAAAACTCCGACCGCCAGAGCTCCGATAGCCTAATGGCTAGACCGTCGGTCTTCCAAGCGAGTGGCCTGGGTTCGACTCCACGCCGGAACGAATATCGTCAATGTATATATTTCTTTTCTAATTTGAAAATTCTTTTTTTTTTTTTCAATTTCTTTCTTTTGCAAATATTGATTATTTATGTAGGGAAGAAAATTCTGAGTCAGTTTAATTTTTCGCCACGAAGATTTCAAAGTGTTTAAATGAACAATTTTCAAGGTGCATTTTTTGTTTTTATTATATTTAAAACTCCCACCGACAGAGCTCCCATAGACTAATGGCTAGAGTGTTAGGCTTCCAAGCGAGTGGCCCTGGGTTCGAGTCCCAGCCTGAACGAAAATCTTCACTGTAAACTTTTAGTTTCTAATTTGAAAATTCTCCTTCTTTTTTTTTTTTAATTTTTCTCTTTTGCGAATATTGATTATTTATGTAGGGAGAAAAATTCGGAGTCAGTTTAATTATTCGACCTGTAAATTTCAAAGTGTTTGAATCAATAATTACCAAGGTACATTTTTTGTTTTTATTATATTTAAGACTTCCATCGACAGAGCTCCGATAGCCTAATGGCTAGACCGTTGGGTTCCAAGCGCGTGGTACTGGGTTCGAGTCCCGGCCGGAACGAAAATCTTCAATGTATATATTTCTTTTCTAATTTGAAAATTCTTTTTTTTTTTTTTTTTCATTTTCTTTCTGTTGCAAATATCGATTATTTATGTACGGAAGAAAATTCTGAGTCAGTTTAATCATTCGACCTTTAGATTTCAAAGATTTTAGATCAATAATTACCAAGGTGCATTTTTTGTTTTTATTATAATTAAGACACCGGCCAACCGAGATCCGATAGTCCGTTGGCGAGAGCGTTGGGCTTCCATGCGTGTGGCCCTGGGTTCGAATCCCAGCCGGAAAGAAAATCTTAAATGCATGTATTTTTTTCTAATTTGATAATTCTTTTTTTTTATTTTTCCCTTTTGCGAAGTCAGTCAGTCAGTCCGACAGTCAATCAGTCAAGCACTCAGTCATTCAGTCTCAGTCAGTCAGTCTCAGTCAGTCAGTTAGTCCTTCAGTCTGTCAGTCAAGCAGTCAGTCATTTAGTCTCAGTCATTCAGTCATTCAGTCAGTCAGTCAGTCAGTCAGTCTCAGTCAGTCAGTCAGTCAGTTCTGTCCAGTCTCAGTCAGTCAGTCAGTCTCGGTCAGTCAGTCAGTCAGTCATTCAGTCAGTCAGTCAGGCAGTCAGTCAGTCAGTCAGCCTTATTCAGTCAGTCTGTCAGTCAGTCAGTCAGTCAGCCTTATTCAGTCAGTCTGTCAGTCAGTCAGCCTTATTCAGTCAGTCTGTCAGTCAGTCAGTCGGTCAGTCCTGTCCAGTCAGTTAGTCTGTCAAGCATTCAGTCAGGCAGTCAAGCAGTCAGTCAGTCAGTGTCAGTCAGTCATTTAGTCATTCAGTCAGTCAGTGAAATAGTCAGTCAGACAGTCAAGCAGTCAGTCAGACAGTCAAGCAATCAGTCAGTCAGTCTCAGTCAGTCAGTCAGTCAGTCAGTTAGTCAGTCAGTCCAGTCTCAGTCAGTCAGGCAGTTAGTCAGTCAGTCTCGGTCAGTCAGTGAGTCAGTCAGTCAGTCTCGGTCAGTCAGTGAGTCAGTCTGTCAGTCAGGCAGTCTCAGTCAGGCAGTAACACTCCGCTCGACAGAACGCCGATAGCCTAATGGCTAGACCGCTGGTCTTCCAAGCGAGTGGCCTGGGTTCGAGTCCCAGCCGGAGCGAATATCTTCAATGTATATATTTCCTTTCTAATTTGAAAATTATTTTTTTTTTTTCAATTTCTTTCCTTTGCAAATATTGATTATTTATGTAGGGAAGAAAATTCTGAGTCAGTTTAAGTTTTCGACCGGCAGATTTCGAAGTGTTTAAATAAATAATTACCAAGGTGCATTTTTGTTTTTATTATATTTAAAACTCCGACCGACCGAGCTCCGATAGACTAATGCTTAGAGTGTTGGGCTTCCAAGCGAGTGGCCCTGGGTTCGAGTCCCAGCCTGAACGAAAATCTTCAATGTATACTTTTAGTTTCTAATTTGAAAATTCTCCTTCTTTTTTTTTAAATTTTTCTCTTTTGCGAATATTGATTATTTATGTAGGGAGAAAAATTCTGAGTCAGTTTAATTATTCGACCTCTAAATTTCAAAGTGTTTGAATCAATAATTACCAAGGTGCATTTTTTGTTTTTATTATATTTAAGACTTCCATCAACAGAGCTCCGATAGCCTAATGGCTAGACCGTTGGGTTCCAAGCGCGTGGTACTGGGTTCGAGTCCCGGCCGGAACGAAAATCTTCAATGTATATATTTCTTTTCTAATTTGAAAATTCTTTTTTTTTTCATTTTCTTTCTGTTGCAAATATCGATCATTTATGTACGGAAGAAAATTCTGAGTCAGTTTAATCATTCGACCTTTAGATTTCAAAGATTTTAGATCAATAATTACCAAGATGCATTGTTTGTTTTTATTATAATTAAGACACCGACCAACCGAGATCCGATAGTATGTTGGCGAGAGCATTGGGATTCCATGCGTGTCGCCCTGGGTTCAAATCCCAGCCGGAAAGGAAATCTTAAATGCAAATATTTTTTTCTAATTTGATAATTCTTTTTTTTTTATTTTTCCCTTTTGCGAAGTCAGTCAGTCAGTCCGACAGTCAATCAGTCAAGCACTCAGTCATTCAGTCTCAGTCAGTCAGTCAGTCAGTCTCGGTCAGTCAGTCAGTCAGTCTCGGTCAGTCAGTCAGTCTCGGTCAGGCAGTCAGTCAGTCAGTCTCGGTCAGGCAGTCAGTCAGTCAGTCTCGGTCAGTCAGTCAATCAGTATCAGTCAGTCAATCAGTATCAGTCAGTCAGTCAGTATCAGTCAGTCAGTCCAGCCAGTCAGTCAGTCTCAGTCAGTCAGTTAGTCCTTCAGCCAGTCAGTCAGGCAGTCAGTCAGTCAGTCTCAGTCAGTCAGTTAGTCATTCAGCCAGTCAGTCAAGCAGTCAGTCATTTAGTCTCAGTCAGTCAGTCAGTCAGTCCAGTCCAGTCTCAGTCAGTCAGTCAGTCAGTCTCAGTCAATCATTCAGTCAGTCTGTCAGTCAGGCAGTCTCAGTCGGGCAGTAAGACTCCGACCGACAGAACTCCGATAGCCTAATGGCTAGACCGTTGGTCTTCCAAGCGAATGACCTGGGTTCGAGTCCCAGCCGGAAAGAATACCTTCAATGTATATATTTCTTTTCAAATTTGAAAATTCTTTTTTTTTCAATTTTTTTCTTTTCCAAATATTGATTATTTATGTAGGGAAGAAAATTCTGAGTCAGTTTAATTTTTCGAAACGCAGAATTCAGTCTTTAGATAAATAATTACCAAGGTGCATTTTTTGATTTTATTATATTTAAAACACCGACCGTCAGAGCTATGCTAGACTAATGGCTAAAGTGGTGGGCTTCCAAGCGAGTGGCCCTGGGTTCGAGTCCCAGCCTGCGCGAAAATCTTCAATTTATATTTTTAGTTTCTGATTTGAAAATTCTTCTTCTTTTTTTTTAAATTTTTCTCTTTTGCGAATATTGATTATTTATGTAGGGAGAAAAATTCTGAGTGAGTTTCATTATTCAACCTCTAGTTTTCAAAGTGCTTGAATCAATAATTAAAAAGGTGCATTTTTTGTTTTTATTATATTTAAGACTTCAATCGACAGCGCTCCGATAGCCTAATGGCTAGACCGTTGGGTTCCAAGCGCGTGGTACTGGGTTCGAGTCCCGGCCGGAACGAAAATCTTCAATGTATATATTTCTTTTCTAATTTGAAGATTGTTTCTTTTTTTTCTTTCTTTTGCAAATATCGATTATTTATGTACGGAAGAAAATTCAGAGTCAGTATAATCATTCGACCTTTAGATTTCAAAGATTTTAGATCAATAATTACCAAGGTGCATTTTTTGTTTTTATTATAATTAAGACACCGACCAACCGAGATCCGATAGTATATTGGCGAGAGCGTTGGGCTTCCATACGTGTCGCCCTGGGTTCAAATCCCAGCCGGAAAGGAAATCTTAAATGCAAATATTTTTTTCTAATTTGATAATTCTTTTTTTTTATTTTTCCCTTTTGCGAAGTCAGTCAGTCAGTCCGACAGTCAATCAGTCAAGCACTCAGTCATTCAGTCTCAGTCAGTCAGTCCAGTCAGTCAGTCACTCAGTCAGTTAGGCAGTCAGTCAGTCAGTCTCAGTCAGTCAGTTAGTCCTTCAGCCAGTCAGTCAAGCAGTCAGTCATTTAGTCTCAGTCAGTCAGTCAGTCATTCAGTCAGTCAGTCAGTCAGGCAGTCAGTCAGTCAGTCAGGCAGTCAGTCAGTCAGTCAGTCGGCCAGTCCTGTCCAGTCAGTTAGTCAGTCAAGCAGTCAGTCAGTCAGTCAGTCAGTCAGTCAGTTCTGTCCAGTCTCAGTCAGTCAGTCAGTCAGTCTCGGTCAGTCAGTCAGTCAGTCATTCAGTCAGTCAGTCAGGCAGTCAGTCAGTCAGTCAGCCTTATTCAGTCAGTCTGTCAGTCAGCCTTATTTATTCAGTCTGTCAGTCAGTCAGTCAGTCAGCCTTATTCAGTCAGTCTGTCAGTCAGTCAGTCGGTCAGTCCTGTCCAGTCAGTTAGTCTGTCAAGCAGTCATTCAGGCAATCAAGCAGTCAGTCAGTCAGTGTCAGTCAGTCATTTAGTCATTCAGTCAGTCAGTGAAATAGTCAGTCAGATAGTCAAGCAGTCAGTCAGACAGTCAAGCAGTCAGTCAGTCAGTCTCAGTCAGTCAGTTAGTCAGTCAGTCAGTCAGTTAGTCAGTCAGTCCAGTCTCAGTCAGTCAGGCAGTTAGTCAGTCAGTCTCGGTCAGTCAGTAAGTCAGTCAGTCAGTCTCGGTCAGTCAGTGAGTCAGTCAGTCAGTCAGTATCAGTCAGTCAGTGAGTCAGTCTGTCAGTCAGGCAGTCTCAGTCAGGCAGTAAGACTCCGCTCGACAGAACTCCGATAGCCTAATGGCTAGACCGCTGATCTTCCAAGCGAGTGGCCTGGGTTCGAGTGCCAGCCGGAGAGAATATCTTCAATGTATATATTTCTTTTCTAATTTGAAAATTCTTTTTTTTTTCAATTTCTTTCCTTTGCAAATATTGATTATTTATGTAGGGAAGAAAATTCTGAGTCAGTTTAATTTTTCGACCGGCAGATTTCGAAGTGTTTAAATAAATAATTACCAAGGTGCATTTTTTGTTTTTATTATATTTAAAACTCCGACCGACAGAGCTCCGATAGAATAATGCTTAGAGTGTTGGGATTCCAAGCCAGTGGCCCTGGGTTCGAGTCCCAGCCCGAACGAAAATGTTCAATATATATTTTTAGTTTCTAATTTGAAAATTCTTCTTCTTTTTTTTTAATTTTTCTCTTTTACAAGTATTGATTATTTATGTAGGGAAGAAAATTCTGAGTCAGTTTAATTTTTCGACCCGAAGATTTCAAAGTGTTTAAATAAACAATTACCAAGGTGCATTTTTTGTTTTTATTATATTTAAAACTCCCACCGAAAGAGCTCCCATAGACTAATTGCTAGAGTGTTAGGCTTCTAAGCGAGTGGCCCTGGGTTCGAGTCCCAGCCTGAACGAAAATCTTCAATGTATACTTTTAGTTTCTAATTTGAAATTTCTTCTTCTTTTTTTTTTTAATTTTTCTCTTTTGCGAATATTGATTATTTATGTAGGGAGAAAAATTCTGAGTCAGTTTAATTATTCGACCTGTAAATTTCAAAGTGTTTGAATCAATAATTACCAAGGTGCATTTTTTGTTTTTATTATATTTAAGACTTCCATCGACAGAGCTCCGATAGCCTAATGGCTAGACCGTTGGGTTCCAAGCGCGTGGTACTGGGTTCGAGTCCCGGCCGGAACGAAAATCTTCCATGTATATATTTCTCTTCTAATTTGAAGATTCTTTTTTTTTCAATTTCTTTCTTTTGCAAATATGGATTATTTATGTACGGAAGAAAATTCTGAGTCAGTTTAATCATTCGACCTTTAGATTTCAAAGATTTTAGATCAATAATTACCAAGATGCATTGTTTGTTTTTATTATAATTAAGACACCGACCAACCGAGATCCGATAGTATGTTGGCGAGAGCGTTGGGCTTCCATGCGTGTGGCCCTGGGTTCGAATCCCAGCCGGAAAGAAAATCTTAAATGCATGTATTTTTTTCTAATTTGATAATTTTTTTTATTTTTCCCTTTTGCGAAGTCAGTCAGTCAGTCCGACAGTCAATCAGTCAGTCTCTGTCAGCCAGTCAGTCTGTCAGCCAGTCAGTCTGTCAGTCGGTCAGTCCAGTCCAGTCAGTTAGTCAAGCAGTCAGTCAGTCAGTCACTTAAGCAGTATATCAGTCAGTCAGTCATTCAGTCACTCAGTCAATTAGGCAGTCAATCATTCAGTCTCAGTCAGTCAGTCAGTCAGTCCAGTCAGTCAGTCACTCAGTCAGTCAGGCAGTCAGTCAGTCAGTCTCAGTCAGTCAGTTAGTCATTCAGTCAGTCAGTCAAGCAATTTAGTCACTCAGCCTCATTCAGTCATTCTGTCAGTCAGTCAGTCTGTTAGTCATTTAGTCACTCAGTCTCAGTCAGTCAGTCAGTCTGTCAGTCGGTCAGTCCAGACCTGTCAGTCAGTCAAGCAGTCAGTCATTCAGTCTCAGTCAGACAGTCAGTCAGTCCAATCAGTCAGTCAGTCAGTCCAGTCCAGTCTCAGTCAGTCAGGCAGTCAGTCAGTCAGTCTCGGTCAGTCAGTCAGTCTCGGTCAGTCAGTCAGTCTCGGTCAGTCAGTGAGTCAGTCAGTCAATCAGTATCAGTCAGTCGGTCAGTATCAGAGAGTCAGTCAGTATCAGCCAGTCATTCAGTCAGTCTGTCAGTCAGTCAGTCAGTTAGTCATTCAGTCAGTCAGTCTCAGTCAGTCAGTTAGTCTGTCAGTCGGTCAGTCCAGACCAGTCAGTCAGTCAAGCAGTCAGTCATTCAGTCTCAGTCAGACAGTCAGTCAGTCCAATCAGTCAGTCACTCAGTCAGTTAGGCAGTCAGTCAGTCAGTCTCAGTCAGTCAGTTAGTCATTCAGCCAGTCAGTCAAGCAGTCAGTCATTTAGTCTCGGTCAGTCAGTCAGTCTCGGTCAGTCATTGAGTCAGTCAGTCAATCAGTATCAGTCAGTCAGTATCAGTCAGTCTGTCAGTCAGGCAGTCTCAGTCAGGCAGTAAGACTCCGACCGACAGAACTCCGATAGCTAATGGCTAGACCGTTGGTCTTCCAAGCGAATGGCCTGGGTTCGAGTCCCAGCCGGAACGAATATCTTCAATGTATATATTTCTTTTCGAATTTGAAAATTCTTTTTTTTTTTTCAATTTTTTTCTTTTTCAAATATTGATTATTTATGTAGGGAAGAAAATTCTGAGTCAGTTTAATTTTTCGAAACGCAGAATTCAAAGTGTTTAGATAAATAATTACCAAGATGCATTTTTTGATTTTATTATTTTTAAACTCCGACCGTCAAAGCTCTGCTAGACTAATGGCTAGAGTGGTTGTCTTCCAAGCGAGTGACCCTAGTTTCGAGTCCCAGCCTGCGCGAAAATCTTCAATTTATATTTTTAGTTTCTAATTTGAAAATTCTTCTTCTTTTTTTACTTTTTCTCTTTTTCGAATATTGATTATTTATGTAGGGAGAAAAATTCTGAGTCAATTTAATTATTCGACCTGTAGATTTTAAAGTGTTTGAATCAATAATTAAAAAGGTGCATTTTTTGTTTTTATTATATTTAAGACTTCAATCGACAGAGCTCCGATAGCCTAATGGCTAGACCGTTGGGTTCCAAGCGCGTGGTACTGGGTTCGAGTCCCGGCCGGAACGAAAATCTTCAATGTATATATTTCTTTTCTAATTTGAAGATTCTTTTTTTTTCAATTTCTTTCTTTTGCAAATATCGATTATTTATGTACGGAAGAAAATTCTGAGTCAGTTTAATCATTCGACCTTTAGATTTCAAAAATTTTAGATCAATAATTACCAAGGTGCATTTTTTGTTTTTATTATAATTAAGACACCGACGGACCGAGATCCGATAGTATATTGGCGAGAGCGTTGGGCTTCCATGCGTGTCGTCCTGGGTTCAAATCCCAGCCGGAAAGGAAATCTTAAATGCAAATATTTTTTTCTAATTTGATAATTCTTTTTTTTATTTTTCCCTTTTGCGAAGTCAGTCAGTCAGTCCGACAGTCAATCAGACAAGCACTCAGTCATTCAGTCTCAGTCAGTCAGTCCAGTCAGTCAGTCACTCAGTCAGTTAGGCAGTCAGTCAGTCAGTCTCAGTCAGTCAGTCAGTCAGTCAATCAGTCAGTCAATCAGTCAGTCATTTAGTCTCAGTCAGTCAGTCATTCAGTCAGTCAGTCAGTCAGGCAGTCAGTCAGTCAATCAGTCGGTCAGTCCTGTCCAGTCAGTTAGTCAGTCAAGCAGTCAGTCAGTCTCAGTCAGTCAGTCAGTCAGTCAGTCTTAATCAGTCAGTCAGTCAGTCAGTCAGTCCAGTCCAGTCTCAGTCAGTCAGTCAGTCAGTCTCGGTCAGTCAGTCAGTCAGTCATTCAGTCAGTCAGTCATTCAGTCAGTCAGTCAGTCAGTCAGTCAGCCTTATTCAGTCAGTCTGTCAGTCAGTCAGTCAGTCTGCCTTATTCAGTCAGTCTGTCAGTCAGTCTGCCTTATTCAGTCAGTCTGTCAGTCAGTCAGTCGGTCAGTCCTGTCCAGTCAGTTAGTCATTCAAGCAGTCAGTCAGGCAGTCAAGCAGTCAGTCAGTCAGTGTCAGTCATTCATTTAGTCAGTCAGTCAGTCAGTCAGTCAGTGAAATATTCAGTCAGACAGTCAAGCAGTCAGTCAAGCAGTCAGTCAGTCAGTCTCAGTCAGTCAGTCAGTCAGTCAGTCAGCCAGTCAGTCATGCAGTCCAGTCTCAGTCAGTCAGGCAGTTAGTCATTCAGTCTCGGTCAGTCAGTGAGTAAGTCAGTCAGTCTCGGTCAGTCAGTGAGTCAGTCAGTCAGTCAGTATCAGTCAGTCAGTGAGTCAGTCTGTCAGTCAGGCAGTCTCAGTCAGGCAGTAAGACTCCACTCGACAGAACTCCGATAGCCTAATGGCTAGACCGCTGGTCTTCCAAGCGAATGGCCTGGGTTCGAGTGCCAGCCGGAGCGAATATCTTCAATGTATATATTTCTTTTCTGATTTGAAAATTCTTTTTTTTTTCTATTTCTTTCCTTTCCAAATATTGATTATTTATGTAGGGAATAAAATTCTGAGTCAGTTTAATTTTTCGACCGGCAGATTTCAAAGTGTTTAAATAAATAATTACCAAGGTGCATTTTTTTTTATTATATTTAAAACTCCGACCGACAGAGCTCCGATAGCCTAATGGTTAGAGTGTTGGGCTTCCAAGCGAGTGGCCCTTGGTTCGAATCCCAACCGGGAAGAATATCTTAAATGCATATATTTTTTTCTAATTTGATAATTTTTTTTTATTTTTCCCTTTTTCGAAATCAGTCAGTCAGTCCGACAGTCAATCAGTCAGTCTCTGTCAGCCAGTCAGTCTGTCAGTCGGTCAGTCCAGTCCAGTCAGTCAGTCAAGCAGTCAGTCAGTCAGTCGCTTAAGCAGTCAATCAGTCAGTTAGTCTTTCAGTCACTCAGTCAGTTAGGCAGTCAGTCATTCAGTCTCAATCAGTCAGTCAGTCAGTCCAGTCAGTCAGTCACTCAGTCAGTCAGGCAGTCAGTCAGTCAGTCTCAGTCAGTCAGTTAGTCATTCAGTCAGTCAGTCAAGCAATTTAGTTACTTAGTCTCGGTCAGTTACTCATTCAGTCAGTCATTCAGTCGGGCAGTCTGTCAGTCACTCCGCCTCATTCAGTCAGTCTGTCAGTCAGTCAGTCAGTTAGTCATTCATTCAGTCAGTCAGGCAGTCAGTCAGTCAGTCTCGGTCAGTCAGTCAGTGAGTCAGTCAGTCAATCAGTATCAGTCAGTCAGTCAGTATCAGACAGTCAGTCAGTATCAGACAGTCAGTCAGTATCAGCCAGTCATTCAGTCAGTCTGTCAGTCAGTCAAACAGTCTCAGTCAGTCAGTCAGTCGGTCGGTCAGTCCAGACCAGTCAGTCAGTCAAGCAGTCAGTCATTCAGTCTCAGTCAGACAGTCAGTCAGTCCAATCAGTCAGTCACTCAGTCAGTTAGGCAGTCAGTCAGTCAGTCTCAGTCAGTCAGTTAGTCATTCAGCCAGTCAGTCAAGCAGTCAGTCATTTAGTCTCAGTCAGTCAGTCAGTCAGTCCAGTCCAGTCTCAGTCAGTCAGGCAGTCAGTCAGCCAGTCTCGGTCAGTCAGTCAGTATCGGTCAGTCAGTGAGTCAGTCAGTCAATCAGTATCAGTCAGTCAGTCAGTATCAGTTCGTCAGTCAGTATCAGTCAGTCATTCAGTCAGTTTGTCAGTCAGGCAGTTTCAGTCAGGCAGTAAGACTTTGACCGACAGAACTCCGATAGCTAATGGCTAGACCGTTGGTCTTCCAAGCGAATGGCCTGGGTTCGAGTCCCAGCCGGAACGAATATCTTCAATGTATATATTTCTTTTCGAATTTGAAAATTATTATTTTTTTCAATTTTTTTCTTTTGCAAATATTGATTATTTATGTAGGGAAGAAAATTCTGAGTCAGTTTAATTTTTCGAAACGCAGAATTCAAAGTGTTTAGATAAATAATTACTAAGATGCATTTTTTGATTTTATTATATTTAAATTCCGACCGTCAAAGCTCTGCTAGACTAATGGCTAGAGTGGTGGGCTTCCAAGCGAGTGGCCTTGGTTTCGAGTCCCAGCCTGCGCGAAAATCTTCAATTTATATTTTTAGTTTCTAATTTGAAAATTCTTCTTCTTTTTTTTAATTTTTCTCTTTTTCGAATATTGATTATTTATGTAGGGAGAGAAATTCTGAGTCAATTTAATTATTCGACCTGTAGATTTTAAAGTGTTTGAATCAATAATTAAAAAGGTGCATTTTTTGTTTTTATTATATTTAAGACTTCAATCGACAGCGCTCCGATAGCCTAATGGCTAGACCGTTGGGTTCCAAGCGCGTGGTACTGGGTTCGAGTCCCGGCCGGAACGAAAATCTTCAATGTATATATTTCTTTTCTAATTTGAAGATTGTTTCTTTTTTTTTCTTTCTTTTGCAAATATCGATTATTTATGTACGGAGGAAAATTCTGAGTCAGTATAATCATTCGACCTTTAGATTTCAAAGATTTTAGATCAATAATTACCAAGGTGCAATTTTTGTTTTTTTTTATAATTAAGACACCGACGGACCGAGATCCGATAGTATATTGGCGAGAGCGTTGGGCTTCCCTGCGTGTCGCCCTGGGTTCAAATCCCAACCGGAAAGGAAATCTTATATGCAAGTATTTTTTTCTAATTTGATAATTCTTTTTTTTTTATTTTTCCCTTTTGCGAAGTCAGTCAGTCAGTCCGACAGTCAATCAGACAAGCGCTCAGTCATTCAGTCTCAGTCAGTCAGTCCAGTCAGTCAGTCACTCAGTCAGTTAGGCAGTCAGTCAGTCAGTCTCAGTCAGTCAGTCAGTCAATCAGTCAGTCAATCAGTCAGTCATTCAGTCAGTCAGTCAGTCATTCAGTCAGTCAGTCAATCAGTCGGTCAGTCCTGTCCAGTCAGTTAGTCAGTCAAGCAGTCAGTCAGTCTCAGTCAGTCAGTCAGTCAGTCAGTCAGTCCAGTCCAGTCTCAGTCAGTCAGTCTCGGTCAGTCAGTCAGTCAGTCATTCAGTCAGTCAGTCAGTCAGGCAGTCAGTCAGTCAGCCTTATTCTGTCAGTCTGTCAGTCAGTCAGTCAGTCAGCCTTATTCAGTCAGTCTGTCTGTCAGTCAGCCTTATTCAGTCAAGCAGTCAGTCAGGCAGTCAAGCAGTCAGTCAGGCAGTCAAGCAGTCAGTCAGTCAGTGTCAGTCAGTCATTTAGTCATTCAGTCAGTCAGTGAAATAGTCAGTCAGACAGTCAAGCAGTCAGTCAGTCAGTCTCAGTCAGTCAGTTAGTCAGTCAGTCAGTCAGTCAAGCAATTTAGTCACTTAGTCTCAGTCAGTTAGTCATTCAGTCAGTCAGTCAGTCGGGCAGTATGTCAGTCACTCAGCTTCATTCAGTCATTTTCGAGTCCCAGCCGGAACGAATATATTCAATGTATATATTTCTTTTCGAATTTGAAATTTCTTTTTTTTTCAATTTTTTTCTTTTGCAAATATTGATTATTTATGTAGGGAAGAAAATTCTGAGTCAGTTTAATTTTTCGAAACGCGAAAAAGTGTTTAGATAAATAATTACCAAGGTGCCATTTTTGATTTTATTATATTTAAAACTTCGACCGTCAGAGCTCTGCTAGACTAATGGCTAGAGTGGTGGGCTTCCTAGCGAGTGGCCCTGGGTTCGAGTCCCAGCCTGCGCGAAAATCTTCAATTTATATTTTTAGTTTCTAATTTGAAAATTCTTCTTCTTTTTTTTTAATTTTTCTCTTTTGCGAATATTGATTATTTATGTAGGGGGAAAAATTCTGAGTCAGTTTAATTATTCGACCTGTAGATTTCAAAGTGTTTGAATCAATAATTAAAAAGGTGCATTTTTTGTTTTTATTATATTTAAGACTTCAATCGACAGAGCTCCGATAGCCTAATGGCTAGACCGTTGGGTTCCAAGCGCGTGGTACTGTTTTCGACATGGAGCTATGAGTAATAAGGATAAGACATCACCACTGAAACTCGCAGTGGAAGTGAAGCAACCGCGAAGATTCGCGGCCATCTTGTGGCTTTCATCGTACGCTTTCGACTCGATGCGCTGGTTGACTCAATGCCTTTGCTTTTGAACAATAATAGATAATTTATGGTTTTCTTAAGAGCAATAATCCAGGGTTTTTTCCCGTCAGTTTAATGAAAAGAAATGGTGGAAAATCGTTGCTCTAAGAATAAGAGCTCTTCAATTAATTCAAGAATTAAAATGCTGTTACTGTGCCTATATTCTGTTTTGGTATAGGGTGTGTGTGTGTGTGTTTTTTTTTTTCAGAGCGAAGGAGGTTTTATCAAAAATAATGCTAAAAGCAGGGTATAAAATTTATTTCCAACCGTCTAGTAATAATTTCAAGGCTCTTATATAAAGAACGGTGACTTTTTTTCGAACAAATCCTTTACGTATCGTGTTTGAAATAAATTTAAACCACTGGATATTTGAATACTTTATTCATCAAGTATTATGTAAAGTAAAATTAACTAAAACCAACGAAATAATTTGCATTAAGTAAATGTTCTCAAAAAGAGCTTTAAACATAATTGAAAGATGGGAATAAGAAAATGAATAGAGCCTTTTCCACTTGATTTGAATTACTTATTCCCAATTTATTTTTTGAAAAGGGAAGATGCAAATCAAAATGAATATTACAAATATTTATTTACTGAATACTTTAGGATTACATAACAAAAATATTACCTGGGTGTCAATGATTTAAATTATTTTTTAACTTAAACCCTGGAAATCTCCCTGAATTTTTTTAATTTTATTAGTTCTGAATTTTTTTAGTCTAACCCTCTTTCATTATATTGATTTTGTCCTAGGTGTTTTTCCTCACTTGACCATTTTTATTTAAATTATCTCTCTTTTACCACATTTTTTTTTCTTTTGTGTCTGCACAATATTTTTTTCAATATTGTGCAGACGAGTAGTCAGTAGTATCAAGCCAGTATCAAGTAGTCACTGGAATAAGGAACTTTTTTTATGAAAACAATGAGGGATTTTGTTGCCCATAGATATAAAATGGGTGTGCAGAAAAATTCCATACTTTGTTGCTATATTGTGTGCATTTTTGTACACATTGGAAAAGATAAACTTATTAATACTGCTCCAAGCATAAATTATTGTTAAAAAATTTAGAGTATGCTCATAAATTTGTTTTTGAGAAATCATCAATCGAAGAGATTGAAGTTTATACATTTTTTGTTAACTATAATTGTAGATGGTCTCGGGACCAGTTTTCGAAATACTTTACCAGAAAGTGGGCAAATAAAATTGCCAGCTCTTTCCTATTGTAAAATATAATTTTTATACAAAAAAAAAATAAATAAAAAATAACAAAGCTAGTGAAGATTAGAAAACGGCATATGCTATAAGGCCAATTTGTTTATTTTCCTCTTTTTTTACCAATTTAAAGTGCACTAATATGTCATTTAAATTAAATTTGACAAGAATCATATGCTTTGTATTAAACAGATTTTTCATCATGTCATGAAAGCTTTTCACTGAAATACTCAAAATATAATAGTGGTAAATTTAGAAAAATATCAATATTAAATTTAATTATATTTTACAAATGTTCTAATTTTTTTTCTATAGAATCAAAAAAATCGGATTTAAATCAAATAAATCCGAATTTTTTTTATTATTTTCCAAAAAAAAAAAAAACAGGAATTTTTACTCTGGATATTACTTGTATCAATATAAAATATATTTTTCAGTTTTGAAAAGCACATTCCAGAGCAACAAAATGTGTTTTTGAATATTTAAACCAAAAAATAAAGGGAGTACAATATTTTACAATGTTTGAATCAAGGACAACATTACTTTTTGAAAACGTACAGGAAATAAAACCCTTATAATATTCCACTTCGACATAAAAAGGACTTGCGTAAAAGCATTGTACCACAGAAGTATAAATAAAAGGATTCAGAACAATAACAAAAACTGAACAATTGCTGTGAAATGAGTTTAAATATATTATAAACAAAAATAGTTTTATTTACACTTTTCACACAAAAACAGTAAGGTCAGATACTTCTTGGACAGCACTTGTACTTTAGGATTAAAGAAAATACTGTCAGCCTGCTTAATTAGGTAAAGGATAAACGAATGCTCCGCTTATACGAACAAAAAATCCTAGAAACAAATTTTTACCCATAGATAACGTTAAGAAGCCCTCGGATAATAGAATAATATTGATCAGCTTTCAGAAGTATTTTTGCTGAGAAAAATTTTAAATATACAAAAAATAAATTAAGGGCAATTACATTGACATAAAATAAAAAATGATAGATTGCGCCTACAACGGGGTCCTGAACATCAGAAACACACCATGTTATGAAATGCAGTCTTTCAATGTTTTGAACACCACAAGATGGCTGCCAGTCAAAAGAACAGTTAACTAAGCTTCCGAAACGGCTTCAGCGTATCTCGCTCATGTCGTCTCCTTATTACTCATAGCTCCATGGTTTTCGAGTCCCGGCCGGAACGAAAATCTTCAATGTATATATTTCTTTTCTAATTTGAAGATTCTTTTTTTTTTTCAATTTCTTTCTTTTGCAAATATCGATTATTTATGTACGGAAGAAAATTCTGAGTCAGTTTAATCATTCGACCTTTAGATTTCAAAAACTTTAGATCAATAATTACCAAGGTGCATTTTTTGTTTTTATTATAATTAAGACACCGACCAACAGAGCTCCGATCGTATATTGGCGAGAGCGTTGGGCTTCCATGCGTGTGGCCCTGGGTTCGAATCCCAGCCGGAAAGAAAATCTTAAATGCATATATTTTTTCTAATTTGATAATTTTTTTTTATTTTTCCCTTTTGCGAAATCAGTCAGTCAGTCCGACAGTCAATCAGTCAGTCTTTGTCAGCCAGTCAGTCTGTCAGTCGGTCAGTCCAGTCCAGTCAGTCAGTCAAGCAGTCAGTCAGTCAGTAACTTAAGCAGTCAATCAGTCAGTTAGTCTTTCAGTCACTCAGTCAGTTAGGCAGTCAGTCTTTCAGTCTCAATCGGTCAGTCAGTCAGTCCAGTCAGTCAGTCAAGCAATTTAGTCACTTAGTCTCAGTCAGTTAGTCATTCAGTCAGTCAGTCAGTCGGGCAGTCTGTCAGTCACTCAGCCTCATTCAGTCAGTCTGTCAGTCAGTCAGTCAGTCAGTCAGTTAGTCATTCAGTCAGTCAGTCTCAGTCAGTCAGTCAGTCGGTCACTCCAGACCAGTCAGTCAGTCAAGCAGTCAGTCATTTAGTCTCAGTCAGTCAGTCAGTCAGTCCAGTCCAGTCTCAGTCAGTCAGGCAGTCAGTCAGTCAGTCTCGGTCAGTCAGTCAGTCTCGGTCAATCAGTGAGTCAGTCAGTCAATCAGTATCAGTCAGTCAGTCAGTATCAGTTAGTCATTCAGTCAGTCTGTCAGTCAGGCAGTCTCAGTCAGGCAGTAAGGCTCCGACCGAGAGAACTCCGATAGCTAATGGCTAGACCGTTGGTCTTCCAAGCGAATGGCCTGGGTTCGAGTCCCAGCCGGAATGAATATCTTCAATGTATATATTTCTTTTCCAATTTGAAAATTCTCTTTTTTTTCAATTTTTTTCTTTTGCAAATATTGATTATTTATGTAGGGAAGAAAATTCTGAGTCAGTTTAATTTTTCAAAACGCAGAATTCAAAGTGTTTAGATAAATAATTACCAAGGTGCATTTTTTGATTTTATTATATTTAAAACTCCGACCGTCAGAGCTCTGCTAGACTAATGGCTAGAGTGGTGGGTTTCCAAGCGAGTGGCCCTGGGTTCGAGTCCCAGCCTGCGCGAAAATCTTCAATTTATATTTTTAGTTTCTAATTTGAAAATTCTTCTTCTTTTTTTTTTAATTTTTCTCTTTTGCGAATATTGATTATTTATGTAGGGAGAAAAATTCTGAGTGAGTTTAATTATTCGACCTGTAGATTTCAAAGTGTTTGAATCAATAATTAAAAAGGTGCGATTTTTGTTTTTATTATATTTAAGACTTCAATCGACAGAGCTCCGATAGCCTAATGGCGAGTCCGTTGGGTTCCAAGCGCGTGGTACTGGGTTCGAGTTAAAACTCCGACCGTTAGAGCTCTGCTAGACTAATGGCTAGAGTGGTGGGCTTCTTATTTTTTTTTTCTCAATTTCTTTTGCGAATATTGATTATTTATGTAGGGAGAAAAATTCTGAGTGAGTTTAATTATTCGACCTGTAGATTTCAAAGTGTTTGAATCAATAATTAAAAAGGTGCATTTTTTGTTTTTATTATATTTAAGACTTCAATCGACAGCGCTCCGATAGCCTAATGGCTAGACCGTTGGGTTCCATGCGCGTGGTACTGGGTTCGAGTCCCGGCCGGAACGAAAATCTTCAATGTATATATTTCTTTTCTAATTTGAAGATTGTTTCTTTTTTTTTTTCTTTCTTTTGCAAATATCGATTATTTATGTACGGAAGAAAATTCTGAGTCAGTATAATCATTCGACCTTTAGATTTCAAAAATTTTAGATCAATAATTACCAAGGTGCATTTTTTGTTTTTTTTTATAATTAAGACACCGACCAACCGAGATCCGATAGTATATTGGCGAGAGCGTTGGGCTTCCATGCGTATCGCCCTGGGTTCAAATTCCAGCCGGAAAGGAAATCTTAAATGCAAATATTTTTTTCTAATTTGATAATTCTTTTTTTTTATTTTTCCCTTTTGCGAAGTCAGTCAGTCAGTCCGACAGTCAATCAGTCAAGCACTCAGTCATTCAGTCTCAGTCAGTCAGTCCAGTCAGTCAGTCACTCAGTCAGTTAGGCAGTCAGTCAGTCAGTCTCAGTCAGTCAGTTAGTCCTTCAGTCAGTCAGTCAAGCAGTCAGTCATTTAGTCTCAGTCAGTCAGTCATTCAGTCAGTCAGTCAGTCAGGCAGTCAGTCTTCAGTCAGTCGGTCAGTCCTGTCCAGTCAGTTAGTCAGTCAAGCAGTCAGTCAGTCAGTCAAGCAGTCAGTCAGTCAGTCAAGCAGTTCTGTCCAGTCTCAGTCAGTCAGTCAGTCAGTTCTGTCCAGTCTCAGTCAGTCAGTCAGTCAGTCTCGGTCAGTCAGTCAGTCAGTCATTCAGTCAGTCAGTCAGGCAGTCAGTCAGTCAGTCAGCCTTATTCAGTCAGTCTGTCAGTCAGCCTTATTCAGTCAGTCTGTCAGTCAGTCAGTCAGTCAGTCAGTCAGTTAGTCAGTCAGTCCAGTCTCAGTCAGTCAGGCAGTTAGTCAGTCAGTCTCGGTCAGTCAGTGAGTCAGTCAGTCAGTCTCGGTCAGTCAGTGAGTCAGTCAGTATCAGTCAGTCAGTGAGTCAGTCTGTCAGTCAGGCAGTCTCAGTCAGGCAGTAAGACTCCGCTCGACAGAACGCCGATAGCCTAATGGCTAGACCGCTGGTCTTCCAAGCGAGGGGCCTGGGTTCGAGTCCCAGCCGGAGCGAATATCTTCAATGTATATATTTCCTTTCTAATTTGAAAATTCTTTTTTTTTTCAATTTCTTTCCTTTGCAAATATTGATTATTTATGTAAGGAAGAAAATTCTGAGTCAGTTTAATTTTTCGAACTGTAGATTTCAAAGATTTTAGATCAATAATTACCAAGGTGCATTTTTTGATTTTATTATAATTAAGACACAGGCCAACCGAGATCCGATAGTCCATTGGCGAGAGCGTTGGGCTTCCATGCGTGTGGCCCTGGGTTCGAATCCCAGCCGGAAAGAAAATCTTAAATGCGTGTATTTTTTTCTAATTTGATAATTTTTTTTATTTTTCCTTTTTGCGAAGTCAGTCAGTCAGTCCGATAGTCAATCAGTCAAGCACTCAGTCATTCAGTCTCAGTCAGTCAGTCCAGTCAGTCAGTCACTCAGTCAGTTAGGCAGTCAGTCAGTCAGTCTCAGTCAGTCAGTTAGTCCTTCAGCCAGTCAGTCAAGCAGTCAGTCATTTAGTCTCAGTCAGTCAGTCATTCAGTCAGTCAGTCAGTCAGGCAGTCAGTCAGTCAGTCGGTCAGTCCTGTCCAGTCAGTTAGTCAGTCAAGCAGTCAGTCAGTCTCAGTCAGTCAGTCAGTCTCAGTCAGTCAGTCAGTCAGTTAGTCAGTCAGTCAGTCAGGCAGTCAGTCAGTCAGTCAGCCTTATTCAGTCAGTCTGTCAGTCAGTCAGTCAGTCAGCCTTATTCAGTCAGTCTGTCAGTCAGTCAGTCCGTCAGTCATGTCCAGTCAGTTAGTCAGTCAAGCAGTCAGTCAGGCAGTCAAGCAGTCAGTCAGTCAGTGTCAGTCAGTCATTTAGTCATTCAGTCAGTCAGTGAAATAGTCAGTCAGTCAGTCACAGTCAGTCAGTCAGTCAGTCAGTCAGTCAGTCAGTCAGTCATCAGTCAGTCCAGTCTCAGTCAGTCAGGCAGTTAGTCAGTCAGTCTCAGTCAGTCAGTTAGTCCTTCAGCCAGTCAGTCAAGCAGTCAGTCAGTCAGTCAGTCGGTCAGTCCTGTCCAGTCAGTTAGTCAGTCAAGCAGTCAGTCAGTCTCAGTCAGTCAGTCAGTCAGTCAGTCTCAGTCAGTCAGTCAGTCAGTCCAGTCCAGTCTCAGTCAGTCTCGGTCAGTCAGTCTCGGTCAGTCAGTCAGTCAGTCATTCAGTCGGTCAGTCAGGCAGTCAGTCAGTCAGCCTTATTCAGTCAGTCTGTCAGTCAGTCAGTCAGTCAGCCTTATTCAGTCAGTCAGTCAATCGGTCAGTCCTGTCCAGTCAGTTAGTTAGTCAAGCAGTCAGTCAGGCAGTCAAGCAGTCAGTCAGTCAGTGTCAGTCAGTCATTTAGTCATTCAGTCAGTCAGCTAAATAGTCAGTCAGACAGTCAAGCAGTCAGTCAGTCAGTCTCAGTCAGTCAGTTAGTCAGTCAGTCAGTCAGTCAGTCCAGTCTCAGTCAGTCAGGCAGTTAGTCAGTCAGTCTCGGTCAGTCAGTGAGTCTTTCAGTCAGTCTCGGTCAGTCAGTGAGTCAGTCAGTCAGTCAGTATCAGTCAGTCAGTGAGTCAGTCTGTCAGTCAGGCAGTCTCAGTCAGGCAGTAAAACTCCGCTCGACAGAACTCCGATAGCCTAATGGCTATACCGCTGGTCTTCCAAGCGAGTGGCCTGGTTTCGAGTCCCAGCCGGAGCGAATATCTTCAATGTATATATTTCTTTTCTAATTTGAAAATTCTTTTTTTTTTTCAATTTCTTTCCTTTGCAAATATTGATTACTTGTGTAGGGAAGAAAATTCTGAGTCAGTTTAATTTTTCGACCGGCAGATTTCAAAGTGTTTAAATAAATAATTACCAAGGTGCATTTTTGTTTTTATTATATTTAAAACCCCGACCGACAGAGATCCGATAGACTAATGGTTAGAGTGTTGGGCTTCCAAGCGAGTGGCCCTGGGTTCGAGTCCCAGCCTGAACGAAAATCTTCAATGTATATTTTTAGTTTCTAATTTGAAAATTCTTCTTCTTTTTTTTTTTTAATTTTTCTCTTTTACAAGTATTGATTATTTATGTAGGGAAGAAAATTCTGAGTCAGTTTAAATTTTCGACCCGCAGATTTCAAAGTGTTTGAATCAATAATTACCAAGGTGCATTTTTTGTTTTTATTATATTTAAGACTTCCATCGACAGAGCTCCGATAGCCTAATGGCTAGACCGCTTGTCTTCCAAGCGAGTGGCCCTGGGTTCGACTCCACGCCGGAACGAATATCCTCAATGTATATATTTCTTTTCTTATTTGAAAATTCTTTTTTTTTTTCAATTTCTTTCTTTTGCAAATATTGATTATTTATGTAGGGAAAAAAATTCTGAATCAGTTTAATTTTTCGACCCGAAGATTTCAAAGTGTTTAAATAAACAATTACCAAGGTGCATTTTTTGTTTTTATTATATTTAAAATTCCGACCGACAGAGCTGCGATAGCCTAATGGCTAGACCGCTTGTCTTCCAAGCGAGTGGCCCTGGGTTCGACTCCACGCCGGAATGAATATCTTCAATGTATATATTTCTTTTCTAATTTGAAAATTCTTTTTTTTTTTCAATTTCTTTCTTTTGCAAATATTGTTTATTTATGAAGGGAAGAAAATTCTTAGTCAGTTTAATTTTTCAGACCGAAGATTACAAAGTGTTTAAATAAACAATTACCAAGGTGCATTTTTTGTTTTTATTATATTTAAAACTACCACCGACAGAGCTCCCATAGACTAATGGCTAGAGTGTTAGGCTTCCAAGCAAGTGGCCCTGGGTTCGAGTCCCAGCCTGAACGAAAATCTTCAATGTATACTTTTAGTTTTTAATTTGAAAATTCTTCTTCTTTTTTTTTTTTTTCTCTTTTGCGAATATTGATTATTTATGTAGGGAGAAAAATTCTGAGTCAGTTTAATTATTCGACCTGATAATTTCAAAGTGTTTGAATCAATAATTACCAAGGTGTTTTTTTTTTTTTGTTTTTATTATATTTAAGACTTCCATCGACAGAGCTCCGATAGCCTAATGGCTAGATCGTTGGGATCCAAGCGTGTGGTATTGGGTTCGAGTCCCTGCCGGAAAGGAAATCTTAAATGCAAATATTTTTTTCTAATTTTATAATTCTTTTTTTTTATTTTTCCCTTTTGCGAAGTCAGTCAGTCAGTCTGACAGTCAATCAGTCAAGCACTCAGTCATTCAGTCTCAGTCAGTCAGTCCAGTCAGTCACTCACTCAGTCAGTCAGTTAGTCCTTCAGCCAGTCAGTCAAGCAGTCAGTCATTTAGTCTCAGTCAGTCAGTCATTCAGTCAGTCAGTCAGTCAGGCAGTCAGTCAGTCAGTCAGTCGGTCAGTCCTGTGCAGTCAGTTAGTCACTAAAGCAGTCAGTCAGTCTCAGTCAGTCAGTCAGTCAGTCAGTCAGTCCAGTCCAGTCTCAGTCAGTCAGTCAGTCAGTCTCGGTCAGTCAGTCAGTCAGTCATTCAGTCAGTCAGTCTCGGTCAGTCAGTCAGTCAGTCATTCAGTCAGTCAGTCAGCCTTATTCAGTCAGTCTGTCAGTCATCCTTATTCACTCAGTCTGTCAGTCAGTCAGTCGGTCAGTCCTGTCCAGTCAGTTAGTCAGTCAAGCAGTCAGTCAGGTAGTCAAGCAGTCAGTCAGTCAGTCAGTGAAATAGCCAGTCAGAGAGTCAAGCAGTCAGTCAGTCAGTCTCAGTCAGTCAGTTAGTCAGTCAGTCAGTCAGTCAGTCAGTCAGTCCAGTCTCAGTCAGTCAGGCAGTTAGTCAGTCAGTCTCGGTCAGTCAGTGAGTCCGTCAGTCAGTATCAGTCAGTCAGTGAGTCAGTCTGTCAGTCAGGCAGTATCAGTCAGGCAGTAAGACTCCGCTCGACAGAACTCCGATAGCCTAATGGCTAGACCGCTGGTCTTCCAAGCGAGTGGCCTGGGTTCGAGTCCCAGCCGGAGCGAATATCTTCAATGTATATATTTCTTTTCTAATTTGAAAATTCTTTTTTTTTTTCAATTTCTTTCCTTTGCAATTATTGATTATTTATGTAGGGAAGAAAATTCTGAGTCAGTTTAATTTTTTGACACGAAGATTTCAAAGTGTTTAAATAAACAATTACCAAGGTGCATTTTTTGTTTTTATTATATTTAAAACTCCCACCGACAGAGCTCCCATAGACTAATGGCTAGAGTGTTAGGCTTCCAAGCGAGTGGCCCTGGGTTCGAGTCCCAGCCTGAACGAAAATCTTCAATGTATACTTTTAGTTTCTAATTTGAAATTTCTTCTTCTTTTTTTTTTAATTTTTCTCTTTTGCGAACATTGATTATTTATGTAGGGAGAAAAATTCTGAGTCAGTTTAATTATTCGACCTGTAAATTTCAAAGTGTTTGAATCAATAATTACCAAGGTGCATTTTTTGTTTTTATTATATTTAAGACTTCCATTGACAGAGCTCCGATAGCCTAATGGCTAGACCGTTGGGTTCCAAGCGCGTGGTACTGGGTTCGAGTCCCGGCCGGAACGAAAATCTTCCATGTATATGTTTCTCTTCTAATTTGAAGTTCTTTTTTTTTTCAATTTCTTTCTTTTGCAAATATGGATTATTTATGTACGGAAGAAAATTCTGAGTCAGTTTAATCATTCGACCTTTAGATTTCAAAGATTTTAGATCAATAATTACTAAGGTGCATTTTTTTGTTTTTATTATAATTAAGACACCGATCAACAGAGATCCGATAGTATATTGGCGAGAGCGTTGGGCTTCCATGAGTGTCGCCCTGGGTTCAAATCCCAGCCGGAAAGGAAATCTTAAATGCAAATATTTTTTTCTAATTTTATAATTCTTTTTTTTTTATTTTTCCCTTTTGCGAAGTCAGTCAGTCAGTCTGACAGTCAATCAGTCAAGCACTCAGTCATTCAGTCTCAGTCAGTCAGTCACTCAGTCAGTCAGTTTGTCCTTCAGCCAGTCAGTCAAGCAGTCAGTCATTTAGTCTCAGTCAGTCAGTCATTCAGTCAGTCAGTCAGTCAGGCAGTCAGTCAGTCAGTCAGTCGGTCAGTCCTGTGCAGTCAGTTAGTCACTAAAGCAGTCAGTCAGTCTCAGTCAGTCAGTCAGTCAGTCAGTCCAGTCCAGTCTCAGTCAGTCAGTCAGTCAGTCTCGGTCAGTCAGTCAGTCAGTCATTCAGTCAGTCAGTCAGTCAGGCAGTCAGTCAGTCGGTCAGCCTTATTCAGTCAGTCTGTCAGTCAGTCAGTCAGCCTTATTCAGTCAGTCTGTCAGTCATCCTTATTCAGTCAGTCAGTCAGCCTTATTCAGTCAGTCTGTCAGTCATCCTTATTCAGTCAGTCTGTCAGTCAGTCAGTCGGTCAGTCCTGTCCAGTCAGTTAGTCAGTCAAGCAGTCAGTCAGGTAGTCAAGCAGTCAGTCAGTCAGTGTCAGTCAGTCATTTAGTCATTCAGTCAGTCAGTGAAATAGCCAGTCAGAGAGTCAAGCAGTCAGTCAGTCAGTCTCAGTCAGTCAGTTAGTCAGTCAGTCAGTCAGTCAGTCAGTCAGTCCAGTCTCAGTCAGTCAGGCAGTTAGTCAGTCAGTCTCGGTCAGTCAGTGAGTCAGTCAGTCAGTATCAGTCAGTCAGTGAGTCAGTCTGTCAGTCAGGCAGTATCAGTCAGGCAGTAAGACTCCGCTCGACAGAACTCCGATAGCCTAATGGCTAGACCGCTGGTCTTCCAAGCGAGTGGCCTCGGTTCGAGTCCCAGCCGGAGCGAATATCTTCAATGTATATATTTCTTTTCTAATTTGAAAATTCTTTTTTTTTCAATTTCTTTCCTTTGCAATTATGGATTATTTATGTAGGGAAGAAAATTCTGAGTCAGTTTAATTTTTCGACACGAAGATTTCAAAGTGTTTAAATAAACAATTACCAAGGTGCATTTTTTGTTTTTATTATATTTAAAACTCCCACCGACAGAGCTCCCATAGACTAATGGCTAGAGTGTTAGGCTTCCAAGCGAGTGGCCCTGGGTTCGAGTCCCAGCCTGAACGAAAATCTTCAATGTATACTTTTAGTTTCTAATTTGAAATTTCTTCTTCTTTTTTTTTTAATTTTTCTCTTTTGCGAATATTGATTATTTATGTAGGGAGAAAAATTCTGAGTCAGTTTAATTATTCGACCTGTAAATTTCAAAGTGTTCGAATCAATAATTACCAAGGTGCATTTTTTGTTTTTATTATATTTAAGACTTTCATCGACAGAGCTCCGATTGCCTAATGGCTAGACCGTTGGGTTCCAAGCGCGTGGTACTGGGTTCGAGTCCCGGCCGGAACGAAAATCTTCCATGTATATATTTCTCTTCTAATTTGAAGTTATTTTTTTTTTTCAATTTCTTTCTTTTGCAAATATGGATTATTTATGTACGGAAGAAAATTCTGAGTCAGTTTAATCATTCGACCTTTAGATTTCAAAGATTTTAGATCAATAATTACTAAGGTGCATTTTTTGTTTTTATTATAATTAAGACACCGATCAACAGAGATCCGATAGTATATTGGCGAGAGCGTAGGGCTTCCATGAGTGTCGCCCTGGGTTCAAATCCCAGCCGGAAAGGAAATCTTAAATGCAAATATTTTTTTCTAATTTTATAATTCTTTTTTTTTATTTTTCCCTTTTGCGAAGTCAGTCAGTCAGTCTGACAGTCAATCAGTCAAGCACTCAGTCATTCAGTCTCAGTCAGTCAGTCACTCAGTCAGTCAGTTTGTCCTTCAGCCAGTCAGTCAAGCAGTCAGTCATTTAGTCTCAGTCAGTCAGTCATTCAGTCAGTCAGTCAGTCAGGCAGTCAGTCAGTCAGTCAGTCGGTCAGTCCTGTGCAGTCAGTTAGTCACTAAAGCAGTCAGTCAGTCTCAGTCAGTCAGTCAGTCAGTCAGTCCAGTCCAGTCTCAGTCAGTCAGTCAGTCAGTCTCGGTCAGTCAGTCAGTCAGTCATTCAGTCAGTCAGTCAGTCAGGCAGTCAGTCAGTCGGTCAGCCTTATTCAGTCAGTCTGTCAGTCAGTCAGTCAGTCAGCCTTATTCAGTCAGTCTGTCAGTCATCCTTATTCAGTCAGTCTGTCAGTCAGTCAGTCGGTCAGTCCTGTCCAGTCAGTTAGTCAGTCAAGCAGTCAGTCAGGTAGTCAAGCAGTCAGTCAGTCAGTGTCAGTCAGTCATTTAGTCATTCAGTCAGTCAGTGAAATAGCCAGTCAGAGAGTCAAGCAGTCAGTCAGTCAGTCTCAGTCAGTCAGTTAGTCAGTCAGTCAGTCAGTCAGTCAGTCAGTCAGTCCAGTCTCAGTCAGTCAGGCAGTTAGTCAGTCAGTCTCGGTCAGTCAGTGAGTCAGTCAGTCAGTATCAGTCAGTCAGTGAGTCAGTCTGTCAGTCAGGCAGTATCAGTCAGGCAGTAAGACTCCGCTCGACAGAACTCCGATGGCCTAATGGCTAGACCGCTGGTCTTCCAAGCGAGTGGCCTCGGTTCGAGTCCCAGCCGGAGCGAATATCCTCAATGTATATATTTCTTTTCTAATTTGAAAATTCTTTTTTTTTTCAATTTCTTTCCTTTGCAATTATTGATTATTTATGTAGGGAAGAAAATTCTGAGGCAGTTTAATTTTTCGACACGAAGATTTCAAAGTGTTTAAATAAACAATTACCAAGGTGCATTTTTTGTTTTTATTATATTTAAAACTCCCACCGACAGAGCTCCCATAGACTAATGGCTAGAGTGTTAGGCTTCCAAGCGAGTGGCCCTGGGTTCGAGTCCCAGCCTGAACGAAAATCTTCAATGTATACTTTTAGTTTTTAATTTGAAATTTCTTCTTCTTTTTTTTAAATTTTTCTCTTTTGCGAATATTGATTATTTATGTAGGGAGAAAAATTCTGAGTCAGTTTAATTATTCGACCTGTAAATTTCAAAGTGTTTGAATCAATAATTACCAAGGTGCATTTTTTGTTTTTATTATATTTAAGACTTCCATCGACAGAGCTCCGATAGCCTTATGGCTAGACCGTTGGGTTCCAAGCCCGTGGTACTGAGTTCGAGTCCCGGCCGGAAGGAAAATCTTCCATGTATATATTTCTCTTCTAATTTGAAGATTCTTTTTTTTTTCAATTTCTTTCTTTTGCAAATATGGATTATTTATGTACGGAAGAAAATTCTGAGTCAGTTTAATCATTCGACCTTTAGATTTCAAAGATTTTAGATCAATAATTACTAAGGTGCATTTTTTGTTTTTATTATAATTAAGACACCGATCAACAGAGATCCGATAGTATATTGGCGAGAGCGTTGGGCTTCCATGAGTGTCGCCCTGGGTTCAAATCCCAGCCGGAAAGGAAATCTTAAATGCAAATATTTTTTTCTAATTTTATTATTCTTTTTTTTTTATTTTTCCCTTTTGCGAAGTCAGTCAGTCAGTCTCACAGTCAATCAGTCAAGCACTCAGTCATTCAGTCTCAGTCAGTCAGTCCAGTCAGTCAGTCACTCAGTCAGTCAGTTAGTCCTTCAGCCAGTCAGTCAAGCAGTCAGTCATTTAGTCTCAGTCAGTCAGTCATTCAGTCAGTCAGTCAGTCAGTCAGTCAGTCAGTCAGTCGGTCAGTCCTGTGCAGTCAGTTAGTCACTAAAGCAGTCAGTCAGTCTCAGTCAGTCAGTCAGTCCAGTCCAGTCTCAGTCAGTCAGTCAGTCAGTCTCGGTCAGTCAGTCAGTCAGTCATTCAGTCACTCAGTCAGTCAGGCCGTCAGTCAGTCGGTAAGCCTTATTCAGTCAGTCTGTCAGTCAGTCAGTCAGTCAGCCTTATTCAGTCAGTCTGTCAGTCATCCTTATTCAGACAGTCTGTCAGTCAGTCAGTCGGTCAGTCCTGTCCAGTCAGTTTGTCAGTCAAGCAGTCAGTCAGGTAGTCAAGCAGTCAGTCAGTCAGTGTCAGTCAGTCATTTAGTCATTCAGTCAGTCAGTGAAATAGCCAGTCAGAGAGTCAAGCAGTCAGTCAGTCAGTCTCAGTCAGTCAGTTAGTCAGTCAGTCAGTCAGTCAGTCAGTCAGTCCAGTCTCAGTCAGTCAGGCAGTTAGTCAGTCAGTCTCGGTCAGTCAGTGAGTCAGTCAGTCAGTATCAGTCAGTCAGTGAGTCAGTCTGTCAGTCAGGCAGTATCAGTCAGGCAGTAAGACTCCGCTCGACAGAACTCCGATAGCCTAATGGCTAGACCGCTGGTCTTCCAAGCGAGTGGCCTGGGTTCGAGTCCCAGCCGGAGCGAATATCTTCAATGTATATATTTCTTTTCTAATTTGAAAATTCTTTTTTTTTCAATTTCTTTCCTTTGCAATTATTGATTATTTATGTAGGGAAGAAAATTCTGAGTCAGTTTAATTTTTCGACACGAAGATTTCAAAGTGTTTAAATAAACAATTACCAAGGTGCATTTTTTGTTTTTATTATATTTAAAACTCCCACCGACAGAGCTCCCATAGACTAATGGCTAGAGTGTTAGGCTTCCAAGCGAGTGGCCCTGGGTTCGAGTCCCAGCCTGAACGAAAATCTTCAATGTATACTTTTAGTTTCTAATTTGAAATTTCTTCTTCTTTTTTTTTTTTAATTTTTCTCTTTTGCGAATATTGATTATTTATGTAGGGAGAAAAATTCTAAGTCAGTTTAATTATTCGACCTGTAAATTTCAAAGTGTTTGAATCAATAATTACCAAGGTGCATTTTTTGTTTTTATTATATTTAAGACTTCCATCGACAGAGCTCCGATAGCCTAATGGCTAGACCGTTGGGTTCCAAGCGCGTGGTACTGGGTTCGAGTCCCGGCCGGAACGAAAATCTTCCATGTATATATTTCTCTTCTAATTTGAAGATTCTTTTTTTTTCAATTTCTTACTTTTGCAAATATGGATTATTTATGTACGGAAGAAAATTCTGAGTCAGTTTAATCATTCGACCTTTAGATTTCAAAGATTTTAGATCAATAATTACTAAGGTGCATTTTTTGTTTTTATTATAATTAAGACACCGATCAACAGAGATCCGATAGTATATTGGCGAGAGCGTTGGGCTTCCATGAGTGTCGCCCTGGGTTCAAATCCCAGCCGGAAAGGAAATCTTAAATGCAAATATTTTTTTCTAATTTTATTATTCTTTTTTTTTTTATTTTTCCCTTTTGCGAAGTCAGTCAGTCAGTCTCACAGTCAATCAGTCAAGCACTCAGTCATTCAGTCTCAGTCAGTCAGTCAGTTAGTCCTTCAGCCAGTCAGTCAAGCAGTCAGTCATTTAGTCTCAGTCAGTCAGTCATTCAGTCAGTCAGTCAGTCAGTCAGTCAGGCAGTCAGTCAGTCGGTCAGTCCTGTGCAGTCAGTTAGTCACTAAAGCAGTCAGTCAGTCTCAGTCAGTCAGTCAGTCAGTCAGTCCAGTCCAGTCTCAGTCAGTCAGTCAGTCTCGGTCAGTCAGTCAGTCAGTCATTCAGTCAGTCAGTCAGTCAGGCAGTCAGTCAGTCGGTCAGCCTTATTCAGTCAGTCTGTCAGTCAGTCAGCCAGTCAGCCTTATTTAGTCAGTCTGTCAGTCATCCTTATTCAGTCAGTCTGTCAGTCAGTCAGTCGGTCAGTCCTGTCCAGTCAGTTAGTCAGTCAAGCAGTCAGTCAGGTAGTCAAGCAGTCAGTCAGTCAGTGTCAGTCAGTCATTTAGTCATTCAGTCAGTCAGTGAAATAGCCAGTCAGAGAGTCAAGCAGTCAGTCAGTCAGTCTCAGTCAGTCAGTTAGTCAGTCAGTCAGTCAGTCAGTCAGTCAGTCCAGTCTCAGTCAGTCAGGCAGTTAGTCAGTCAGCCTTATTTAGTCAGTCTGTCAGTCATCCTTATTCAGTCAGTCTGTCAGTCAGTCAGTCGGTCAGTCCTGTCCAGTCAGTTAGTCAGTCAAGCAGTCAGTCAGGTAGTCAAGCAGTCAGTCAGTCAGTGTCAGTCAGTCATTTAGTCATTCAGTCAGTCAGTGAAATAGCCAGTCAGAGAGTCAAGCAGTCAGTCAGTCAGTCTCAGTCAGTCAGTTAGTCAGTCAGTCAGTCAGTCAGTCAGTCAGTCCAGTCTCAGTCAGTCAGGCAGTTAGTCAGTCAGTCTCGGTCAGTCAGTGAGTCAGTCAGTCAGTATCAGTCAGTCAGTGAGTCAGTCTGTCAGTCAGGCAGTATCAGTCAGGCAGTAAGACTCCGCTCGACAGAACTCCGATAGCCTAATGGCTAGACCGCTGGTCTTCCAAGCGAGTGGCCTCGGTTCGAGTCCCAGCCGGAGCGAATATCTTCAATGTATATATTTCTTTTCTAATTTGAAAATTCTTTTTTTTTTCAATTTCGTTCCTTTGCAATTATTGATTATTTATGTAGGGAAGAAAATTCTGAGTCAGTTTAATTTTTCGACACGAAGATTTCAAAGTGTATAAATAAACAATTACCAAGGTGCATTTTTTGTTTTTATTATATTTAAAACTCCCACCGTCAGAGCTCCCATAGACTAATGGCTAGAGTGTTAGGCTTCCAAGCGAGTGGCCCTGGGTTCGAGTCCCAGCCTGAACGAAAATCTTCAATGCATACTTTTAGTTTCTAATTAGAAATTTCTTCTTCTTTTTTTTTTAATTTTTCTCTTTTGCGAATATTGATTATTTATGTAGGGAGAAAAATTCTGAGTCAGTTTAATTATTCGACCTGTAAATTTCAAAGTGTTTGAATCAATAATTACCAAGGTGCATTTTTTGTTTTTATTATATTTAAGACTTTCATCGACAGAGCTCCGATAGCCTAATGGCTAGACCGTTGGGTTCCAAGCGCGTGGTACTGGGTTCGAGTCCCGGCCGGAACGAAAATCTTCCATGTATATATTTCTCTTCTAATTTGAAGTTCTTTTTTTTTCAATTTCTTTCTTTTGCAAATATGGATTATTTATGTACGGAAGAAAATTCTGAGTCAGTTTAATCATTCGACCTTTAGATTTCAAAGATTTTAGATCAATAATTACTAAGGTGCATTTTTTGTTTTTATTATAATTAAGACACCGATCAACAGAGATCCGATAGTATATTGGCGAGAGCGTAGGGCTTCCATGAGTGTCGCCCTGGGTTCAAATCCCAGCCGGAAAGGAAATCTTAAATGCAAATATTTTTTTCTAATTTTATAATTCTTTTTTTTTATTTTTCCCTTTTGCGAAGTCACTCAGTCAGTCTGACAGTCAATCAGTCAAGCACTCAGTCATTCAGTCTCAGTCAGTCAGTCACTCAGTCAGTCAGTTTGTCCTTCAGCCAGTCAGTCAAGCAGTCAGTCATTTAGTCTCAGTCAGTCAGTCATTCAGTCAGTCAGTCAGTCAGGCAGTCAGTCAGTCAGTCAGTCGGTCAGTCCTGTGCAGTCAGTTAGTCACTAAAGCAGTCAGTCAGTCTCAGTCAGTCAGTCAGTCAGTCAGTCCAGTCCAGTCTCAGTCAGTCAGTCAGTCAGTCAGTCATTCAGTCAGTCAGTCAGTCATTCAGTCAGTCAGTCAGTCAGGCAGTCAGTCAGTCGGTCAGCCTAATTCAGTCAGTCTGTCAGTCAGTCAGTCAGTCAGCCTTATTCAGTCAGTCTGTCAGTCATCCTTATTCAGTCAGTCTGTCAGTCAGTCAGTCGGTCAGTCCTGTCCAGTCAGTTAGTCAGTCAAGCAGTCAGTCAGGTAGTCAAGCAGTCAGTCAGTCAGTGTCAGTCAGTCATTTAGTCATTCAGTCAGTCAGTGAAATAGCCAGTCAGAGAGTCAAGCAGTCAGTCAGTCAGTCTCAGTCAGTCAGTTAGTCAGTCAGTCAGTCAGTCAGTCAGTCCAGTCTCAGTCAGTCAGGCAGTTAGTCAGTCAGTCTCGGTCAGTCAGTGAGTCAGTCAGTCAGTATCAGTCAGTCAGTGAGTCAGTCTGTCAGTCAGGCAGTATCAGTCAGGCAGTAAGACTCCGCTCGACAGAACTCCGATGGCCTAATGGCTAGACCGCTGGTCTTCCAAGCGAGTGGCCTCGGTTCGAGTCCCAGCCGGAGCGAATATCCTCAATGTATATATTTCTTTTCTAATTTGAAAATTCTTTTTTTTTTTCAATTTCTTTCCTTTGCAATTATTGATTATTTATGTAGGGAAGAAAATTCTGAGTCAGTTTAATTTTTCGACACGAAGATTTCAAAGTGTTTAAATAAAATATTACCAAGGTGCATTTTTTGTTTTTATTATATTTAAAACTCCCACCGACAGAGCTCCCATAGACTAATGGCTAGAGTGTTAGGCTTCCAAGCGAGTGGCCCTGGGTTCGAGTCCCAGCCTGAACGAAAATCTCCAATGTATACTTTTAGTTTCTAATTTGAAATTTCTTCTTCTTTTTTTTTTAATTTTTCTCTTTTGCGAATATTGATTATTTATGTAGGGAAAAAATTCTGAGTCAGTTTAATTATTCGACCTGTAAATTTCAAAGTGTTTGAATCAATAATTACCAAGGTGCATTTTTTGTTTTTATTATATTTAAGACTTCCATCGACAGAGCTCCGATAGCCTAATGGCTAGACCGTTGGGTTCCAAGCGCGTGGTACTGGGTTCGAGTCCCGGCCGGAACGAAAATCTTCCATGTATATATTTCTCTTCTAATTTGAAGATTCTTTTTTTTTCAATTTCTTTCTTTTGCAAATATGGATTATTTATGTACGGAAGAAAATTCTGAGTCAGTTTAATCATTCGACCTTTAGATTTCAAAGATTTTAGATCAATAATTACTAAGGTGCATTTTTTGTTTTTATTATAATTAAGACACCGATCAACAGAGATCCGATAGTATATTGGCGAGAGCGTTGGGCTTCCATGAGTGTCGCCCTGGGTTCAAATCCCAGCCGGAAAGGAAATCTTAAATGCAAATATTTTTTTCTAATTTTATTATTCTTTTTTTTTTATTTTTCCCTTTTGCGAAGTCAGTCAGTCAGTTTCACAGTCAATCAGTCAAGCACTCAGTCATTCAGTCTCAGTCAGTCAGTCAGTTAGTCCTTCAGCCAGTCAGTCAAGCAGTCAGTCATTTAGTCTCAGTCAGTCAGTCATTCAGTCAGTCCTGTGCAGTCAGTTAGTCACTAAAGCAGTCAGTCAGTCTCAGTCAGTCAGTCAGTCAGTCTCGGTCAGTCAGTCAGTCAGTCATTCAGTCAGTCAGTCAGTCAGGCAGTCAGTCAGTCGGTCAGCCTTATTCAGTCAGTCTGTCAGTCAGTCAGCCTTATTCAGTCAGTCTGTCAGTCATCCTTATTCAGTCAGTCTGTCAGTCAGTCAGTCGGTCAGTCCTGTCCAGTCAGTTAGTCAGTCAAGCAGTCAGTCAGGTAGTCAAGCAGTCAGTCAGTCAGTGTCAGTCAGTCATTTAGTCATTCAGTCAGTCAGTGAAATAGCCAGTCAGAGAGTCAAGCAGTCAGTCAGTCAGTCTCAGTCAGTCAGTTAGTCAGTCAGTCAGGCAGTTAGTCAGTCAGTCTCGGTCAGTCAGTGAGTCAGTCAGTCAGTATCAGTCAGTCAGTGAGTCAGTCTGTCAGTCAGGCAGGCAGTATCAGTCAGGCAGTAAGACTCCGCTCGACAGAACTCCGATAGCCTAATGGCTAGACCGCTGGTCTTCCAAGCGAGTGGCCTCGGTTCGAGTCCCAGCCGGAGCGAATATCTTCAATGTATATATTTCTTTTCTAATTTGAAAATTCTTTTTTTTTTCAATTTCTTTCCTTTGCAATTATTGATTATTTATGTAGGGAAGAAAATTCTGGTGTCAGTTTAATTTTTCGACACAAAGATTTCAAAGTGTTTAAATAAACAATTACCAAGGTGCATTTTTTGTTTTTATTATATTTAAGACTTCCATCGACCGAGCTCCGATAGCCTAATGGCTAGACCGTTGGGTTCCAAGCGCGTGGTACTGGGTTCGAGTCCCGGCCGGAAGGAAAATCTTCCATGTATATATTTCTCTTCTAATTTGAAGATTCTTTTTTTTTTCAATTTCTTTCTTTTGCAAATATGGATTATTTATGTACGGAAGAAAATTCTGAGTCAGTTTAATCATTCGACCTTTATATTTCAAAGATTTTAGATCAATAATTACTAAGGTGCATTTTTTGTTTTTATTATAATTAAGACACCGATCAACAGAGATCCGATAGTATATTGGCGAGAGCGTTGGGCTTCCATGAGAGTCGCCCTGGGTTCAAATCCCAGCCGGAAAGGAAATCTTAAATGCAAATATTTTTTTCTAATTTTATAATTCTTTTTTTTTATTTTTCCCTTTTGCGAAGTCAGTCAGTCAGTCTGACAGTCAATCAGTCAAGCACTCAGTCATTCAGTCTCAGTCAGTCAGTCCAGTCAGTCAGTCAGTTAGTCCTTCAGCCAGTCAGTCAAGCAGTCAGTCATTTAGTCTCAGTCAGTCAGTCAGTCAGGCAGTCAGTCAGTCAGTCAGTCGGTCAGTCCTGTGCAGTCAGTTAGTCACTAAAGCAGTCAGTCAGTCTCAGTCAGTCAGTCAGTCAGTCAGTCCAGTCCAGTCTCAGTCAGTCAGTCAGTCAGTCTCGGTCAGTCAGTCAGTCAGTCATTCAGTCAGTCAGTCAGTCAGGCAGTCAGTCAGTCGGTCAGCCTTATTCAATCAGTCTGTCAGTCAGTCAGTCAGTCAGCCTTATTCATTCAGTCTGTCAGTCATCCTTATTCAGTCAGTCTGTCAGTCAGTCAGTCGGTCAGTCCTGTCCAGTCAGTTTGTCAGTCAAGCAGTCAGTTAGGTAGTCAAGCAGTCAGTCAGTCAGTGTCAGTCAGTCATTTAGTCATTCAGTCAGTCAGTGAAATAGCCAGTCAGAGAGTCAAGCAGTCAGTCAGTCAGTCTCAGTCAGTCAGTTAGTCAGTCAGTCAGTCAGTCAGTCAGTCAGTCAGTCCAGTCTCAGTCAGTCAGGCAGTTAGTCAGTCAGTCTCGGTCAGTCAGGCAGTTAGTCAGTCAGTCTCGGTCAGTCAGTGAGTCAGTCAGTCAGTATCAGTCAGTCAGTGAGTCAGTCTGTCAGTCAGGCAGTATCAGTCAGGCAGTAAGACTCCGCTCGACAGAACTCCGATAGCCTAATTGCTAGACCGCTGGTCTTCCAAGCGAGTGGCCTGGGTTCGAGTCCCAGCCGGAGCGAATATCTTCAATGTATATATTTCTTTTCTAATTTGAAAATTCTTTTTTTTTTCAATTTCTTTCCTTTGCAATTATTGATTATTTATGTAGGGAAGAAAATTCTGAGTCAGTTTAATTTTTCGACACGAAGATTTCAAAGTGTTTAAATAAACAATTACCAAGGTGCATTTTTTGTTTTTATTATATTTAAAACTCCCACCGACAGAGCTCCCATAGACTAATGGCTAGAGTGTTAGGCTTCCAAGCGAGTGGCCCTGGGTTCGAGTCCCTGCCTGAACGAAAATCTTCAATGTATACTTTTAGTTTCTAATTTGAAATTTCTTCTTCTTTTTTTTTTAATTTTTCTCTTTTGCAAATATTGATTATTTATGTAGGGAGAAAAATTCTGAGTCAGTTTAATTATTCGACCTGTAAATTTCAAAGTGTTTGAATCAATAATTACCAAGGTGCATTTTTTGTTTTTATTATATTTAAGACTTCCATCGACAGAGCTCCGATAGCCTAATGGCTAGACCGTTGGGTTCCTAGCGCGTGGTACTGGGTTCGAGTCCCGGCCGGAAAGAAAATCTTAAATGCAAATATTTTTTTCTAATTTTATAATTCTTTTTTTTTATTTTTCCCTTTGCGAAGTCAGTCAGTCAGTCTGACAGTCAATCAGTCAAGCACTCAGTCATTCAGTCTCAGTCAGTCAGTCCAGTCAGTCAGTCACTCAGTCAGTCAGTTAGTCCTTCAGCCAGTCAGTCAAGCAGTCAGTCATTTAGTCTCAGTCAGTCAGTCATTCAGTCAGTCAGTCAGTCAGGCAGTCAGTCAGTCAGTCAGTCGGTCAGTCCTGTGCAGTCAGTTAGTCACTAAAGCAGTCAGTCAGTCTCAGTCAGTCAGTCAGTCAGTCTCGGTCAGTCAGTCGGTCAGCCTTATTCAGTCAGTCTGTCAGTCAGTCAGTCAGCCTTATTCAGTCAGTCTGTCAGTCATCCTTATTCAGTCAGTCTGTCAGTCAGTCAGTCGGTCAGTCCTGTCCAGTCAGTTAGTCAGTCAAGCAGTCAGTCAGGTAGTCAAGCAGTCAGTCAGTCAGTGTCAGTCAGTCATTTAGTCATTCAGTCAGTCAGTGAAATAGCCAGTCAGAGAGTCAAGCAGTCAGTCAGTCAGTCTCAGTCAGTCAGTTAGTCAGTCAGTCAGTCAGTCAGTCAGTCAGTCCAGTCTCAGTCAGTCAGGCAGTTAGTCAGTCAGTCTCGGTCAGTCAGTGAGTCAGTCAGTCAGTATCAGTCAGTCAGTGAGTCAGTCTGTCAGTCAGGCAGTATCGGTCAGGCAGTAAGACTCCGCTCGACAGAACTCCGATAGCCTAATGGCTAGACCGCTGGTCTTCCAAGCGAGTGGCCTGGGTTCGAGTCCCAGCCGGAGCGAATATCTTCAATGTATATATTTCTTTTCTAATTTGAAAATTCTTTTTTTTTTCAATTTCTTTCCTTTGCAATTATTGATTATTTATGTAGGGAAGAAAATTCTGAGTCAGTTTAATTTTTCGACACGAAGATTTCAAAGTGTTTAAATAAACAATTACCAAGGTGCATTTTTTGTTTTTATTATATTTAAAACTCCCACCGACAGAGCTCCCATAGACTAATGGCTAGAGTGTTAGGCTTCCAAGCGAGTGGCCCTGGGTTCGAGTCCCAGCCTGAACGAAAATCTTCAATGTATACTTTTAGTTTCTAATTTGAAATTTCTTCTTCTTTTTTTTTTAATTTTTCTCTTTTGCGAATATTGATTATTTATGTAGGGAGAAAAATTCTGAGTCAGTTTAATTATTCGACCTGTAAATTTCAAAGTGTTTGAATCAATAATTACCAAGGTGCATTTTTTGTTTTTATTATATTTAAGACTTCCATCGACAGAGCTCCGATAGCCTAATGGCTAGACCGTTGGGTTCCAAGCGCGTGGTACTGGGTTCGAGTCCCGGCCGGAACGAAAATCTTCCATGTATATATTTCTCTTCTAATTTGAAGATTCTTTTTTTTTCAATTTCTTTCTTTTGCAAATATGGATTATTTATGTACGGAAGAAAATTCTGAGTCAGTTTAATCATTCGACCTTTAGATTTCAAAGATTTTAGATCAATAATTACTAAGGTGCATTTTTTGTTTTTATTATAATTAAGACACCGATCAACAGAGATCCGATAGTATATTGGCGAGAGCGTTGGGCTTCCATGAGTGTCGCCCTGGGTTCAAATCCCAGCCGGAAAGGAAATCTTAAATGCAAATATTTTTTTCTAATTTTTTTTTTTATTTTTCCCTATTTGCGAAGTCAGTCAGTCAGTCTGACAGTCAATCAGTCAAGCACTCAGTCATTCAGTCTCAGTCAGTCAGTCCAGTCAGTCAGTCACTCAGTCAGTCAGTTAGTCCTTCAGCCAGTCAGTCAAGCAGTCAGTCATTTAGTCTCAGTCAGTCAGTCATTCAGTCAGTCAGTCAGTCAGGCAGTTAGTCAGTCAGTCAGTCGGTCAGTCCTGTGCAGTCAGTTAGTCACTAAAGCAGTCAGTCAGTCTCAGTCAGTCAGTCAGTCAGTCAGTCCAGTCCAGTCCAGTCTCAGTCAGTCAGTCAGTCAGTCTCGGTCAGTCAGTCAGTCAGTCAGTCAGTCAGTCAGTCAGTCAGGAAGTCAGTCAGTCGGTCAGCCTTATTCAGTCAGTCTGTCAGTCAGTCAGTCAGCCTTATTCAGTCAGTCTGTCAGTCATCCTTATTCAGTCAGTCTGTCAGTCGGTCAGTCCTGTCCAGTCAGTTAGTCAGTCAAGCAGTCAGTCAGGTAGTCAAGCAGTCAGTCAGTCAGTGTCAGTCAGTCATTTAGTCATTCAGTCAGTCAGTGAAATAGCCAGTCGGAGAGTCAAGCAGTCAGTCAGTCAGTCTCAGTCAGTCAGTTAGTCAGTCAGTCAGTCAGTCAGTCAGTCAGTCAGTCCAGTCTCAGTCAGTCTCGGTCAGTCAGTGAGTCAGTCAGTCAGTATCAGTCAGTCAGTGAGTCAGTCTGTCAGTCAGGCAGTATGAGTCAGGCAGTAAGACTCCGCTCGACAGAACTCCGATAGCCTAATGGCTAGACCGCTGGTCTTCCAAGCGAGTGGCCTGGGTTCGAGTCCCAGCCGGCGCGAATATCTTCAATGTATATATTTCTTTTCTAATTTGAAAAATCTTTTTTTTTCAATTTCTTTCCTTTGCAATTATTGATTATTTATGTAGGGAAGAAAATTCTGAGTCAGTTTAATTTTTCGACACGAAGATTTCAAAGTGTTTAAATAAACAATTACCAAGGTGCATTTTTTGTTTTTATTATATTTAAAACTCCCACCGACAGAGCTCCCATAGACTAATGGCTAGAGTGTTAGGCTTCCAAGCGAGTGGCCCTGGGTTCGAGTCCCAGCCTGAACGAAAATCTTCAATGTATACTTTTAGTTCCTAATTTGAAATTTCTTCTTCTTTTTTTTTTAATTTTTCTCTTTTGCGAATATTGATTATTTATGTAGGGAGAAAAATTCTGAGTCAGTTTAATTATTCGACCTGTAAATTTCAAAGTGTTTGAATCAATAATTACCAAGGTGCATTTTTTGTTTTTATTATATTTAAGACTTCCATCGACAGAGCTCCGATAGCCTAATGGCTAGACCGTTGGGTTCCTAGCGCGTGGTAATGGGTTCGAGTCCCGGCCGGAAAGGAAATCTTAAATGCAAATATTTTTTTCTAATTTTATAATTCTTTTTTTTTTTATTTTTCCCTTTTGCGAAGTCAGTCAGTCAGTCTGACAGTCAATCAGTCAAGCACTCAGTCATTCAGTCTCAGTCAGTCAGTCCAGTCAGTCAGTCACTCAGTCAGTCAGTTAGTCCTTCAGCCAGTCAGTCAAGCAGTCAGTCATTTAGTCTCAGTCAGTCAGTCATTCAGTCAGTCAGTCAGTCAGTCAGTCAGTCAGTCGGTCAGTCCTGTGCAGTCAGTTAGTCACTAAAGCAGTCAGTCAGTCTCAGTCAGTCAGTCAGTCAGTCAGTCCAGTCCAGTCTCAGTCAGTCAGTCAGTCAGTCTCGGTCAGTCAGTCAGTCAGTCATTCAGTCAGTCAGTCAGTCAGGCAGTCAGTCAGTCGGTCAGCCTTATTCAGTCAGTCTGTCAGTCAGTCAGTCAGTCAGCCTTATTCAGTCAGTCTGTCAGTCATCCTTATTCAGTCAGTCTGTCAGTCAGTCAGTCGGTCAGTCCTGTCCAGTCAGTTAGTCAGTCAAGCAGTCAGTCAGGTAGTCAAGCAGTCAGTCAGTCAGTGTCAGTCAGTCATTTAGTCATTCAGTCAGTCAGTGAAATAGCCAGTCAGAGAGTCAAGCAGTCAGTCAGTCAGTCTCAGTCAGTCAGTCCAGTCTCAGTCAGTCAGGCAGTTAGTCAGTCAGTCTCGGTCAGTCAGGCAGTTAGTCAGTCAGTCTCGGTCAGTCAGTGAGTCAGTCAGTCAGTATCAGTCAGTCAGTCTGTCAGTCAGGCAGTATCAGTCAGGCAGTAAGACTCCGCTCGACAGAACTCCGATAGCCTAATTGCTAGACCGCTGGTCTTCCAAGCGAGTGGCCTGGGTTCGAGTCCCAGCCGGAGCGAATATCTTCAATGTATATATTTCTTTTCTAATTTGAAAATTCTTTTTTTTTTCAATTTCTTTCCTTTGCAATTATTGATTATTTATGTAGGGAAGAAAATTCTGAGTCAGTTTAATTTTTCGACACGAAGATTTCAAAGTGTTTAAATAAACAATTACCAAGGTGCATTTTTTGTTTTTATTATATTTAAAACTCCCACCGACAGAGCTCCCATAGACTAATGGCTAGAGTGTTAGGCTTCCAAGCGAGTGGCCCTGGGTTCGAGTCCCTGCCTGAACGAAAATCTTCAATGTATACTTTTAGTTTCTAATTTGAAATTTCTTCTTCTTTTTTTTTTTAATTTTTCTCTTTTGCAAATATTGATTATTTATGTAGGGAGAAAAATTCTGAGTCAGTTTAATTATTCGACCTGTAAATTTCAAAGTGTTTGAATCAATAATTACCAAGGTGCATTTTTTGTTTTTATTATATTTAAGACTTCCATCGACAGAGCTCCGATAGCCTAATGGCTAGACCGTTGGGTTCCTAGCGCGTGGTACTGGGTTCGAGTCCCGGCCGGAAAGAAAATCTTAAATGCAAATATTTTTTTCTAATTTTATAATTCTTTTTTTTTATTTTTCCCTTTGCGAAGTCAGTCAGTCAGTCTGACAGTCAATCAGTCAAGCACTCAGTCATTCAGTCTCAGTCAGTCAGTCCAGTCAGTCAGTCACTCAGTCAGTCAGTTAGTCCTTCAGCCAGTCAGTCAAGCAGTCAGTCATTTAGTCTCAGTCAGTCAGTCATTCAGTCAGTCAGTCAGTCAGGCAGTCAGTCAGTCAGTCAGTCGGTCAGTCCTGTGCAGTCAGTTAGTCACTAAAGCAGTCAGTCAGTCTCAGTCAGTCAGTCAGTCAGTCTCGGTCAGTCAGTCGGTCAGCCTTATTCAGTCAGTCTGTCAGTCAGTCAGTCAGCCTTATTCAGTCAGTCTGTCAGTCATCCTTATTCAGTCAGTCTGTCAGTCAGTCAGTCGGTCAGTCCTGTCCAGTCAGTTAGTCAGTCAAGCAGTCAGTCAGGTAGTCAAGCAGTCAGTCAGTCAGTGTCAGTCAGTCATTTAGTCATTCAGTCAGTCAGTGAAATAGCCAGTCAGAGAGTCAAGCAGTCAGTCAGTCAGTCTCAGTCAGTCAGTTAGTCAGTCAGTCAGTCAGTCAGTCAGTCCAGTCTCAGTCAGTCAGGCAGTTAGTCAGTCAGTCTCGGTCAGTCAGTGAGTCAGTCAGTCAGTATCAGTCAGTCAGTGAGTCAGTCTGTCAGTCAGGCAGTATCGGTCAGGCAGTAAGACTCCGCTCGACAGAACTCCGATAGCCTAATGGCTAGACCGCTGGTCTTCCAAGCGAGTGGCCTGGGTTCGAGTCCCAGCCGGAGCGAATATCTTCAATGTATATATTTCTTTTCTAATTTGAAAATTCTTTTTTTTTTCAATTTCTTTCCTTTGCAATTATTGATTATTTATGTAGGGAAGAAAATTCTGAGTCAGTTTAATTTTTCGACACGAAGATTTCAAAGTGTTTAAATAAACAATTACCAAGGTGCATTTTTTGTTTTTATTATATTTAAAACTCCCACCGACAGAGCTCCCATAGACTAATGGCTAGAGTGTTAGGCTTCCAAGCGAGTGGCCCTGGGTTCGAGTCCCAGCCTGAACGAAAATCTTCAATGTATACTTTTAGTTTCTAATTTGAAATTTCTTCTTCTTTTTTTTTTAATTTTTCTCTTTTGCGAATATTGATTATTTATGTAGGGAGAAAAATTCTGAGTCAGTTTAATTATTCGACCTGTAAATTTCAAAGTGTTTGAATCAATAATTACCAAGGTGCATTTTTTGTTTTTATTATATTTAAGACTTCCATCGACAGAGCTCCGATAGCCTAATGGCTAGACCGTTGGGTTCCAAGCGCGTGGTACTGGGTTCGAGTCCCGGCCGGAACGAAAATCTTCCATGTATATATTTCTCTTCTAATTTGAAGATTCTTTTTTTTTCAATTTCTTTCTTTTGCAAATATGGATTATTTATGTACGGAAGAAAATTCTGAGTCAGTTTAATCATTCGACCTTTAGATTTCAAAGATTTTAGATCAATAATTACTAAGGTGCATTTTTTGTTTTTATTATAATTAAGACACCGATCAACAGAGATCCGATAGTATATTGGCGAGAGCGTTGGGCTTCCATGAGTGTCGCCCTGGGTTCAAATCCCAGCCGGAAAGGAAATCTTAAATGCAAATATTTTTTTCTAATTTTTTTTTTTATTTTTCCCTATTTGCGAAGTCAGTCAGTCAGTCTGACAGTCAATCAGTCAAGCACTCAGTCATTCAGTCTCAGTCAGTCAGTCCAGTCAGTCAGTCACTCAGTCAGTCAGTTAGTCCTTCAGCCAGTCAGTCAAGCAGTCAGTCATTTAGTCTCAGTCAGTCAGTCATTCAGTCAGTCAGTCAGTCAGGCAGTTAGTCAGTCAGTCAGTCGGTCAGTCCTGTGCAGTCAGTTAGTCACTAAAGCAGTCAGTCAGTCTCAGTCAGTCAGTCAGTCAGTCAGTCCAGTCCAGTCCAGTCTCAGTCAGTCAGTCAGTCAGTCTCGGTCAGTCAGTCAGTCAGTCAGTCAGTCAGTCAGTCAGTCAGGAAGTCAGTCAGTCGGTCAGCCTTATTCAGTCAGTCTGTCAGTCAGTCAGTCAGCCTTATTCAGTCAGTCTGTCAGTCATCCTTATTCAGTCAGTCTGTCAGTCGGTCAGTCCTGTCCAGTCAGTTAGTCAGTCAAGCAGTCAGTCAGGTAGTCAAGCAGTCAGTCAGTCAGTGTCAGTCAGTCATTTAGTCATTCAGTCAGTCAGTGAAATAGCCAGTCGGAGAGTCAAGCAGTCAGTCAGTCAGTCTCAGTCAGTCAGTTAGTCAGTCAGTCAGTCAGTCAGTCAGTCAGTCAGTCCAGTCTCAGTCAGTCTCGGTCAGTCAGTGAGTCAGTCAGTCAGTATCAGTCAGTCAGTGAGTCAGTCTGTCAGTCAGGCAGTATCAGTCAGGCAGTAAGACTCCGCTCGACAGAACTCCGATAGCCTAATGGCTAGACCGCTGGTCTTCCAAGCGAGTGGCCTGGGTTCGAGTCCCAGCCGGCGCGAATATCTTCAATGTATATATTTCTTTTCTAATTTGAAAAATCTTTTTTTTTCAATTTCTTTCCTTTGCAATTATTGATTATTTATGTAGGGAAGAAAATTCTGAGTCAGTTTAATTTTTCGACACGAAGATTTCAAAGTGTTTAAATAAACAATTACCAAGGTGCATTTTTTGTTTTTATTATATTTAAAACTCCCACCGACAGAGCTCCCATAGACTAATGGCTAGAGTGTTAGGCTTCCAAGCGAGTGGCCCTGGGTTCGAGTCCCAGCCTGAACGAAAATCTTCAATGTATACTTTTAGTTCCTAATTTGAAATTTCTTCTTCTTTTTTTTTTAATTTTTCTCTTTTGCGAATATTGATTATTTATGTAGGGAGAAAAATTCTGAGTCAGTTTAATTATTCGACCTGTAAATTTCAAAGTGTTTGAATCAATAATTACCAAGGTGCATTTTTTGTTTTTATTATATTTAAGACTTCCATCGACAGAGCTCCGATAGCCTAATGGCTAGACCGTTGGGTTCCTAGCGCGTGGTAATGGGTTCGAGTCCCGGCCGGAAAGGAAATCTTAAATGCAAATATTTTTTTCTAATTTTATAATTCTTTTTTTTTTTATTTTTCCCTTTTGCGAAGTCAGTCAGTCAGTCTGACAGTCAATCAGTCAAGCACTCAGTCATTCAGTCTCAGTCAGTCAGTCCAGTCAGTCAGTCACTCAGTCAGTCAGTTAGTCCTTCAGCCAGTCAGTCAAGCAGTCAGTCATTTAGTCTCAGTCAGTCAGTCATTCAGTCAGTCAGTCAGTCAGTCAGTCAGTCAGTCAGTCAGTCGGTCAGTCCTGTGCAGTCAGTTAGTCACTAAAGCAGTCAGTCAGTCTCAGTCAGTCAGTCAGTCAGTCAGTCCAGTCCAGTCTCAGTCAGTCAGTCAGTCAGTCTCGGTCAGTCAGTCAGTCAGTCATTCAGTCAGTCAGTCAGTCAGGCAGTCAGTCAGTCGGTCAGCCTTATTCAGTCAGTCTGTCAGTCAGTCAGTCAGTCAGCCTTATTCAGTCAGTCTGTCAGTCATCCTTATTCAGTCAGTCTGTCAGTCAGTCAGTCGGTCAGTCCTGTCCAGTCAGTTAGTCAGTCAAGCAGTCAGTCAGGTAGTCAAGCAGTCAGTCAGTCAGTGTCAGTCAGTCATTTAGTCATTCAGTCAGTCAGTGAAATAGCCAGTCAGAGAGTCAAGCAGTCAGTCAGTCAGTCTCAGTCAGTCAGTTAGTCAGTCAGTCAGTCAGTCAGTCAGTCAGTCCAGTCTCAGTCAGTCAGGCAGTTAGTCAGTCAGTCTCGGTCAGTCAGTGAGTCTGTCAGTCAGTATCAGTCAGTCAGTGAGTCAGTCTGTCACTTAGGCAGTATCAGTCAGGCAGTAAGACTCCGCTCGACAGAACTCCGATAGCCTAATGGCTAGACCGCTGGTCTTCCAAGCGAGTGGCCTGGGTTCGAGTCCCAGCCGGAGCGAATATCTTCAATGTATATATTTCTTTTCTAATTTGAAAATTCTTTTTTTTTTCAATTTCTTTCCTTTGCAATTATTGATTATTTATGTAGGGAAGAAAATTCTGAGTCAGTTTAATTTTTCGACACGAAGATTTCAAAGTGTTTAAATAAACAATTACCAAGGTGCATTTTTTGTTTTTATTATATTTAAAACTCCCACCGACAGAGCTCCCATAGACTAATGGCTAGAGTGTTAGGCTTCCAAGCGAGTGGCCCTGGGTTCGAGTCCCAGCCTGAACGAAAATATTCAATGTATACTTTTAGTTTCTAATTTGAAATTTCTTCTTCTTTTTTTTTTTAATTTTTCTCTTTTGCGAATATTGATTATTTATGTAGGGAGAAAAATTCTGAGTCAGTTTAATTATTCGACCTGTAAATTTCAAAGTGTTTGAATCAATAATTACCAAGGTGCATTTTTTGTTTTTATTATATTTAAGACTTCCATCGACAGAGCTCCGATAGCCTAATGGCTAGACCGTTGGGTTCCTAGCGCGTGGTACTGGGTTCGAGTCCCGGCCGGAAAGGAAATCTTAAATGCAAATATTTTTTTCTAATTTTATAATTCTTTTTTTTTTATTTTTCCCTTTTGCGAAGTCAGTCAGTCAGTCTGACAGTCAATCAGTCAAGCACTCAGTCATTCAGTCTCAGTCAGTCAGTCCAGTTAGTCAGTCACTCAGTCAGTCAGTTAGTCCTTCAGCCAGTCAGTCAAGCAGTCAGTCATTTAGTCTCAGTCAGTCAGTCATTCAGTCAGGCAGTCAGTCAGGCAGTCAGTCAGTCAGTCAGTCGGTCAGTCCTGTGCAGTCAGTTAGTCACTAAAGCAGTCAGTCAGTCTCAGTCAGTCAGTCAGTCAGTCCAGTCCAGTCTCAGTCAATCAGTCAGTCAGTCTCGGTCAGTCAGTCAGTCAGTCATTCAGTCAGTCAGTCAGTCTGTCAGTCAGTCAGTCAGTCAGCCTTATTCAGTCAGTCTGTCAGTCATCCTTATTCAGTCAGTATGTCAGTCAGTCAGTCGGTCAGTCCTGTCCAGTCAGTTAGTCAGTCAAGCAGTCAGTCAGGTAGTCAAGCAGTCAGTCAGTCAGTGTCAGTCAGTCATTTAGTCATTCAGTCAGTCAGTGAAATAGCCAGTCAGAGAGTCAAGCAGTCAGTCAGTCAGTCAGTTAGTCAGTCAGTCAGTCAGTCAGTCAGTCCAGTCTCAGTCAGTCAGGCAGTTAGTCAGTCAGTCTCGGTCAGTCAGTGAGTCAGTCAGTCAGTGAGTCAGTCTGTCAGTCAGGCAGTATCAGTCAGGCAGTAAGACTCCGCTCGACAGAACTCCGATAGCCTAATGACTAAACCGCTGGTCTTCCAAGCGAGTGGCTTGGGTTCGAGTCCCAGCCGGAGCGAATATCTTCAATGTATATATTTCTTTTCTAATTTGAAAATTCTTTTTTTTTTCAATTTCTTTCCTTTGCAATTATTGATTATTTATGTAGGGAAGAAAATTCTGAGTCAGTTTAATTTTTCGACACGAAGATTTCAAAGTGTTTAAATAAACAATTACCAAGGTGCATTTTTTGTTTTTATTATATTTAAAACTCCCACCGACAGAGCTTCCATAGACTAATGGCTAGAGTGTTAGGCTTCCAAGCGAGTGGCCCTGGGTTCGAGTCAGAGCCTGAACGAAAATCTTCAATGTATACTTTTAGTTTCTAATTTGAAATTTCTTCTTCTTTTTTTTTAATTTTTCTCTTTTGCGAATATTGATTATTTATGTAGGGAGAAAAATTCTGAGTCAGTTTAATTATTCGACCTGTAAATTTCAAAGTGTTTGAATCAATAATTACCAAGGTGCATTTTTTGTTTTTATTATATTTAAGACTTCCATCGACAGAGCTCCGATAGCCTAATGGCTAGACCGTTGGGTTCCAAGCCCGTGGTACTGGGTTCGAGTCCCGGCCGGAAGGAAAATCTTCCATGTATATATTTCTCTTCTAATTTGAAGATTCTTTTTTTTTCAATTTCTTTCTTTTGCAAATATGGATTATTTATGTACGGAAGAAAATTCTGAGTCAGTTTAATCATTCGACCTTTAGATTTCAAAGATTTTAGATCAATAATTACTAAGGTGCATTTTTTGTTTTTATTATAATTAAGACACCGATCAACAGAGATCCGATAGTATATTGGCGAGAGCGTTGGGCTTCCATGAGTGTCACCCTGGGTTCAAATCCCAGCCGGAAAGGAAATCTTAAATGCAAATATTTTTTTCTAATTTTATAATTCTTTTTTTTTTATTTTTCCCTTTTGCGAAGTCAGTCAGTCAGTCTGACAGTCAATTAGTCAAGCACTCAGTCATTCACTCTCAGTCAGTCAGTCCAGTCAGTCAGTCACTCAGTCAGTCAGTTAGTCCTTCAGCCAGTCAGTCAAGCAGTCAGTCATTTAGTCTCAGTCAGTCAGTCATTCAGTCAGTCAGTCAGTCAGTCAGTCAGTCAGTCAGTCAGTCAGTCAGGCAGTCAGTCAGTCAGTCAGTCGGTCAGTCCTGTGCAGTCAGTTAGTCACTAAAGCAGTCAGTCAGTCTCAGTCAGTCAGTCAGTCCAGTCCAGTCTCAGTCAGTCAGTCAGTCAGTCTCGGTCAGTCAGTCAGTCAGTCATTCAGTCAGTCAGTCAGTCAGGCCGTCAGTCAGTCGGTCAGCCTTATTCAGTCAGTCTGTCAGTCAGTCAGTCAGTCAGCCTTATTCAGTCAGTCTGTCAGTCATCCTTATTCAGACAGTCTGTCAGTCAGTCAGTCGGTCAGTCCTGTCCAGTCAGTTTGTCAGTCAAGCAGTCAGTCAGGTAGTCAAGCAGTCAGTCAGTCAGTGTCAGTCAGTCATTTAGTCATTCAGTCAGTCAGTGAAATAGCCAGTCAGAGAGTCAAGCAGTCAGTCAGTCAGTCTCAGTCAGTCAGTTAGTCAGTCAGTCAATTAGTCAGTCAGTCAGTCCAGTCTCAGTCAGTCAGGCAGTTAGTCAGTCAGTTTCGGTCAGTCAGTGAGTCAGTCAGTCAGTATCAGTCAGTCAGTGAGTCAGTCTGTCAGTCAGGCAGTATCAGTCAGGCAGTAAGACTCCGCTCGACAGAACTCCGATAGCTTAATGGCTAGACCGCTGGTCTTCCAAGCGAGTGGGCTGGGTTCGAGTCCCAGCCGGAGCGAATATCTTCAATGTATATATTTCTTTTCTAATTTGAAAATTCTTTTTTTTTTTCAATTTCTTTCCTTTGCAATTATTGATTATTTATGTAGGGAAGAAAATTCTGAGTCAGTTTAATTTTTCGACACGAAGATTTCAAAGTGTTTAAATAAACAATTACCAAGGTGCATTTTTTGTTTTTATTATATTTAAAACTCCCACCGACAGAGCTCCCATAGACTAATGGCTAGAGTGTTAGGCTTCCAAGCGAGTGGCCCTGGGTTCGAGTCCCAGCCTGAACGAAAATCTTCAATGTATACTTTTAGTTTCTAATTTGAAATTTCTTCTTCTTTTTTTTTTAAATTTTTATCTTTTGCGAATATTGATTATTTATGTAGGGAGAAAAATTCTGAGTCAGTTTAATTATTCGACCTGTAAATTTCAAAGTGTTTGAATCAATAATTACCAAGGTGCATTTTTTGTTTTTATTATATTTAAGACTTCCATCGACAGAGCTCCGATAGCCTAATGGCTAGACCGTTGGGTTCCAAGCGCGTGGTACTGGCTTCGAGTCCCGGCCGGAACGAAAATCTTCCATGTATATATTTCTCTTCTAATTTGAAAATTCTTTTTTTTTCAATTTCTCTCTTTTGCAAATATGGATTATTTATGTACGGAAGAAAATTCTGAGTCAGTTTAATCATTCGACCTTTAGATTTCAAAGATTTTAGATCAGTAATTACTAAGGTGCATTTTTTGTTTTTATTATAATTAAGACACCGATCAACAGAGATCCGATAGTATATTGGCGAGAGCGTTGGGCTTCCATGAGTGTCGCCCTGGGTTCAAATCCCAGCCGGAAAGGAAATCTTAAATGCAAATATTTTTTTCTAATTTTATTATTCTTTTTTTTTTATTTTTCCCTTTTGCGAAGTCAGTCAGTCAGTCTCACAGTCAATCAGTCAAGCACTCAGTCATTCAGTCTCAGTCAGTCAGTCAGTTAGTCCTTCAGCCAGTCAGTCAAGCAGTCAGTCATTTAGTCTCAGTCAGTCAGTCATTCAGTCAGTCAGTCAGTCAGGCAGTCAGTCAGTCAGTCAGTCGGTCAGTCCTGTGCAGTCAGTTAGTCACTAAAGCAGTCAGTCAGTCTCAGTCAGTCAGTCAGTCAGTCAGTCCAGTCCAGTTTCAGTCAGTCAGTCAGTCAGTCTCGGTCAGTCAGTCAGTTAGTCATTCAGTCAGTCAGTCAGTCAGGCAGTCAGTCAGTCGGTCAGCCTTATTCAGTCAGTCTGTCAGTCAGTCAGCCAGTCAGCCTTATTCAGTCAGTCTGTCAGTCATCCTTATTCAGTCAGTCTGTCAGTCAGTCAGTCGGTCAGTCCTGTCCAGTCAGTTAGTCAGTCAAGCAGTCAGTCAGGTAGTCAAGCAGTCAGTCAGTCAGTGTCAGTCAGTCATTTAGTCATTCAGTCAGTCAGTGAAATAGCCAGTCAGAGAGTCAAGCAGTCAGTCAGTCAGTCTCAGTCAGTCAGTTAGTCAGTCAGTCAGTCAGTCAGTCAGTCAGTCCAGTCTCAGTCAGTCAGGCAGTTAGTCAGTCAGTCTCGGTCAGTCAGTGAGTCAGTCAGTCAGTATCAGTCAGTCAGTGAGTCAGTCTGTCAGTCAGGCAGTATCAGTCAGGCAGTAAGACTCCGCTCGACAGAACTCCGATAGCCTAATGGCTAGACCGCTGGTCTTCCAAGCGAGTGGCCTCGGTTCGTGTCCCAGCCGGAGCGAATATCTTCAATGTATATATTTCTTTTCTAATTTGAAAATTCTTTTTTTTTTCAATTTCTTTCCTTTGCAATTATTGATTATTTATGTAGGGAAGAAAATTCTGAGTCAGTTTAATTTTTCGACACGAAGATTTCAAAGTGTTTAAATAAACAATTACCAAGGTGCATTTTTTGTTTTTATTATATTTAAAACTCCCACCGACAGAGCTCCCATAGACTAATGGCTAGAGTGTTAGGCTTCCAAGCGAGTGGCCCTGGGTTCGAGTCCCAGCCTGAACGAAAATCTTCAATGTATACTTTTAGTTTCTAATTTGAAATTTCTTCTTCTTTTTTTTTTAATTTTTCTCTTTTGCGAATATTGATTATTTATGTAGGGAGAAAAATTCTGAGTCAGTTTAATTATTCGACCTGTAAATTTCAAAGTGTTTGAATCAATAATTACCAAGGTGCATTTTTTGTTTTTATTATATTTAAGACTTCCATCGACAGAGCTCCGATAGCCTAATGGCTAGACCGTTGGGTTCCAAGCGCGTGGTACTGGGTTCGAGTCCCGGCCGGAAGGAAAATCTTCCATGTATATATTTCTCTTCTAATTTGAAGATTCTTTTTTTTTTCAATTTCTTTCTTTTGCAAATATGGATTATTTATGTACGGAAGAAAATTCTGAGTCAGTTTAATCATTCGACCTTTAGATTTCAAAGATTTTAGATCAATAATTACTAAGGTGCATTTTTTGTTTTTATTATAATTAAGACACCGATCAACAGAGATCCGATAGTATATTGGCGAGAGCGTTGGGCTTCCATGAGAGTCGCCCTGGGTTCAAATCCCAGCCGGAAAGGAAATCTTAAATGCAAATATTTTTTTCTAATTTTATAATTCTTTTTTTTTTATTTTTCCCTTTTGCGAAGTCAGTCAGTCAGTCTGACAGTCAATCAGTCAAGCACTCAGTCATTCAGTCTCAGTCAGTCAGTCCAGTCAGTCAGTCACTCAGTCAGTCAGTTAGTCCTTCAGCCAGTCAGTCAAGCAGTCAGTCATTTAGTCTCAGTCAGTCAGTCAGTCAGGCAGTCAGTCAGTCAGTCAGTCGGTCAGTCCTGTGCAGTCAGTTAGTCACTAAAGCAGTCAGTCAGTCTCAGTCAGTCAGTCAGTCAGTCAGTCCAGTCCAGTCTCAGTCAGTCAGTCAGTCAGTCTCGGTCAGTCAGTCAGTCAGTCATTCAGTCAGTCAGTCAGTCAGGCAGTCAGTCAGTCGGTCAGCCTTATTCAGTCAGTCTGTCAGTCAGTCAGTCAGTCAGCCTTATTCAGTCAGTCTGTCAGTCATCCTTATTCAGTCAGTCTGTCAGTCAGTCAGTCGGTCAGTCCTGTCCAGTCAGTTTGTCAGTCAAGCAGTCAGTCAGGTAGTCAAGCAGTCAGTCAGTCAGTGTCAGTCAGTCATTTAGTCATTCAGTCAAGTCAGTGAAATAGCCAGTCAGAGAGTCAAGCAGTCAGTCAGTCAGTCTCAGTCAGTCAGTTAGTCAGTCAGTCAGTCAGTCAGTCAGTCAGTCCAGTCTCAGTCAGTCAGGCAGTTAGTCAGTCAGTCTCGGTCAGTCAGTGAGTCAGTCAGTCAGTATCAGTCAGTCAGTGAGTCAGTCTGTCAGTCGGGCAGTATCAGTCAGGCAGTAAGACTCCGCTCGACAGAACTCCGATAGCCTAATGGCTAGACCGCTGGTCTTCCAAGCGAGTGGCCTGGGTTCGAGTCCCAGCCGGAGCGAATATCTTCAATGTATATATTTCTTTTCTAATTTGAAAATTCTTTTTTTTTCAATTTCTTTCCTTTGCAATTATTGATTATTTATGTAGGGAAGAAAATTCTGAGTCAGTTTAATTTTTCGACACGAAGATTTCAAAGTGTTTAAATAAACAATTACCAAGGTGCATTTTTTGTTTTTATTATATTTAAAACTCCCACCGACAGAGCTCCCATAGACTAATGGCTAGAGTGTTAGGCTTCCAAGCGAGTGGCCCTGGGTTCGAGTCCCAGCCTGAAAGAAAATCTTCAATGTATACTTTTAGTTTCTAATTTGAAATTTCTTCTTCTTTTTTTTTTTAATTTTTCTCTTTTGCGAATATTGATTATTTATGTAGGGAGAAAAATTCTGAGTCAGTTTAATTATTCGACCTGTAAATTTCAAAGTGTTTGAATCAAAAATTAACAAGGTGCATTTTTTGTTTTTATTATATTTAAGACTTCCATCGACAGAGCTCCGATAGCCTAATGGCTAGACCGTTGGGTTCCTAGCGCGTGGTACTGGGTTCGAGTCCCGGCCGGAACAAAAATCTTCCATGTATATATTTCTCTTCTAATTTGAAGATTCTTTTTTTTTTAATTTCTTTCTTTTGCAAATATGGATTATTTATGTACGGAAGAAAATTCTGAGTCAGTTTAATCATTCGACCTTTAGATTTCAAAGATTTTAGATCAATAATTACTAAGGTGCATTTTTTGTTTTTATTATAATTAAGACACCTATCAACAGAGATCCGATAGTATATTGGCGAGAGCGTTGGGCTTCCATGAGTGTCGCCCTGGGTTCAAATCCCAGCCGGAAAGGAAATCTTAAATGCAAATATTTTTTTCTAATTTTATTATTCTTTTTTTTTTTATTTTTCCCTTTTGCGAAGTCAGTCAGTCAGTCTCACAGTCAATCAGTCAAGCACTCAGTCATTCAGTCTCAGTCAGTCAGTCAGTTAGTCCTTCAGCCAGTCAGTCAAGCAGTCAGTCATTTAGTCTCAGTCAGTCAGTCATTCAGTCAGTCAGTCAGTCAGGCAGTCAGTCAGTCAGTCAGTCGGTCAGTCCTGTGCAGTCAGTTAGTCACTAAAGCAGTCAGTCAGTCTCAGTCAGTCAGTCAGTCAGTCAGTCCAGTCCAGTCTCAGTCAGTCAGTCAGTCAGTCTCGGTTAGTCAGTCAGTTAGTCATTCAGTCAGTCAGTCAGTCAGGCAGTCAGTCAGTCGGTCAGCCTTATTCAGTCAGTCTGTCAGTCAGTCAGCCAGTCAGCCTTATTCAGTCAGTCTGTCAGTCATCCTTATTCAGTCAGTCTGTCAGTCAGTCAGTCGGTCAGTCCTGTCCAGTCAGTTAGTCAGTCAAGCAGTCAGTCAGGTAGTCAAGCAGTCAGTCAGTCAGTGTCAGTCAGTCATTTAGTCATTCAGTCAGTCAGTGAAATAGCCAGTCAGAGAGTCAAGCAGTCAGTCAGTCAGTCTCAGTCAGTCAGTTAGTCAGTCAGTCAGTCAGTCAGTCAGTCAGTCCAGTCTCAGTCAGTCAGGCAGTTAGTCAGTCAGTCTCGGTCAGTCAGTGAGTCAGTCAGTCAGTATCAGTCAGTCAGTGAGTCAGTCTGTCAGTCAGGCAGTATCAGTCAGGCAGTAAGACTCCGCTCGACAGAACTCCGATAGCCTAATGGCTAGACCGCTGGTCTTCCAAGCGAGTGGCCTCGGTTCGAGTCCCAGCCGGAGCGAATATCTTCAATGTATATATTTCTTTTCTAATTTGAAAATTCTTTTTTTTTTCAATTTCTTTCCTTTGCAATTATTGATTATTTATTTAGGGAAGAAAATTCTGAGTCAGTTTAATTTTTCGACACGAAGATTTCAAAGTGTTTAAATAAACAATTACCAAGGTGCATTTTTTGTTTTTATTATATTTAAAACTCCCACCGACAGAGCTCCCATAGACTAATGGCTAGAGTGTTAGGCTTCCAAGCGAGTGGCCCTGGGTTCGAGTCCCAGCCTGAACGAAAATCTTCAATGTATACTTTTAGTTTCTAATTTGAAATTTCTTCTTCTTTTTTTTTTAATTTTTCTCTTTTGCGAATATTGATTATTTATGTAGGGAGAAAAATTCTGAGTCAGTTTAATTATTCGACCTGTAAATTTCAAAGTGTTTGAATCAATAATTACCAAGGTGCATTTTTTGTTTTTATTATATTTAAGACTTCCATCGACAGAGCTCCGATAGCCTAATGGCTAGACCGTTGGGTTCCAAGCGCGTGGTACTGGGTTCGAGTCCCGGCCGGAAGGAAAATCTTCCATGTATATATTTCTCTTCTAATTTGAAGATTCTTTTTTTTTTCAATTTCTTTCTTTTGCAAATATGGATTATTTATGTACGGAAGAAAATTCTGAGTCAGTTTAATCATTCGACCTTTAGATTTCAAAGATTTTAGATCAATAATTACTAAGGTGCATTTTTTGTTTTTATTATAATTAAGACACCGATCAACAGAGATCCGATAGTATATTGGCGAGAGCGTTGGGCTTCCATGAGAGTCGCCCTGGGTTCAAATCCCAGCCGGAAAGGAAATCTTAAATGCAAATATTTTTTTCTAATTTTATAATTCTTTTTTTTTATTTTTCCCTTTTGCGAAGTCAGTCAGTCAGTCTGACAGTCAATCAGTCAAGCACTCAGTCATTCAGTCTCAGTCAGTCAGTCCAGTCAGTCAGTCACTCAGTCAGTCAGTTAGTCCTTCAGCCAGTCAGTCAAGCAGTCAGTCATTTAGTCTCAGTCAGTCAGTCAGTCAGGCAGTCAGTCAGTCAGTCAGTCGGTCAGTCCTGTGCAGTCAGTTAGTCACTAAAGCAGTCAGTCAGTCTCAGTCAGTCAGTCAGTCAGTCAGTCCAGTCCAGTCTCAGTCAGTCAGTCAGTCAGTCTCGGTCAGTCAGTCAGTCAGTCATTCAGTCAGTCAGTCAGTCAGGCAGTCAGTCAGTCGGTCAGCCTTATTCAGTCAGTCTGTCAGTCAGTCAGTCAGTCACCCTTATTCAGTCAGTCTGTCAGTCATCCTTATTCAGTCAGTCTGTCAGTCAGTCAGTCGGTCAGTCCTGTCCAGTCAGTTTGTCAGTCAAGCAGTCAGTCAGGTAGTCAAGCAGTCAGTCAGTCAGTGTCAGTCAGTCATTTAGTCATTCAGTCAGTCAGTGAAATAGCCAGTCAGAGAGTCAAGCAGTCAGTCTCAGTCAGTCAGTCAGTCAGTCAGTCAGTCCAGTCTCAGTCAGTCAGGCAGTTAGTCAGTCAGTCTCGGTCAGTCAGTGAGTCAGTCAGTCAGTATCAGTCAGTCAGTGAGTCAGTCTGTCAGTCGGGCAGTATCAGTCAGGCAGTAAGACTCCGCTCGACAGAACTCCGATAGCCTAATGGCTAGACCGCTGGTCTTCCAAGCGAGTGGCCTGGGTTCGAGTCCCAGCCGGAGCGAATATCTTCAATGTATATATTTCTTTTCTAATTTGAAAATTCTTTTTTTTTCAATTTCTTTCCTTTGCAATTATTGATTATTTATGTAGGGAAGAAAATTCTGAGTCAGTTTAATTTTTCGACACGAAGATTTCAAAGTGTTTAAATAAACAATTACCAAGGTGCATTTTTTGTTTTTATTATATTTAAAACTCCCACCGACAGAGCTCCCATAGACTAATGGCTAGAGTGTTAGGCTTCCAAGCGAGTGGCCCTGGGTTCGAGTCCCAGCCTGAAAGAAAATCTTCAATGTGTACTTTTAGTTTCTAATTTGAAATTTCTTCTTCTTTTTTTTTTTAATTTTTCTCTTTTGCGAATATTGATTATTTATGTAGGGAGAAAAATTCTGAGTCAGTTTAATTATTCGACCTGTAAATTTCAAAGTGTTTGAATCAAAAATTAACAAGGTGCATTTTTTGTTTTTATTATATTTAAGACTTCCATCGACAGAGCTCCGATAGCCTAATGGCTAGACCGTTGGGTTCCTAGCGCGTGGTACTGGATTCGAGTCCCGGCCGGAAAGGAAATCTTAAATGCAAATATTTTTTTCTAATTTTATAATTCTTTTTTTTTATTTTTCCCTTTTGCGAAGTCAGTCATTCAGTCTCAGTCAGTCAGTCCAGTCAGTCAGTCACTCAGTCAGTCAGTTAGTCCTTCAGCCAGTCAGTCAAGCAGTCAGTCATTTAGTCTCAGTCAGTCAGTCATTCAGTCAGTCAGTCAGTCAGGCAGTCAGTCAGTCAGTCAGTCGGTCAGTCCTGTGCAGTCAGTCAGTCGGTCAGTCCTGTGCAGTCAGTTAGTCACTAAAGCAGTCAGTCAGTCTCAGTCAGTCAGTCAGTCAGTCAGTCCAGTCCAGTCTCAGTCAGTCAGTCAGTCAGTCAGTCTCGGTCAGTCAGTCAGTCAGTCATTCAGTCAGTCAGTCAGTCAGTCGGTCAGCCTTATTCAGTCAGTCTGTCAGTCAGTCAGTCAGTCAGCCTTATTCAGTCAGTCTGTCAGTCATCCTTATTCAGTCAGTCTGTCAGTCAGTCAGTCGGTCAGTCCTGTCCAGTCAGTTAGTCAGTCAAGCAGTCAGTCAGGTAGTCAAGCAGTCAGTCAGTCAGTGTCAGTCAGTCATTTAGTCATTCAGTCAGTCAGTGAAATAGCCAGTCAGAGAGTCAAGCAGTCAGTCAGTCAGTCTCAGTCAGTCAGTTAGTCAGTCAGTCAGTCAGTCAGTCAGTCAGTCCAGTCTCAGTCAGTCAGGCAGTTAGTCAGTCAGTCTCGGTCAGTCAGTGAGTCAGTCAGTCAGTATCAGTCAGTCAGTGAGTCAGTCTGTCAGTCAGGCAGTATCAGTCAGGCAGTAAGACTCCGCTCGACAGAGCTCCGATAGCCTAATGGCTAGACCGCTGGTCTTCCAAGCGAGTGGCCTGGGTTCGAGTCCCAGCCGGAGCGAATATCTTCAATGTATATATTTCTTTTCTAATTTGAAAATTCTTTTTTTTTTCAATTTCTTTCCTTTGCAATTATTGATTATTTATGTAGGGAAGAAAATTCTGAGTCAGTTTAATTTTTCGACACGAAGATTTCAAAGTGTTTAAATAAACAATTACCAAGGTGCATTTTTTGTTTTTATTATATTTAAAACTCCCACCGACAGAGGTCCCCATAGACTAATGGCTAGAGTGTTAGGCTTCCAAGCGAGTGGCCCTGGGTTCGAGTCCCAGCCTGAACGAAAATCTTCAATGTATACTTTTAGTTTCTAATTTGAAATTTCTTCTTCTTTTTTTTTAATTTTTCTCTTTTGCGAATATTGATTATTTATGTAGGGAGAAAAATTCTGAGTCAGTTTAATTATTCGACCTGTAAATTTCAAAGTGTTTGAATCAATAATTACCAAGGTGCATTTTTTGTTTTTATTATATTTAAGACTTCCATCGACAGAGCTCCGATAGCCTAATGGCTAGACCGTTGGGTTCCTAGCGCGTGGTACTGGGTTCGAGTCCCGGCCGGAAAGGAAATCTTAAATGCAAATATTTTTTTCTAATTTTATAATTCTTTTTTTTTTATTTTTCCCTTTTGCGAAGTCAGTCAGTCAGTCTGACAGTCAATCAGTCAAGCACTCAGTCATTCAGTCTCAGTCAGTCAGTCCAGTCAGTCAGTCACTCAGTCAGTCAGTTAGTCCTTCAGCCAGTCAGTCAAGCAGTCAGTCATTTAGTCTCAGTCAGTCAGTCATTAAGTCAGTCAGTCAGTCAGGCAGTCAGTCAGTCAGTCAGTCGGTCAGTCCTGTGCAGTCAGTTAGTCACTAAAGCAGTCAGTCAGTCTCAGTCAGTCAGTCAGTCAGTCTCGGTCAGTCAGTCGGTCAGCCTTATTCAGTCAGTCTGTCAGTCAGTCAGTCAGTCAGCCTTATTCAGTCAGTCTGTCAGTCATCCTTATTCAGTCAGTCTGTCAGTCAGTCAGTCGGTCAGTCCTGTCCAGTCAGTTAGTCAGTCAAGCAGTCAGTCAGGTAGTCAAGCAGTCAGTCAGTCAGTGTCAGTCAGTCATTTAGTCATTCAGTCAGTCAGTGAAATAGCCAGTCAGAGAGTCAAGCAGTCAGTCAGTCAGTCTCAGTCAGTCAGTTAGTCAGTCAGTCAGTCAGTCAGTCAGTCAGTCAGTCCAGTCTCAGTCAGTCAGGCAGTTAGTCAGTCAGTCTCGGTCAGTCAGTGAGTCAGTCAGTCAGTATCAGTCAGTCAGTGAGTCAGTCTGTCAGTCAGGCAGTATCAGTCAGGCAGTAAGACTCCGCCCGACAGAACTCCGATAGCCTAATGGCTAGACCGCTGGTCTTCCAAGCGAGTGGCCTGGGTTCGATTCCCAGCCGGAGCGAATATCTTCAATGTATATATTTCTTTTCTAATTTGAAAATTCTTTTTTTTTCAATTTCTTTCCTTTGCAATTATTGATTATTTATGTAGGGAAGAAAATTCTGAGTCAGTTTAATTTTTCGACACGAAGATTTCAAAGTGTTTAAATAAACAATTACCAAGGTGCATTTTTTGTTTTTATTATATTTAAAACTAACACCGACAGAGCTCCCATAGACTAATGGCTAGAGTGTTAGGCTTCCAAGCGAGTGGCCCTGGGTTCGAGTCCCAGCCTGAACGAAAATCTTCAATGTATACTTTTAGTTTCTAATTTGAAATTTCTTCTTCTTTTTTTTTTAATTTTTCTCTTTTGCGAATATTGATTATTTATGTAGGGAGAAAAATTCTGAGTCAGTTTAATTATTCGACCTGTAAATTTCAAAGTGTTTGAATCAATAATTACCAAGGTGCATTTTTTGTTTTTATTATATTTAAAACTCCCACCGCCAGAGCTCCCATAGACTAATGGCTAGAGTGTTAGGCTTCCAAGCGAGTGGCCCTGGGTTCGAGTCCCAGCCTGAACGAAAATCTTCAAGGTATACTTTTAGTTTCTAATTTGAAATTTCTTCTTCTTTTTTTTTTTTTAATTTTTCTCTTTTGCGAATATTGATTATTTATGTAGGGAGAAAAATTCTGAGTCAGTTTAATTATTCGACCTGTAAATTTCAAAGTGTTTGAATCAATAATTACCAAGGTGCATTTTTTGTTTTTATATATTTAAGACTTCCATCGACAGAGCTCCGATAGCCTAATGGCTAGACCGTTGGGTTCCTAGCGCGTGGTACTGGGTTCGAGTCCCGGCCGGAACGAAAATCTTCAATGTATATATACCTTTTCTAATTTGAAAATTCTTTTTTTTTTCATTTTCTTTCTTTTGCAAATATCGATTATTTATGTACGGAAGAAAATTCTGAGTCAGTTTAATCATTCGACCTTTAGATTTCAAAGATTTTAGATCAATAATTACCAAGGTGCATTTTTTGTTTTTATTATAATTAAGACACCGATCAACAGAGATCCGATAGTATATTGGCGAGAGCGTTGGGCTTCCATGAGTGTCGCCCTGGGTTCAAATCCCAGCCGGAAAGGAAATCATAAATGCAAATATTTTTTTCTAATTTTATAATTCTTTTTTTTTTATTTTTCCCTTTTGCGAAGTCAGTCAGTCAGTCTGACAGTCAATCAGTCAAGCACTCAGTCATTCAGTCTCATTCAGTCAGTCCAGTCAGTCAGTCACTCAGTCAGTCAGTTAGTCCTTCAGCCAGTCAGTCAAGCAGTCAGTCATTTAGTCTCAGTCAGTCAGTCATTCAGTCAGTCAGTCAGTCAGGCAGTCAGTCAGTCAGTCAGTCGGTCAGTCCTGTGCAGTCAGTTAGTCACTAAAGCAGTCAGTCAGTCTCAGTCAGTCAGTCAGTCAGTCAGTCCAGTCCAGTCTCAGTCAGTCAGTCAGTCAGTCTCGGTCAGTCAGTCAGTCAGTCATTCAGTCAGTCAGTCAGTCAGGCAGTCAGTCAGTCGGTCAGCCTTATTCAGTCAGTCTGTCAGTCAGTCAGTCAGTCAGCCTTATTCAGTCAGTCTGTCAGTCATCCTTATTCAGTCAGTCTGTCAGTCAGTCAGTCGGTCAGTCCTGTCCAGTCAGTTAGTCAGTCAAGCAGTCAGTCAGGTAGTCAAGCAGTCAGTCAGTCAGTGTCAGTCAGTCATTTAGTCATTCAGTCAGTCAGTGAAATAGCCAGTCAGAGAGTCAAGCAGTCAGTCAGTCAGTCTCAGTCAGTCAGTTAGTCAGTCAGTCAGTCAGTCAGTCAGTCAGTCCAGTCTCAGTCAGTCAGGCAGTTAGTCAGTCAATCTCGGTCAGTCAGTGAGTCAGTCAGTATCAGTCAGTCAGTGAGTCAGACTGTCAGTCAGGCAGTATCAGTCAGGCAGTAAGACTCCGCTCGACAGAACTCCGATAGCCTAATGGCTAGACCGCTGGTCTTCCAAGCGAGTGGCCTGGGTTCGAGTCCCAGCCGGAGCGAATATCTTTAATGTATATATTTCTTTTCTAATTTGAAAATTCTTTTTTTTTTCAATTTCTTTCCTTTGCAATTATTGATTATTTATGTAGGGAAGAAAATTCTGAGTCAGTTTAATTTTTCGACACGAAGATTTCAAAGTGTTTAAATAAGCAATTACCAAGGTGCATTTTTTGTTTTTATTATATTTAAAACTCCCACCGACAGAGCTCCCATAGGCTAGAGTGTTAGGCTTCCAAGCGA